>NC_090932.1:1368555275-1368858306 GCF_040938575.1 Ambystoma mexicanum
GCCTGCACGCATTGACCAAATTAGCTTTCTTCCCTACCCATGACTCCAATTCTTGACTATATCACACTAATACCGTCTGATTCGAACTCTGCCCCAGGCAACATCCAATATTACCAGCCACCCTTGACTCTGCCTACCTTAGTTCTGCAAAAGGTTACCAGACTTAGGTACAAGCCTTATTTTATGTGTGTTATAATATGAATGACGTTGAAGCACAAGACGTTCTGTACCTGGCTTCTGTCACGGCTGGCAAACAAGATGGCAGAGGATCCATATTGAGCAAGAGAGAATACTCAGAATCAGTAAGGCTTTGCATCACGGCAATACGCTATACTGCTTAAATGTATGTGATGGTTTCCTGCTGCAAGAATAAGGAGACCACTTTTCCGGACGCAGGCAGAGTGTGAACGATGACTCCATTGTTGTTTTGTGTCTCCCGCTTTTACAGTGAACACACAAATGCCCTGTAACTCCCATCCCGGGAAGCACGTTTTTCGGTCCTCATGATTCTCTCCAACTCCATCACTCGGAACTGAAGTACTGTTCACACATGCTGTTTTACCAATGTTGGTGCATATAACAACGTTCGTGATTGATACATGGTGAATAGGAGTGCTCCATGGGGGGTCCTTAGAACCCCCGGATGGAGCCTTTTTTTAGTGCCTACAATTATGGAACATTGCTCTCTGGAACAGATTGCATTAACATTTGGTGTTGGTTAGCTACTAAACCTATCCCTTCAAAAGATATAGCCTAACAGGCTTTATCCTTTCTCCCCCATTCTCTAGGTCACCAGATGGCTTCAAAGTCCTGAAATATGGATCGAAAGGAATAATGTCCACACACAACTTACATGGTCCTGATGATTATGACTCTAACTGCTGCAGTCATCGTAACCAGTCAACCTCTTTCTTTTCATGATATCCACTGAAGTGAATAAGGATATGTGTTTTGAAATTGTCTGGTAACAGGTGTTCTGAGCATCATACATTCTGCTCTTCTGATGCACACAGCAGGGAACTTTTCAATATCTACCGGTACCCAGAACACATGCTTTGCAAACATATTGCTCTGTGGGTGAATAAATAAGGGCTACACCAGCCATATATATATGAAATGTTCAAATTAAGAGAAATATGAAACAGTAATGGTATGTACCTTTCATGGGTCACTATTAGTGTGGGGTTTTATTAAAAAAAAGTGTAGACGCCATAATCTTTGGCGTATTGTTATGTAGGGATAGATTTCTCCCTCTTTCCTTTTAGAAAGGTGGTGCATCACTGTCATCCTAGAGACAGCACCCCCTGATAGGGACAGGGGGTGCTTCCACCTAGGGATAACATGAGTGGTTTCAAGATTCATTCTGTTCTGAAATGTACTGCACTCAGAAGTGCTCCAAAACCCCTTTGTGTGTGGTAAAAGAGAGAGGTTTGACGCATCTCTCGGCACACCAACCAACATGTTAATGGCAAAGAGAGCGGAAGCAGAGAGTGGTCTGCTGTGGCATTGCCGTGAAGTACTGGTGCTGTGAGCGGCCTATTTTCCATTACTGTGGACATGAGGCGGAGCTGCACTGCGGCTATTGAAAGACTTTAGAATCAGTCCAGTTGTGCATGGTGCAGAGAGTAGAAGCAGAGAGTGGTCTGCTGTGGCATTGTGGGAAAGTACTGCTGCTGTGAGCAGTCTTTTTTCCATTACTGTGGACATGAGGCAGAGCTGCACGGTGGCTAGTGAAAAACTTTAACATCAGCGGAGTCGCTCGGAACGCAGCACACTGAGTGGAAGCACAGCATGGTCTGCTCTGGTCCGCTGTGACTTGAGGTTCTCGAAGAGATGCTTCATCGCCAAGCAGGTCAATCACAGCCACCCGTGGTGAACTCCAGTGAGTCCCACTGTTATCAAATCCTTTTGCTAAGCTACATTGTCTCACGAGTGCAACCCTCAAGCGCATTCAAAGTACAATTATCTTGCTGCAATGTCTAGGGTCAATTATTTGCAGACACTTAGAACTCATTCGGGGCCTGGCTCTTTGATGGCCCATTATTCTGACAGTGTTAGAATCTCAGGCTCACTTGTATCGGATTGTCTCACTAATGCTGGATTAGTTACTGTTCTTCAGGCGACTGCTTCCTGGGGAAGGAACCACAGGACTGCAGCATAATCACTACCGGGGATACAAGTACAGAAATGACTCCTCTTCTTGGCGTTGGTGATAACTTGAATACAGCTACTCATACAGAGGAGAAGCTGGTACAGTTAATATGTGTAGGCCTTGGAATGGTAATGGTGTCTCATGCTCAAACCACGTTGCACATATCTTCTACATCTAACCATGACTGGGATCTAAGAAATGGTCCTATCTCAGCAATGAAATCATTAGTGAATTTTACCACCACTCCGAATGCTGGTAAGATTACAGATTTCTTCCCCCACGCTGGCTCAAGTACTGAGATCAGATGCCCAGAACTATTGATGGTACGCTTCCGTGTCGGAGTGGACAATTTGTTTTATGGTAGTATCTTGGAAGGTGCTGATACTACCAGATGTTTTTCCATGGAAGCAGTGTAATTGGAACAGACAGATGATCAGATTGATGTAGTTGGACAAATGAACATGTCGAATTAGGAGGTTTCAATTTCTGCAATTGATTATGTTTCCCATTTGGTGTCTTCCGGTTTGCTCTCAAAGTTAATTGATTTATTGTCCCCAAAATCACTGTTATAGGCAGAGGCTCATCATTTGTATCCCCTGCATCACAAATTAAAAGAAGTAGATGACCAAATCAAGCTGTTATCCCCTTCCATCTCAGCACTTAATTCCATCTGGAGTGCCTTCGTGGCGCTCTACTATAATATTCAAAGTGAAGGCCCACACTCTTATTCTGAGTGAACTTAATGTGAAATTGGATATTTTAAGCAATTGGGTTTTTACCTCTAAAATGGATAAAACAAAATTGATGGATAAGCAGGTGGGGACTGACAGCAATGATTTTGTGTGCATGTATTTTAGGGTCCATGTGGGTGCCTCATCAGAACAAGAGGTGTGTAGAGACTGTGAAGGTGAACAGGGGGGTAAACATGCCAAGGCACAGGGGAAAAGTAAAAAGGGGAGAAGGAAAGAGAGAACACTCAATTGTTCCTAAGGACCTTACATTTCTCGGAAGAAGATTCACACAGTGTCAGTTCGCCCTCAACAAATTTAGAAGAAGAAAACAAGGTAGTAATTGATCAATGCTCAACTGCAGTTGTTGAGGAACTGTGTGTTCACCAAGATCCATGATGCTATCTGGAAAGGGACATTCAAACTAATGGGCCTTCTATGTGATATATTGTTCTAACTAGATCCTAAGTAGAAGATCAAATACATTTGTAAGCCCCCTCAACCATTTTCCCTAAGCTGCCTGTTTCTGTTGAAATTAGTAAGGTAACAGAATCAGGCATGGCTGGTGAGAAAATCAAAACGATCTCCATGGGGGATACTGTTTCTAGGGCAACACAGCAACACAAACTAACAATTTTTGTGGCAGTCTGGAGGACTAATACAGGAGGCTTTAACACAACAGAAAATTGATAAATCGCCAGAAGGCGGGGTGAAAATTGTGAACGCCATAATAGTAAAAGGTGCGTAGCATGGTACAGAAGAGGCACTAGATGCTGGCACTGGGAGTTCTCGATGGGAGCCGATTTTTAATATAACCAAGAAAGCTTGTGTAAAAGTAAAAAGATGAAGTTAGGTTGGAAATAAAAGATAGTGCTGTTGGCCATTCCCCTAAACCCAAGGTTATAGAAGTCCAAACGTAAATTGTGATGGAGAAGTCTGTCGGCCCCTGCCATCAAATATTAGTAAGAATATGCAGAAGGGAGATGCAAAAGAATGGCTAATGCACCTCTTCTGGCTTCATAGGGATATAGTAAAGTTCACAGGAGGTCAACAGAAAGAGCAAGTGTCATTTGATACTCCTTGTTTAATAACTAGTGGAGACCTTTCATCAAACAAGGAAAGTAGAACAAATGTGGGAATCCTAGAAAGGAGGGTATTTCTTGAAAATAAGTCCCACTTGATTTTGCAAATTGTGTTGAACGGCACTAGTATTTTGAAATTGTTGTGGGAAATTCCATTGTTAGATGGAATTTCTACCACAGATATCGATTATATCAGCTTCCCTGTTGATGCATGCACAGATTTAGTGGAGGTGGTGTTATGCTAAGCATATATTGCAAGAACTATTCTAGCTGTAAAGTATGAGTTAAATGAATTAGGGCTCATGATCCATGAAGAGCTGGAGGACATGAGAACTATGACAGAAAACAGTGTAGGTTAAGGCGTGAATTTATTGAATGGGAGCGTGCAAGCAAAGGATGATAAAGATTGCGACCGAGAGGGTTTGGCCGGGTTAATGAACATCCTGAAACGGGAGATCGTTAAGCATGATGAATTCTCGACAACCCTCTTATACTAACTCAAGCCCAGATTTTAGCATGGAATTCCAGAGGTTTACTTAGGTTTTTAGAAGGTGAAGAGTGCAGTCAGATTTTTAATGGTAGTGATATAGTTCTTTTACAAGAGACTTGGCTTTCTCTTAAGGTTTGGGTGGAAGGTTTCACATTGTCCAACAAATGGCCATAGAGCGGAATCATGGTAGACTATCAGGGGTTTACTAGTTGCCACCAAGAATTCAAGAATTAGAAATATGTTTTTCTCAGAGAATATACCAGGAAAAATATTGGGAGATCTACAGTCGCAAGCAACGTCGGAAAGTGGAACAAAATTACCCACAATTGATCATTTGTTATCAAGATACGTTTTATTTGTGTTCTTCCTTTGAGATAAAAGAGACTCAGTTGAGTGATCATAATAAGATGAGAGTTAATGTGAATTTGGGATCGCAATCTGTTTCAACAGGTATAAGCACACATCTATATGTTACAAATGCTTAAATCGTATTTGGAAATTTAGGAAAGGTGGAAGCACATTAATGAAGAAAGGGAAAAATGTTGTTCAGAAAGTTCCACTGATGAGTTGGAATAGGTCTGCACTAGCCAGGGTTTCAAGAAATTCTTATCGGAGAGGGGAGAACCGAAGTGGCCATGCCAGTGTAACTCATCACATATCCATCAGCTTGAAAGAACAATTTTGGTAAAGAAAAGGATATATAGGCAACAGTTGCACCAACTAAAGTTGAGTGTAGTTGATAGTGAGACCTATAATTTTAGGAAAAGACAATTGCTGCTGGAGTACAAAAATTAGTTACATTTACATAAGTTTAGCTTAGTACAGGTTGACGGTGAAAGGATGGTGAAGGCATTGATATCGAAAAATTCCTGAAATGTCTGGTCAGTAATTAATGAGGCCAATCATAAGCAAAGCCTACTACAGTGTAGTAAAGTGAGTATGGCTGGCAGGCTCATTGGGAAACAATAAACAGTACTGTTGCTAGTATAAAAAAAAAATACTTATTTTCCTTTGTAGGATATTTTCTTTGAAATCGTTGTTGAACGATTAATAGCAAAAGCTTCCAATTCAAAGGCGGCCGGGCTAAATGGTCTGACTAACATGATTTTGAAATCAAATAAGGAATTGTTGGCTGTCCTGCTTACATTGCTTTTTTGAAATATTTTACAGTCTTGTGCTATGCCTCAATCATGAAAACCTTCTATAATTATTCTTATACTTAAAAAGGGCGATAGGTCGGCTCCTGCAAATTACTTCCCATTCGCCCTTTTAGATACCAATAGTAAGATCTTTGCTACCTTGATCTTTGGAAAACTAGAGGAATGGATAGTTGATCAAAAGATCTTGCAGAAAGTCCAAATAGGCTTCCTGAAAGGCTTAAGTACTAGTCTAGACAAGCTTATTCTTATTTTGAGAATTTTGAGGGACACGGTGTGGGCCACTAGAGGCTCCTCTTTATATGTTGTGATGGTAGACTTCTCCAAGCACTTCAATAATGTCAATCATGGTAAATTGGGGCAAAAGTTGAGGTGCTGGGGAATTCCACTATCGCTACTGTCTATATTGGAGTACAGACAAGAAGACATGAGAATACAAGTAAGGATGGATGTGTAGGAGCATTGGAATGATGTAATAAGGACAATTAGAGGTCTAAGACATGGTTACATATTGGCACCTTGGCTTTTTAATTCGTACCTGGACGATTTAGATGTATTAAAAAAGGTGGCGTTGATCAATCCCAAATTTGGCGGTCAAGGCATTAGTTGGATGGCACATGCTCATGATGTCGCTTTGCTTGATTCAACTCTGTTGGAACTGCAAAGAGTGATGACTGTTTTAAGGGAATATGCTAATGACAAATAATTGGTTATTAACCGAAGAAAATCAAGTGTGATCCATCTCGCTAAATCTTCTAAAAGAGAAGATCGTTATACATGGGGGTTGTTTTAAATGGACAATTGACAATATTCAAATCTCCCCAACAAGTGAAGTTACACATCTTGGTTTTTGGATCGTAGGGCTACCTAATGTTTCAATTATAGTAGGTAATCTTGAGAAGAAAAGTTGACTTACTGGTATATCAAATGAAGGAGATACATATTAAGTATTGCAAGCTCTCAAAAAGGCCTTTGATAAAATTCTACATAGGAAAAGTGGCACCATTGATTCTGTATGGCGCTGCGTGAAGTACTGAAGAAGTAGTCCGTTATAGGATATATTGGGAAAAATTAGAGGCTAGAATTTGGAAACAGACATATATCTTCCTACATCTGTCCCTATGCATTATGTTTTGAGCCCGGCTTGCCATCACTTCAAGCCTGGTTCTACTGTCGGATACTAAGACTCTGTGCTTAAATATGTACTCCACTGTAGATGATGATTTGCACAGTGTATTAACTAGTAAGTCTTCTGATTTCTTGAACTGTATTCAACTCTAATGCATTATGGGTGAAAGGTGTCTGCATAATATTGACTGGATCGTAACAGAGGACAAGACGGGAAGCTTTTGCCTACATTCTACATGTTCAACTTACGATAAAGCATTGGGGTGTTGCAAAATATTTTGAATTGTATCCACATCATTTCTTCCAAGAACAATTTTTCAGTTTTTGCTTAAACTTGTGACTGACTGGGGAGGTTTTTGTCAGCTCGATCCTCTGTTTCTAATTCTGATCAAGCTCTATGTAGGTTCTGTAAAAAATCAGACATTGTACACACACTAAGGCATATATTGGTTGAAGATACTTGTTTTGGAAACTGCGATGCAATAATCATAATCAGGCGCTGACCACTTGATACTTGATATTAATAACTTTTAATTTCCACACTTGGCAAGTGCTTGCAATAGACATTGCTTTATTGTTTGTCATGTGCTTCATACAATAATTGTCATTCTTGTGACATACATTCTAGTTAGTTCCCACTTCCATAGTATACCAAAAAGGCAATTGCATGGGTTTTACTGGTGCCGACACGTTTTTCAGCGTTAAGGTTTTTCTCAAGGCTGCATGATGGTGATATAAGTGACAAAATGCCAGGTGGGTGGTGAAAATGAAACATGAAGTGACATTGTGTAAATGCATATTTATGTTGATACAAGAAGCAAGACCAATGTACACATATTTAATGCATCATTACATAGTAGGTCCATAGCATGTGCACGGTATGTGAAGTTATCATATGATTTGGAAGCATTTTATAAAAGCGTTGGTTAGTGCCATGAATCCACAATGTCATGAGTGGTGGATTGGCCAGAGTAGTGCAATACATTTCAGTTGCGTGGCCCCAATGCCAATCACGCCAGAGGTCAAGTATATGATGTACCAATTAACATATAGTCAAAACACAACCATGAAAAAAGATTAGTGCCCGGGCGAAAATGTTGTGGAGAAAGGGGAGGGAAGAAATGGTAAGTTTATGTTAGCATATGGTTAAGGTGCTGTTGTTTATGTTAAAACATAGAAAAAGCTGGTGTCATGCTTACCACGTAAGAAGTATGCGTTGTCCCGGATGGGTGAAGGTAATTGTCAATATAAGAAAGTGTACTGGATAGTACCTGCGGGAGTAGGTAAAAGTATTAGAAGTAGAAAGCAAAAATATATCCATTGGTACTTCCGCTGGACCCTCCGCTGGAAAATTGGTGGTGGGCGAAGGCTGGCTAGTCCGCGAAGTGTGTTCATGTGATTGAAGTGACAGGACTATGGCTGGTGATGCAGCTAATTCCTGGGAAGGGCCCATTACCTACAGTGCTGATCACCTCGTGCCTGTGGGTGCGTGCTCGACCGAGCTTGGTTGCTTGCATTGATAAGCGTCCTAATGGTTGGAATGGCCAATGTGGCTTTAACGTGGACTAGGTCCATGGTGGTGCACAGTAGCCGTGGTATTGCTAAGTGTCATGAAAAATGTGACACAGTGAATGGAAACAGATAATGTCAAAACGTAGTGCAGTCCTCTGACAAGTGGTGCCTTTGCAGAGAGGAAATAAGCTACCATTTTGGTTTAGGTCCTAGTGCCATGGTGTGACAGCAAACTAAATAGTGATTGATGAAGAAGAATGCACAATGATAAGAGCGTGTCCAAAGTAAGATTGTAAGTGCACAGCAGAGTGATTGTTGTGAAAGCCAGTTCCCCAGAGGGAGAAGATGACAGTCAAAATATTGGCATGGTCAGTACTCGGCAAAAAATTAACAGGGGAACCCCAGACACTTACCTCTTCCTGGATGGGTGTGGGTGTAGTCTCTGGTCTCGCAGTGATCTGCTATGAGTAAGCGATACTGCAGGACTAGCCTGTTTTCACTATAATGTGTCACATACTCTCTGATTGGTCCCAGTATACACGCATTCTGATTGGTTGACATTAATACATCTGCCCGCAATTGCGTCTAGTTGTAAGTGTAGATTTAATCTGTTTGAGTAGGTAAGTATGTCCGCCCAACTGCTGAAAATAGCAGTTTGCGGTTAGACTCATCAGCCCGTCGATCTGTCCTGTGTAACATCTGCATGTGCCTTGTCAAGGGAATAAGTCCATGATATAATGTGCCGCAGAGTAACTATTAGAAACCGGCAAAGGAGCCAATGTGTTGTCAGGTGTCGGTCATGTGACCAGAGCTTATGGCTCTCAGATGTAGAAAATATTAATGAATGAAAGTGCAGCAAGCCTAAAATAGGGAGTGTGGCGAACATTTTTTGCAATAAGCGGTCAGTGGCTCATCCACTGGGAGGTGACCAGAATCAACATAAGTAAAATATAAAATATAGGCGGGAGCTACTCATGGCAATGAGTTTGTGAAGAGTTGATAGTTGAATGAATACATTTTGAGCTAGCACATAAACCAATGGCTATTTAAGGGGGAAAGATGCAGGTGCAGCGTGTGTCAATGGTTAAAATGAGGGTTAATGCAGGGAAAAGAGCCAACCGTTGGTCTGATAAATAATCTGTGACGTCTGATAGAGTGTGGTGGTGGTGGCAAGGTCCTAATTCTGACAAGTAATGCAAGTAAATACAGAAATCATCAGGGTTAGTGCAGGGAAAGGACCCTACTGTTGGTCTGATGAATAGTCTGTGATGACTGGTAGGGTGTTGTGGTGGTGGCAAGGTCATAATTCTGACAAGCAAATGCGAGAAAATTCATAAATCATAGAAATACATTAAATTCATGTTCTGTGTTGAGGCCCAGCAGAACATTTCTGTATTTGCAGATTAGCTTGGCTTCCCTTTGGCGTAGTCTTAGTTCTCGATCTCCCCCTCTTGGTTCTGTTCTGACATTTCCAGACCGGTGAATCTGATGTCCTCCTTTCGTTTCAATTGGTGCTTCTCTTGTGTGATTTCAGTGACCCAAGGTGCTCCCGTATCCTGATTTGTAACTCCCTGATGGTGCTGCCTATATACATTAGTTTACAAGTGCATACAGTCACATAAATTACATACTTAGATTTACAGTTCAAAAAGCCAGTGATATTGTGGTTTAGGCTGTGCATATTTGCACATCGTGCATTTGCCACATCTGAAGAAACCTTTGGGCTTGGCCGCGGTTAACCAATTGTCTCTTTTAGGATCCTCTGTTCTCATGTATGATGGACTGAGTATAGCTCTTAATGTCGGGGCTGTACTGTAAGCCATGAGTGGTCTATCCGCTATCCATGTTGGAATATCATCATCAATCTGGAGTATGTGCCAGTGTTTTGCCAGTATCTTTCATATCCTGTGACTGTCTTGTTGGTATTGTGTGACACATCTTAGTTTACTGTCAATGCTGTCAACCCTCTCTGTAGGCTTGAGTAGGGTTTTTCATGAGGTATGTCTGGCTTTATTTATCATGGTTGTTATTGCCTCTCGTCTGTATCCTCTTTGGGTAAAGCGTTCCTTGAGCAAATCACACTCAGCTGAGAATGCTGCTTCATTGTTTCAGTTCCTCTTTGCTCTAATATGTTCCCCTTTGGGAATATTGTTGATTGTTGTCCTCCAATGGCAGCTAGAAGCATGTATTACAGAGTTGACTTCTGTTGGTTTTCTGTTTGTGCTGGTTAGGATTTCCCCTTTGTTGACTGTATTGCTGAGATCCAGGAATTCAATTTGGTGTGCACTGTGTATTCCCGTGAACTCAATTCCAAACAGTTTTTTTATTGAGCTATTCCTTGAAGTCTGTTAGTTGCTGTCTGTTCTCGACCAGATCATTAGAACATTGTCAATGAATCTGTGCCATCTGTGTATGTATGCTCTGAAATCCTGGTTGGAGAATACATGTACTTCTTCAAAGTGGTTCATGAACAGATTGGCCAGGGATGGTGCGTACACGGCCCCAATGGCTATACCCTTTATTTGCCGACAGAACATGTCATCAAATATAAAGATGGTGTTATTCAGGGTGAATTTCAGAAACTCCTTAGTCATTTCAATGTGCGAGTAATGGGAAGCCGATGTTTTGCGAAATGTGTAGTCCACAGCCCTAAGTGCTAGTGTATGCTCAATTTGACATATACAGGGCTTTGACGTCCAGTGTTACGAGTATGTACTCCTGTTTCCATTTCGTTTCTTCCAAAATCTGTAGAGTGTGCATACTGTCTCTGATATAGGTAGGTATCTTGATTACTTCTGGACTCAACACATTGTTAATATATTTGGCAAATGGCTCTGTAATCCAGCCTATTGCACTCAGTATTGGTCTTCCCTCAGGGATCATGTCAAAGGTTTTGTGTACTTTGGGTAGGAAGTATATTGTTGGTATACACAGGTTTTTTGGGCTTTAAGTGCTCCCATTCATCATCCGTGATTAGGCCTTTCTTGTGCTATTTGGTGATTAGTCCCATTGCTTGTTGCTTTATTAACAGTGTTGGGTTACTGGGTATTTTGTTATAGCATCCTGGTGTTAGCAAATTTTGATCTGCCATTTTGATGTAGTCTCCTTTATCCAAAATCACGATATTTCCACCCTTTAATAATGATGGTCTTATTATTTTTCAGAGATTTCAAAACCTTCATTTCCTCTGGTTTTAGATTGCCTGTGGTATATTGTTTGTTGGGTTTCCGTTTGTCCTCTAGCAAGTGCAAGTCTTTGGTCACTGCCATTTGGAAGATTTCAATAGCATTGTATTCATATAGCATTGGGGTGAATTTTGATTTCTTCCTTAATTCAGGTATGTCCATGTTTAATTCCTGTATATTGAGGTCTTTCATCACAGCTGTCTGTGCAATGGTGTTATCTGCTGTTACCATATCCAGATTTACCAGTAGGTGTGTATGATCCAAGTTTTCTAGGTCGATGGTGCTAGCTGCTGGATATTCTGGTGTTCTAGTTTGCCAGTTAACCTTTTTTGCAAAGAAGTTCTTCAATTTTAGTTTTCTTGTGAATTTGAATAACTCAATGTGGGATTCCACATATTCTATGTCAGATGTCGGGGCAAAGGATAGCCCTTTGTTCAGAATGTCGATTTACAAAGTGCTTGGGATGTAGCTTGAAAGATTCATACCATGTTTACCTCCTTGGGTTCCGTTGTTGCAATTGCTTCTGTGATATGGTAAGCATGATGGCATTGAATTGTTCTTTGCTTTGGTTTCTTGATCCCACCTCTGGTACCTCTCGTGGTTGGTTTCCTCTTACCGCTTAATCTCCAACCAATGATTCCTGGAATCTCACTTTCTTGGTGTTTTGAGGAGTTCTGGTCGCTTTTCTGTATCTTTTGATATCGTCTAAAAAACAGTACCCTTTTTCATAACTTGTCCCAGCTCCCGTTGTCACTTCCTCTATCAATTCTCTGGCTGCTGGTGCTTCAGTAGGTTCCAATTCTTCATTGTTAGCTTCATTCTCGCTGTCAACTTCAGAGGTCACCGGAGAACTGTTAGGGGTGCTTTCCTTGGAGGTGTTGCGGTAGATATCATATTTAGGCTGAAACGTGTATATTCTGTTGTCTTCATAATCTCTTTCATCATGGGCAAATTTGAGGCATTTCCTGAGTTTTACTTCGTCCTGATGATTTTTGAGAATTTCGTACATAATCTTGAAATTACGTTCTTTAGAGATGTCTTGCACATTGCTGCTGTCAGTTTCTTCTTTAAGGCGGTCTATTTCCTTGGTCAGTCTCTGGTGTTCTCTCTCAGCGTGTTAAATAAGTAGCTTTAGCATATTTCTTGAGCCTTCCGTTAGGTTTTGCTCCTATTGTGTTGCAAGGTCGACGTCTTCAGGGTTACTGAAGTCTGGGAAGATGATGATGCGTAGTCCTCTTGGTATCTTATGTTGCTCAATATATGTCTGCAGGGTGAATATTTCCCAGAATTTGTTTATCTCTTCGGTGCAACATCTTTCTAGTTTAATGAATAATTGTCTTAGGTTGTCCGGTGCTGCTTTCTTTGGAGGAAATGCGTGTTCCATTGATCCCTTGGGTGTGAACAGTTTCTTTGCATCATCCTTTCTGCACAAAAGATTTCTTTGTATTTTATCTTTTTATTTTCCCTAATTTAGGTAAGCAGCAGTGATCCTGTTCCTGTGTAAATAGTGACGAAGGGCTGGAGCTTTTAGGAACTTTGGATCTCTCCGCTATTGTTTATTGCTCTGGTGCTTGTATAAACTTCCTCTGTTGTTGGACTGCCGCCTGTATGGGGATCTCAGAAGGAAACAGCTCCTTCTGTCCTAGTGTTTCCGGATAATTGTTTTGGTAAGTGAGATCCAATAGTCATATTCAGGCGCTGACCAAGTGGTACTTGATATTAATACGTTTTAATTTCCACACATGGTAAGTGTTTGCAATAGATATTGCTTTATTGTTTGTCATGTGCTTCATACAATGATTGCCATTCTTGTGACATACATTCTAGTTAGTTCTGACTTCCATAGTATACCAAAAAGGCAATTGCCTGGGTTTTACTGGTGCCGACATGTGTTTCAACCTTAAGGTTTTTCTCAAGCCTGCATGATGGTTATATAAGTGACAAAGGGCCAGGTGGGTGGTAAAAATGAAACATGAAGTGACATTGTGTAAATGCATATTTATGTTGATGCAAGGAGTGACACCAATGTAGACATAATTAATGCATCATTACATAGTAGGTCCATAGCATGTGCCCGACATGTGAAGTTATCACATGATTTAGAAGCATTTTATAAGAGCGTTGGCTAGTGCCATGAATCCACAATGTCATTGAGTGGTGGATTGGCCAGAGTAGTGCATCTAGATTAAACTAGTAGACATCTTAGAATAGACATGTAAGAGCACAAGACCTGCATTGAAAATGACCCTGGTTCAGCACTTTAATATTATGAAATGTCAACCTTCACCTTTTAGCTATCAGGGTATTTCATCATATTGTTAAAGAACAGATGATGTGATGTTGATGCAAAACCTCTCTATAGAAAGGAATTTCGATTTGCAATTTGGAGTCCAGGTTTCTGGGGATCAGAGGGCTAATGAGGAATTGTCAGACTGGAGGAAGCAGAGAATGCTTGTTCCAGTCCTCACGTTTCACCAAAAATGGCCTCCTTTTCACTACTGTGATCCCCCTATTTGTTTTCCGCAAGGTATAATTATCAATCCTATAAAACATACATCTTGGATCGCTGTAGGGTGTAGTAGTGACTATGAGACGTTCTGCAAGTAGAATCTACCAACACAGCCCTCACTGAAATTGGAGTCTGCCTTAAATGAACAATAACATCAGTATCAAGCTCTATCTATACACAAGGGAGTGCTTCGGCCAATCAGGTGAACATGAATGCATGTGGAATATGTCAGTTACTGCCTGTGCTCTCTCGCATAACCAAGTGTCCCACCTGGGCATCCGCCATCTTTTTCTTTCTTTGCCCTGAACACTTCCCTTCCTCCTCCCTCCCCCACACCACCCCCATTACACACAGCATCCCACACCCCCGCCTTTCCATCTACTTACTTCTTCAGCCCTGGGCACTCTTCCTCCTGGCCACCCTTGCTTCTTCAACTTCACTGCAAAGGAAACAGAAATGGAACTTTTTCATGGTGGTGGGAATCTTGCCTTTTTTTTAAAATGGGTGATTGAGCAAACGCAATATGTGCTGAGCCCATCTTCCATACAACAATTTAAAAAATAAACTGTTTGCATCTCAGCTCTGATGTTTGAATAGCAATCACCCACACTTTCAGGGATGTGACAGACCGGTAACGGCTCTGAGTCCGCACTGAGGCCCTCATTTTGCTTCAGACTATGGTTGGATTGAGTTGTTGGGCTGTTACCGGCCTTGTACGCCCCCAAATCCGGGGGTGATCGCTATAACTGCTAAGTTGGATTGTCAAGTAACTCTGCACTTTAAGGTTCTCGGTTTTGAAGGGGTACGACATCTGAATGCACAGTTTCACCATGATAAAAACTGATGTGCAGTAATCTTGAATGAGTAGATAGGAAACTGTTGCTACTCATCTGAAAGACTTAAATGTGACAGGGCACAACCTAGGCAGACACGATGCATTTGTCACATTTTTCACAGACTTTCTGCATCCCAACATTGATGAACCGATGTGCACTGGAGAAGCAACTTTTTCTTGAAACATAGTCAATGGTAGGCCTGAACATAATGTAGAAGTAATGGGGCACGAGGTGAATTTCATCCTCACTTATCTTCATCTGTATGTTCCTCTTCTCTTTCACTTTTCTCTGAATTTCCCTTATTTTTGGTGACACAGTGTACCGAAATGTGGAAAGGGTGTTCCAGCTTGCCTGACCTCAGCCTTTAGTCAATGGGATAGTGCCTCACATTGTCGGCTCCCATAATAGGTTTGAAATACATTGGGCTTTATTACGAGTTTGGAGGTAGTCATGACGTTTTTAGCGGCATGGCTACTTCCGTACTCGGGTCCGGGTCCCGAAAAATGGGGTTTACCCGGCATTTCCAACATCTGTGGCGCCGGTAAAACCCATTTTCGGGACCCGGACCCAGTATGTCCCTATTTCCATTTGAGTCCCCATAAGGGCTCAATGGGAATGGGGAGGATGCTAACAACGGACCTGTTAATGACAGGTCAGTTGTTAGCATCCTGGTCTGCTCACGGGTGGCGATATGCACGTCTGGCCAGACCAGACGTGCATACCACCACCCGCGAGCAAACTCGTAATGTGGTGGGCCGGTATGAACGTTGCTGGTAGATTACCGGCACCGTTGATACCGCGGCCGCCAGGGTCGGAATGAGGCCCATTGTGTATAGGTGCATTATAAAAACCCAATAAATAAATACAGTAAGCTAGGCCATCCGATTATCTTCTTTCTTGATGTGTCCTGTGTTTCCCTCCTGCAGGCAGTAAGTGTCTTAGCATTCAGAGTGTTTTTATGTATGAGGTATGGAATGAAATACTGTAAATTGAATATATGCTTTCATGACGTGATCTGTTGTTAACACATAGGTCTCTATGAATAAATAATTCAAAGTTAACTGATGGCACACAGCCATATGATTTTTAACATAATATAGCTCCGGAGCCTGCAACTTTAGACTACCCAGATAGTTTTGGACTACAACTCCCTTGATCTTTCATCATTGGCTCTACAAGTGAGGATGGATTGGGAGTTTTATTCTAGGAGGGATGGATAAGGGGAAGTAAGGGGTTGGGGGAATAGGGAGTGCACAATAGGTGTGGAGGGCTTGGGGGTACCCAAATATAAAAATGTTTTTATGAGTTTAAAAAAAACATATTTCTGCAAAAAACTCATTGAAAAAATAACTGGCGGTGTAACAATATAGAACCATCCCCTCAGTGGAAGAGTGCTTCAAAGAGGGCTAAAAGGTTTATTGGGCCTTGTCAACCTCCTGACGAGAGAGGGATTTGATTTGACAGATACCAGGATCCTGAACCCATCACAGCCCACCAGGAGAACATGTGTGTAAAGCAAAGTAGAAGATAGGGGGCAGGATAGCCTTGACCGTCAGCCTACATACTGCAGCCATCTTTGTTTTTTCAGAAAGATTGAGCATGAGCAATATGCGCAACTCCCATTTACTGAAAGAGAAGAAGCAAAACCTGTAAAACTATTTGCACTCAAGAGTGAGCCCTGGGGTGCAAACAGCAATCACCCCTGTGTTCAGTGGGTTGCAGGGATAGTAGTGGCCCTGAGGCATCGCTGAGATCCTCACTTTGCTCGGGCCTATCCTAGGCATGTGGTTGTGTTTATAAAAGTAACAGGAGTTGAGCCCCACCCCCGCCCAGCAGCATAGACCTTGGACTGTAGAGGGAGAAACCTATGGGCCCTGATTTACAAAGCGTTTTTCAATGGGATTGGACCATTCTGATGGCTTTTTTAAATCAGGCCTCAGTAATATATGGTAAGTAAATATAGTTAAGTACAAATGTTAACGTGTTAAGCGCTCGCCTCTGACATGGGGTCATCATGTTTCAAGTTTGCATTGACTAATATTAACAGCTATTACTACAGTCCTTAGAAATGGGAGTACTCGATCAATACAGCGTATGTAAAAACTGGCTACTATTGCTATAGCATCCTGAAGACTACTTCAGTACATCACACAGAATCATAACAGTGTGTGCAACGTCATTTTAATTACTGTTTCCGCTACAAGCCCTCGTTTAAAAAAAATGATGCAAATACACTGTTGGATTTCTAAAGTTATTGTATCGGCAAGTTTGCTCCAAATTCTATACTTCTTCCACCCATAGGGCCTTCATAACTCCATTGATCCTATTTCTCACAAGATGAAAATTGCTGGATCTGCTTATGTATGAAAGGAATTTTTAGAAATCTACAGGCCGATTCATGGAATTCATTTGCACCGAAAATCACCGTGCAAGCATGCGAAAGTGTGCGAATCGCAGCGCCAGCGCGAAAATCGCAGCGCAAGCGTGCGAAAGCCACGCATATCGATCATGGAAGTCCATGCGCGTGTACATCCTGGGATGTGCGCTAAAATCGTGTGTGCGGCACGCGGGCGCACACGTCATCAAACGGCGTGTGCTACGCTTACAGCGAAAGCGCACATAGCACAGTGCACACAACAAAAGTAGGCGTAACACGGGGCGTAACACGCGGAATGGGGAACAACGCGTGAAAATGTGGGCATTAGGGGGGTGGTACAGGAGGTAAATGCGCGGAACGCCCACACGCGCGCCTACAACACGTATTCATGGAATCGAACAGGGGAAACGCATACGTCAAAAAAGACGCGCTAATCCGGAAACACGTATGCCAGCAGGAAGCAGGCGTATGCGGCCCCGCGCAGCATAAAAGTGCGCGCAAACAACAAACAAGCTCAGACGCTATGATGAATATACCATTCCTCGCAGAAGTGGTCGTGGGACACCGCAGGAGGAGGAGGATAGCCAGGCCCAGAATTTTTACACCCAGGACCAGCCTTTTTGGGATGCCTGATGACCAGGTGTATGGGAGGTACAGGTTCCCACCACACATAATACTCGACCTGGTGAGTGAGTGGGAGGATGACCTCACATCACCCACCCTGTGCTCCCAAGCACTGAGCCCCTTGGAAAAGGTGCTCAATGTACTGCACTTCTTGGCCACTGGTTCATTGCTATATAAATAAAAATAAATACAAAAATATAAATTTCAGCAGACAAGTGCCATAGTGGGGGGAGGTGTCACAGGCCATGCAGTCAGGCTGCCTACGCCAGGTGTTGGCCATCATGACTGCATGCTCTTCAGTCCGCAAGCACATATACATGCCCAGAACACCTGCAGAAAGGCAGGCTGCCATCCAGGACTTTTACGGGGTGGCACACTTCCCCAAAGTGCTAGGTGCCATTGATTGTACCCATGTGGGTCTACGTCCTCCCAGGGCAACTGAGCACATCCATAGAAACCGCATGCATTGGCATTCCATCAACGTGCAGGTAGTATGTGATGCAAAGGGAATCATCACCTCAGTATATGCCAACTATCCAGGGTCCACCCATGACAGTTTCATTTTCAGAATGTCACCCTAAACCGGGACCTAGAAGCTGGGCGGCATGGCGATACATGGCTGCTTGGTGAGTATAAATGCCTCTGTACATGCATGCATGTCAGATACTGATTAATGTCACAACCCCACTAATGATACCCATCATCACCTCCCCAGAGGACAGTGCCTACCCTCTGAGCACCCACATGATGACGCCAATTCGGAACCCCACGGCACCACCCGAGGTAAGATACAACACAGCCGATATTGCAACCCGGGGCATAGTGGAGTGCACATTCAGAGTGCTCAAGTCACGCTTTCGCTCCCTTGACCGCTCTCGTGGGCAGCTGCTATACGCGTCTCCAGTAGTGTGCAGGATCATAGTGGCAGCATCTGTCCTGCACAACGTTGCAACCCGTCGGGGCCTGCCGATGGACATGGTGGTGCCCCCACATCCCCAACCACATGCACGCTCGCTGCACATAGGAGGGGAAATGGCACGTGGTGAGGCAGCCCGTACGCAGCTGGTGGCTAATTACTTCACCTAAAATCACACCCCTGTGGAGTGCACACAGCCCTGGCACATACCAGCTGACAATCAATGATGATGACATAAGGGACAGTGAACTGTCAGAACCATACCAGCCTGAGATCGGTCACCTGGAAGTGTTACATTGTGTGCATCGCTACCTACTGAAAGACAACCAATGCTGTGTCACAAAAAGACACACATTTATGCTGCATGAATGACTACCCCCTTGCAAAATACAACATGAAAATAATGCCATGACACCAAACCCCTCCCCATCTCAGCTACCCAACACACCATGGCATGTCATACAATGTGAAAGCAACCAAATGAATGCACAACACATGACACAAGTGTCACAAAGTGCACTGTCCCAAATGGAAACAGACCACAGACAATATGCTCCCAGTAATCAATAACAAACAGCACACATGAACAAATACTTACCAGCAACACAATACAGCAACACAGGATGAAACAGTGGCAAAATATGACAGTTAAAATAAAAGTAGTGCAAGTCTTACAACCTGAATAAGCCAGCACATCGACCCCTTCCAACTGCAGAGTGTTGCTGTCAGGCAAATGTGTCAGTGTACTGCATACAACATGATCTGCATCTGCAAAGGAGATGGCCTTGTGAAGACATGAAGAAGGTACCTGTGAATAGGGAGGAAGACATGGATGCACAAGCACATATCAATACACCATGCAGTGTTCAATACATCAACAATCCCCACTAGGGATGTCCACACAGTTTTGACTACAGACTGCCCACATGACTCATGGGAGCCCAATGTCACTGTGTAAGTCACTGTCATTTGGTCACACCCTTTGCAAGCCCATGGAAAGGGGAAGCAGGAGGGGTGTGTGTGTCATGAAGCCAAGCATCTAACCCAAAGACAGGACAAGCCTGCATGTGCCCAGCTGGAAAACACAGTGGATGCCCACGGGAGCCACACAAGGCAACACACTGTTAAAAAAAAAATAATAAAAAAAATACAAAATTCAAAAATGGCCATGTGTGGACCCGGGGGGGAGGCCATCCAGGAAGTTCGAGGACAGGATGCTGCGTGGATGTTGCGAAAAAAAAAAAAAACTCCATGGGCTCATGGCCTGCACTGCTACGCCAATGTGGGAGAACTGCTGTCGCTCTCTTCACCCTCTGCTGCTACTTCAGGATGTGGCGGTGCTATGGGAGGCAACCCACACAAAGCCCTGGTATGGTCGTCCATGGCAGCAAGCATGCGGGTGTGGAAGGTCTGGTTCTAGAGGATGATAGTACGGAGATCCCCATGCAGCACCTCATGGGTTGCCTGCATTTCTGCACGCATGGCCTCCCGTGATGCCCGCATCTCCTCAGGAGTTGCCTGCAGCTCAGCTGAGAGCGAACGTGTGAGCTGTTCCAGCTGCTGTTCTGACCTAAAATTTCAGGAAGTCTCAAGTTCACCCAGAGTCTCCCTGAGGAAATGGAATTCTAACCTCAGGGCTACCCTGTGGCCCTGTGACTCTACATATATGGCTTCGCACAGAGTCTCCAGTGCCGCCCATCGGTCCTTGTTGGATACCAACATGTCTTCCTCTGTTGCCTGCTGTTGTTGCTCCATCTGCCTTTCAGGGGGGAGAATGGAAGTGGCCACCCTCTACATTGCCTGAGCCATCATTTCAACCGATGCTCCCTGTTGGGCTGCTATACTGTAAATGGAGTTTTCCCATACAATATTGCCTGGTGGCGTACGGCCACCACGTCGGCGGGCACCACACCTGTTTGGGGCAAGGCTATCTGCACCTTGCTGTGCTGGCACTGCCTGAGGCTGCAGGACTGCATTCCCCCTCTGATCTGCTGGCCCAGGAACAGGATCAGATGTTACCAACACTGACATCCCCATAGAGGGGCCTACACCATAGATGGTGGGTTGGACAGAACAGCATCCCTGCCAGAAACACTCACCTGTGACAGCACATAAGTCCCACTGTCCGATTCAGCACTGGAACCATAGAGGTCTGGGGAGGTGCACCCAGAGACACCCATGGACATTATGGTCTGCAGGAGGATAGGGTTTTCACCCACCACCACACCACGTCCTCCACTGGTGCCCGGTCGAGGCTGAGATTCCTCCTGGGTCTGCACCATCTCCTCCACCTCAACAGCATGCACTGTCAATGATTTGGAAGGGGAGGCAAAAAGCAGACACTGAGGACTCCAAGATGGAATATCAACACATGTGCTGCATGCTGGATAGCACTGGCATCACATTATAGCCTGTGAGTGGCATGGGCAATCCACATACATGACACATGCCAGCACACAGATGGCATGTAGCATAGCCATGGTACATTTGACAAATACAGCCATATGTCAGTGAATGAGTACTGTCACCCATCCATCTGAGATGGGCTTGATGAGATGAAAAATGCAACATAGTGTGACAAAATACACATGTGCCACACACTGCAACACATCCAGTGTGCAATAATACAGTGATGGCAGGCAGATGGATACATCAATGGTTGGTCACTTCAACATGACAGGAAACAACAATCATGTTCCACATTCAAACAGGCCCCAAAATTAATGTGAGCAGGCCCTTACTCAATCATCCTGAATGGTCAAATCATTCCCATAACAAGGTAATACATGTGGGCCAATGTGGGTTGTAATCTATGACAGAAGCATGTCACATATGTGGCATTAGGGCAGAAAAATGCATTGCAAAAATGGGAGGATTGAAACAATCAGGCTGAATGAACACTGAAAAATCAGAACAATGTTGTTGCAAGATGACAGTTCAAGGGCAACTGCAGTAATGTGGCGCTAATTGGCTACTGTGGTCAGAAGGGATACTGTCATACCCAAACCCAAGGCCGGTGAATGGTTTGGAGGAAGCACATGGGTGACCCATAACACTCAGGAGTACACACCCTCACCTAGCACTCAATCATTACAAATCACCCAAAAAACATACACATGGATTAAACACACTTGCATGGGCACTCACAGGACAATGCCTCATAATCTGGTAGGTCTCCCACGCCTTGGATCTGTTCCTCTGTGACGAAGGTTCCAGCAACAGACTCATGTTCAGTGAGTTCGTCGTCCTTTGGTGGAGACCCACCGCCAGTCACCAGAGTAGAGGCATGATTAGAAGCCAGCTTGTTCTTTGCTCTGCATTTAAGGTCATTCCACCGCTTGCAGCAATCATCAGCTGTGCGCCTCACTAATCCAAGGGCACTAATGTGGTCTGCGATGGTCTGCCAGTGGGCCCTACGTTGAGCAGTCGTAGACTTACAGCCTGCCGTCACCAACATTTCGTGGCTATGTGACGACACATAGGCCACAAGTGCATCAAGTTTGACGTCATTGAAGCTAGACTTCCTTGACGTGTCGGAGTGTGTAGCCGTGTCTGGGGTCTCAGCCTTAGTACAAAAGCACCCTTCTTCTTCTTCTTGGAAGGTGGTGCGGATCCTGAGTGGCTTACGCCGCTCTGGTCAGTAGGGGCAGAAGCGCAGGTGGACTGGGTACTAGAAGCCTGTAAAGGCACAATGACCATAGGTCTTGGTGCAGGCATTGGCTGCAGGGTGATGTCGGCAGGGCCAACGTCGGTGTGATGGACCTGGACCAACACTGTCCCGGCTGGGAGACTCAGAGCTGGGGTGGATTGAGCTGCAGCTGCCCCTGCAGCCTCCCCACCCTGGCTATTTGGAGCAGCAGATGAAATTGCTGCCCCAGATCCACGTGGTCTGGTGACAGCAACTTTCACCGCTACACATGGATTATACTTGCTGACCTGGAAGTCAGCCTGGGAGTCATCCTGTGCCGGTTCAGGTGACAAAATGGGCCGGTCCAACAAGGGCTGAGCTGGGATGGTGTCAGCTATGCACGTGGCCTGGTGACAGCAATTTTCACCGCTACACGTGGATTATACTTGCTGACCTCGAAGTCAGCCTGGGAGTCATCCTGTGCCGGTTCAGGTGACAAAATGGGCCGGTCCAACAAGGGCTGAGCTGGGATGGTGTCAGCTATGTTTCCCACAACCATTGGGGGGGGCATAGGTGGCCCCAATTGGTCCTCCACACACGGGGCTCTAGTGGCACCCTGCAAATCCTGGCCACGTCCCCTACCGCACCCACCACGCCCACCTTTTGGAGGTTGGACACCTTTGCCTCCCTTACTGCTTGGTCGCCTCCCAACCATGGCACTGATGTTGTTGTGCGTATGGGAGTTGCAGTAAACAATTGTCCTGGGCAATTGGGGTGAAAGGGGTAGGGTACTAGATGGAATTCGTACCCTAGTGCTTTAGCAATGCTGTATGTAACCCCTGGGGGAAGATGACGGGTCACGCAATGCACAGGCACCCCAAAAACAAAAGTACACGTGCATGCACCCCCTGGTAGACCATGTGCATGGAAAAATGAACCAGCACTACGCTGTGGCACCCAGAAACACAACAATAAGTGTACTCGTGTTACACGCAGCCTACAATGACCTCTGAAGGGGTATGCGACACAAGGGCGCAACCACAGTTGGAAAATACGTGCGCGACTCACCGTCTGCCTTGAAAAAGAATGTGAAAAAGACGCGCGTTGGCAACACCCCCGCCAGAAGAAGAAAAGAACGCAGTCTGAGGAAACAGGGAGTACGAACTGGAAACGTTGTGATGTAATCGCGTGTGAACCGACAAAAAGTACAAGAAACACCCGCCCACTCTCCACAAAAAGCATGTACAAGAAAATAGCATGATACTCGTACCTTTTAAGCCAGCCCACACGTTCAGCGTCACTTACGCGCTTAGGCCCTTTCCTCCAATAGCACGGTGATGTGCAGTTTTCTCATGTGCTGATTCACAATGCACCCGTGTTGTAGGGAACGCCCGCGCGCGTAATGTCACTTACGCGCTTACGCGCTAAGGGCCTTTCCTCGGATTTCACGCTGACGTGCACTTTTTTCACATGCCAAATCACTGCGTATCAAGCTGGCCACGCGAAAACACACCGAAGACCACAATCCTGCCCAAAAGGCCATTTTCATGCCCCCAAGATCCCCGAGCACGCTCCAACCAGCCATCTGCTGCCTGCCTGCCTGCTGCCCACGTGCCCGGAAATTTGGTGCCTGCACATCAGCCATCTGCAGAGGTCCAGTTGCTGTGTCCACCCCTGCTGGAACAGAAGACTCCCGACTGGGATACCATTGTTCCAAAGCCCAGCCCCAGGACCCAGTTGCCCACCCACACCTGAGTCGGGGGTTGCCATGTCGGGGCAAACACCATCTGGGACCACTGGTGACCCCCAGCCAGAGAGGCAGATGGCCACCAGCTTCAGTGAGAAGGAAGTTGGTGTCCTGGTGGAGCATGTCCTGGGGCATTATAATGCCCTCTTCGGAACATCACGCACCAACAAGGAAGGATGGGGGAGGACCTGGGAGGACGCAGAGGATGCCATCAACGCGGAAGGGGTGGCAACCCGCGACATCAAGCACGTCCGGAAGCGCTGGGAGGACTTCAGGTCCAGGACCCTCTACAAGCCCAGGTGCCTCACAAAGGCAGAGAATGCAGAGGGGTGCCGGGTCAGCATGAGCAACATCCAGATGAGGGTCCTGGAACGCGTAGGCCCAGCGCTCCACACCCAGATCCTTCGGAGGCAGACCCGTCTGGAGTTGAGCGGTAAGTGGCCAAGCATTGCTGTGTGAGACAGGAAATGTTGCAGTATGCTGGTAGTCTGATACTTGCCTGTATGTGTGACATAGGCCATGTATGGATGTGTGTGTGTAGGGACATCATGGTCTTGTATGTGAGACCAGTAATGTGTGAACCACATGGATGGTGCATGTGTTCCAATGCAACATGGGGAGCTGTATGTGGAATGCACACATGAATGCATGCCAGTCTCTGTTCTTGGACATGGAGGGGGGGTGAGGGATGGGTGCTGCTCTCATGTACATGTATGGTGCGCATGTGTGTGTGTCTGAGAAGTGTGTGTGTGACTTTGAAATGCCATGGATGCATGACACATGTCCATGATGATGTGTAGATTTACTCATGCAGTGCGGTCAATGTTGTTTCCACTGTGTCTATCCACTGTGTCTGTGGTGTACAAGCCATGATGCATGACCCTACGGTGATGTGTGTGCATGGGATCAGTGTGCGCCATGATGCATGTGAGTTTGAAGGCAACATTTTGGTTAAAAGAGGCCCTTGTACAGGGATGCTGATGTTGATTGCAGGCGCCGTGCCTGTTTCTGCATGTGTGTTGCGTGTATTCACCCATGTATTGTGGAGGGACAGGATGGAAGTGACATTTGACAGTGCCACTCATGTGTTATTGCTTCCTGTCTAGGGGAATATTGTACTGTACCCTGATGCTTGTGTTCTATGTCTCCCTCTACGCAGCGTAAAGTGAAGAAGAGGGCGGATACAGCGCTGTGGACCCAAGCGGCGGGGATGACTCCACCGGGCAGCGACGCAAGGCCCAGCCACCCTCACAGGAATTGCCATCATCCGGGAGCGAGGGGACTGGTGCCGCATCTGCCACTACGGCTGTAGCAGAAGGGCCGGGTGAGCCCCCACAGGGGCTTGCAATGGCGGAAGACGGTGTGGAGACATTCAGGTTGGCGGTCTCCACAGAGGAGGAGGAGCCTGCTACTGAGCCACACATGGGGGCTGGTGGGGGTAGTACTACTGGTGCAAGTGGTGCAGTCCACGGCCAGGGTCAGGAGGCAGCACAGGTCACCGCGGAGGGGCATGTGCATGTCGCTGTCCTTGACCCTGTGACTGCACCACCATGCACCAGCAGGGATGCCCCGTCCCAGGCCCGTCCGCAGGTAGGGGGGAGTGCTATGTCATCTGTCACTCCACTACCTGCGGACGAGGGGTCCCATGACCGTATGGGCTCCGCCCTGGTTGGTGTCGCATTGCGCACACGTGACATTCGTGATGACGTGCATGCTTCCTGGGTGGAGCACGCACGCCATCACGAACAGCAGCGTCGCGACATGGCACTGTTGGGAGGGGCCCTGGTCGGTGGGTTCCTACATGTGTCGCGCACTCTGGCGG
The DNA here is from genome assembly GCF_040938575.1 of Ambystoma mexicanum. NCBI lineage: Eukaryota > Metazoa > Chordata > Amphibia > Caudata > Ambystomatidae > Ambystoma > Ambystoma mexicanum. The sequence continues at coordinate 1,368,581,169 of NC_090932.1, forward strand.
ACCTCTCCTCCTCTGTGGAGACTATGCACCAGTCGTTCTCCCTGCCGTCTTCCTACCCAGATTCCACCAGGGCCCCCTGTGGACCTGGCCTGACCAACACAGCCAGCTTGGTGGAGATCCCATCCCTGCCACAGTCGGGAGTCGGCGGTCCTGCAGGGGTGGACACCACAACAACTGGAGACCAGCTGATGGAGGATGTACAGGCATCATCGGACAGGGCACATGGACAGCAGCAGCAGCAGCCTCAGATGGAAGCAATGATGGCTCAGGGACATCGACATCAGAGGGGCAGGCATCGGCCAAAGGGCAGGAGGACTCTGGAATGGGTGTGTCTTCCGTGTGGCTGCAGTTGGGCTGGCGTATAGATGCGGAGCGGCAGCGGGCAGAAGAGGCACTGCTCACAATGGTCTGGGCGGAGAACTCCATGCGGTGGGCACTGAGGCGGGCCGAGTGCCTTGAGGCTATTTGCAGGGACTTGGAGTCCAACATGGCATCGTCCTTGCGAACCCTCGGGGCCATGGAAGAGGACCGCCTCCAGGACATTGAGCCGGAGTTCGATGATGCCCCCGCCCGGGAAATTGGAAAGTTAGCCGTCGCACTAGCCCGCCCCCATTGTATATAGTTTTTAGTGTTAGGTTTTATTTTTGTTTTCCTTTATTTTGGGGTGTTTGGACTTTGCCCCACACATTTGTATATAGTTCTTTTTTATTATGTAGTTTTTTCCATAGGTTTCTGTTCTTTCGTTGGGTTCATGGACCCATGACAATTGATTGTACATAGTTGGACAATGGATTTATTGGAACTTTTTCTTTGGATTTCACCATAGATTAATGCATTTTACTTTTTACGTTTCCTTTGGATTTGCTTTGGTGGAGGGAACGTTTGGATTATTTTTCTTTTGGATTTCTTTAGATTGGTTATACTTTTCATGTACTCATCTCTTGGACATTGTTTTCATTTCATGTTTGCAATTTTTTTATGCTTTCATTTCATTGCTTTATTTTTCTCCATAATACATTATGATATTTTACTTCCATGTGTGTAATTCACTCTTTGAGTTCATGCATGTGAAAATGTGGGTTTACACAATCAATGCCAACCAGTGTGTATGTGTGACGGACATGTGTTGATGTACATAGTTGGTTTTGGTCTGTGTCTTGAGATAGGCATGTCAGTGTCGGGTGGATTGGGAAATCATTGCATCTCAAGACTGGGGTGGTGTGCATTGGTATTTTGGTGGAGATGTGGGCCATGATTGTGCATCTTTATGTGATGTAGGGGGGGCATGAGTTGGGGCCTGCTGGCAGGTGCCCGTCAATGCTTGGTGGGTGGGGGCGCTGGGGGACATGAGTCAGGGCCTGAGGCTCACTGCTGGGTGGGTGGGGGTGCTGGGGGACATGATTCAGGGCCTGAGGCTCACTGCTGGGTGGGTGGGCGTGCTGGGGAACATGAGTCAGGGCCTGCTGGTAGCTGCCCCTCACTGCTGGGGGGTGGGGGTGCTGGGGGTCATGAGTTGGGGCCTGCTGGCAGGTGCCCCTCACTGCTGGGGGGTGGGGGTGCTGGGGGACATGAGTCGGGGCCTGCTGGCAGCTGCCCCTCACTGCTGGGGAGTGGGGGTGCTGGGGGACATGAGTCAGGGCCTGCTGGCAGGTGCCCGTCAATGCTGGGTGGGTGGGGGTGCTGGGGGACATGAGTCAGGGCCTGAGGCTCACTGCTGGGTGGGGGTGCTGGGGGACATGAATCAGGGCCTGAGGCTCACTGCTGGGTGGGTGGGGGTTCTGGGGGACATGAGTCGGGGCCTGCTGGCATCTGCCCCTAACTGCTGGGGAGTGGGGGTGCTGGTGGACATGAGTCGGGGCCTGCTGGCAGGTACCCGTCAATGCTGGTGGGTGGGGGTGCTGGGGACATGAGTCAGGGCCTGAGGCTCATTGCTGGATAGGTGGGGGTGCTGGGGGACATGAGTCAGGGCCTGCTGGCAGCTGCCCCTCACTGCTGGGTGGGTGGGTGTGCTGGGGGACATGAGTCAGGGCCTGCTGGCAGTTGCCCCTCACTGCTGGGGGGTGGGGGTGCTGGGGAACATGAGTCGGGCCTGCTGGCAGGTGCCCCTCACTGCTGGGGGCTGGGGGTGCTGGGGGACATGAGTCGGGGCCTGCTGGCAGGTGCCCCTCAATGCTGGGTGGGTGGGGGTGCTGGGGGACATGAGTCGGGGCCTGCTGGCAGGTGCCCCTCACTGCTGGGGGGTGGGGGTGCTGGGGGACATGAGTTGGGGCCTGCTGGCAGCTGCCCCTCACTGCTTGGGGGTGGGGGTGCTGGGGGACATGAGTCGGGGCCTGCTGGCAGGTAACCGTCAATGCTGGGTGGGTGGGGTGCTGGGGGACATGAGTCAGGGCCTGAGGCTCACTGCTGGGTGGGTGGGGGTTCTGGGGGACATGAGTTGGGGCCTGCTGGCAGCTGCCCTCACTGCTGGGGGGTGGGGGTGCTGGGGGACATGAGTCAGGGCCTGCTGGCAGGTGCCCGTCAATGCTGGGTGGGTGGGGGTGCTGGGGACATGAGTCAGGGCCTGAGGCTCATTGCTGGATGAGTGGGGGTGCTGGGGGACATGAGTCAGGGCCTGCTGGCAGCTTCCCCTCACTGCTGGGTGGGTGGGTGTGCTGGGGGACATGAGTCAGGGCCTGCTGGCAGCTGCCCCTCACTGCTGGGGGGTGGGGGTGCTGGGGGACATGAGTCGGGGCCTGCTGGCAGGTACCCCTCACTGCTGGGGGGTGGGGGTGCTGGGGGACATGAGTCGGGGCCTGCTGGCAGCTGCCCCTCACTGCTGGGGGGTGGGGGTGCTGGGGGACATGAATCGGGGCCTGCTGGCAGGTACCCGTCAATGCTGGGTGGGTGGGGGTGCTGGGGGACATGAGTCAGGGCCTGAGGCTCACTGCTGGGTGGGTGGGGGTGCTGGGGGACATGAGTCAGGGCCTGAGGCTCACTGCTAGGTGGGTGGGGGTGCTGGGGATCATGAGTCAGGGCCTGCTGGCAGCTGCCCCTCACTGCTGGGGGTGTGGGTGCTGGGGGCCATGAGTCGGGGCCTGCTGGCAGCTGCCCCTCACTGCTGGGGGGTCGGGGTGCTGGGGGACATGAGTCGGGGCCTGCTGGCAGGTACCCGTCAATGTTGGGTGGGTGGGGGTGCTGGGGGACATGGGTCAGGGCCTGAGGCTCACTGCTGAGTGGGTGGGGGTGATGGGGGACATGAGTCAGGGCCTGAGGCTCACTGATGGGTGGATGGGGGTGCTGGGGGACATGAGTCGGGGCCTGCTGGCAGCTGCCCTCACTGCTTCGGGTGGGGGTGCTGGGGGACATGAGTCAGGGCCTGCTGGCAGGTGCCCGTAAATGCTGGGTGGGTGGGGGTGCTGGGGAAATGAGTCAGGGCCTGAGGCTCATTGCTGGATGGGTGGGGGTGCTGGCGGACATGAGTCAGGGCCTGCTGGCAGCTTCCCCTCACTGCTGGGGGGTGGGGGTGCTGGGGGACATGAGTCGGGGCCTGCTGGCAGGTGCCCTTCACTGCTGGGGGGTGGGGGTGGTGGGGGACATGAGTCGGGGCCTGCTGGCAGGTGCCCCTCAATGCTGAGTGGGTGGGGGTGCTGGGGGACATGGGTCAGGGCCTGAGGCTCACTGCTGGGTGGCTGGGGGTGCTGGGGGACATGAGTCAGGGCCTGAGGCTCACTGCTGGGGGGTGGGGGTGCTGGGGGACATGAGTCAGGGCCTGCTGTCAGGTGCCCGTCAATGCTGGGTGGGTGGGGGTGCTGGGGGACATAAGTCAGGGCCTGAGGCTCACTGCTGGGTGGGTGGGGGTGTTGGGGGAGATGAGTCAAGGCCTGAGGCTCACTGCTGGGAGGGTGGGGGTGCTGGGGGACATGAGTCAGGGCCTGAGGCTCACTTCTGGGTGGGTGGGGGTGCTGGGGGACATGAGTTGGGGCCTGCTGGCAGCTGCCCCTCACTGCTGGGGTTTGGGGGTGCTGGGGGACAGGAGTCGGGGCCTGCTGGCAGGTGCCTGTCAATGCTGGGTGGGTGGGGGTGCTGGGGGACATTAGTCTGGGCCTGAGGCTCACTGATGGGTGGGTGGGGGTGCTGGGGGACATGAGTCAGGGCCTGCTGGAAGCTGCCCCTCACTGCTGGGTGGGTGGGGGTGCTGGGGGAATTGAGTCAGGGCCTGCTGGCAGCTGCCCCTCACTGCTGGGGGGTGGGGGTGCTGGGGGACATGAGTCGGGCCTGCTGGCAGGTTCCCCTCATGGCTGGGTGGGTGGGGGTGCTGGGGGACATGAGTTGGGGCCTGCTGGCAGGTGCCCGTCAATGCTGGGTGGGTGGGGGTGCTGGGGGACATGGGTCAGGGCCTGAGGCTCACAGCTGGGTGGGTGGGGGTGCTGGGGGACATGAGTCAGGGCCTGGGGCTCACTGCTGGGTGGGTGGGGGTGCTGCGGGACATGAGTCGGGGCCTGCTGGCAGGTGCCCCTCACTGCTGGGGGGTGGGGGTGCTGGGGGACATGAGTCAGGGCCTGAGGCTCACTGCTGGGTGGGTGGGGGTGCTGGGGGACATGGGTCAGGGCCTGAGGCTCACAGCTGGGTGGGTGGGGGTGCTGGGGGACATGAGTCAGGGCCTGAGGCTCACTGCTGGGTGGTTGGGGGTGCTGCGGGACATGAGTCGGGGCCTGCTGGCAGGTGCCCCTCACTGCTGGGGGGTGGGGGTGCTGGGGGACATGAGTCAGGGCCTGAGGCTCACTGCTGGGTGGGTGGGGGTGCTGGGGGACATGAGTCAGGGCCTGAGGCTCACTGCTGGGTGGGTGGGGGTGCTGGGGGACATGAGTCAGGGCCTGGGGCTCACTGCTGGATGGGTGGGGGTGCTGGGGGACATGAGTCAGGGCCTGAGGCTCACTGCTAGGTGGGTGGGGGTGCTGAGGACATGAGTCAGGGCCTGAGGCTCACTGCTGGGTGGGTGGGGGTGCTGGGGGACATGAGTCAGGGCCTGCTGGCAGCTGCCCCTCACTGCTGGGGGGTGGGGGTGCAAGGTGACATGTGGGCTGGCTGGGGGGCATGCCCATGGTGGATGGGCTGCGTGCGGGCCATTACCAGGGTTGCTGGGTAGTCCCCTGTGGTGTGGGCTGCCTGCAGGGGCCGTGGAGGGGGTAGAGGGCACACCTGGGAGGACCCACACTGCCAATTCACGTGTGGGACTCCCCGTGCTCCCCACTGGATACACATACCCCGCTCAGACAGCGAAATCGCGTGGGAAACTGCCCGCGAACCCCAGTAATACACGTACCCTGCTCGCATAGGGACAATTGTGTGTGAAAATTCCCGTCAACCCCCGAAATACACATACCCCGCTCGCACAGGGCCAATCGCGTGTGAATCTTCCCGCGAACCCCTGAAATACACGTACCCCGCTCGCACAGGGCCAATCGCGTGTGAAACTTCCAGCGAACCCCCAAAATACACATACCCCGCTCGCACAGCACCAATCGTGTGTGAAACTCCCCGCGAACCCCAGTAATACACGTACCCCGCTCGCCCAGGGCCAATCGTGTGTGAAACTTCCCGCACACCCCCGAAATACACGTACCCTACTCGCACAGGGCCAATCGCGTGTGAAACTTCCTGTGCACCCCTGAAATACACGCACCCCGCTCGCACAGGGCCAATCGCGTGTGATTCTCCCCGCGCAGCAGGGTACGTGTATTCGGAGGGGTGCGCAGGGAGTTTTACAGGCGTTTTCGTGGTTGGGGGCCTGTATGCTTGTCCACTGGCCTGTGCACCATGTACGGGATTTGTGCGCTGTACATGGCGCAGGGGGAGGGGTTGGGGGCGTAACTGGCACTGCTGCAGGGTAGCTGTGCCACTCTGCGCTACAGCTGGTAATGGATGTTAAAATCCATGAATACTCTGTGTGCAGAAATGGATTTTGGCGCACGCGGCTGGCGCAGACTGTCGCACGCGCACACTGTGCACCAGCCACGTGCGCCACTTGTGCGCTGAATTCTATGAATTACCCCTCTAGTGTTTAATTGTATTCATGTAAAAATATTTTCGAAAGCTGTATGGAGTGTGTTAAAATCCATTTTTCACTATTTCATTTCTATATCTAGAAAGCTCAACCGTTATGCCTGGCATTGGTAAAAACAAGGTATGTTTGTTTGATCTCTTAATCACAATAGCAATCCAAACTATAACCTCGATTCGGAAAGACCTTAAACAACTACACTGTACAATAAGGTGGAACTCTATTTGTAATATTCATAGAATGGAGACATGTAATGGTTCATCCCCATTTCTACAAAGCAAACATGAATTGGAATGAAGGTCGTTCACTGGGTATTTTGAAAACACATAACGTAGCACCTAATTTATAATAGAAAGTTACTTTGCCCCCTTGCCCCCTTCTGTTTCTCTCTGTCCTGATTGTCTTGATTGTCCTGTTTTGTTTTTAATTCTCATAATATATATTGTATACACCTATCAGTGTATCTTGAAACGTTGCATACATTTTTCATTTATGCATTAGGATGTATCTTGTTTGGTTATGCATATTAGGCCTTTCTTACATTATCAATTTGCACTGTAAAGTTTGCTTTCACTATTAGATATTTATATTGAAAAGATTTCTGTATGTTTCTAATCAGCCTTGTGTGCAAATGTATTTAATAATAACATATTTAAACATAAAAAGAATGGACAAGAGGCTGCACTCTCTATGGGACACAATTAAAAAAATAATGTTGCCATGTGCATCACATTGACATCACGCGCTGTCAAGTGCCATTTGCTTATCGAACATTGGAATGTTGTGGGCACTGTCACAGAGCACTGCAGGACTGATTCACAACATCTTGAAGGGGCTAGCCCGTGTCTCTCCTTCACTTCCTCAGAAAAAGAAGTGGGAGCCTTGAATATGAAATCTGAGCTGGCGCATTACAGGTGCGCATAATCATGTCCCCCCAGGCCGCGGCATGCAAAAAGCACACCACATATTGACAACAGGTCTCCTTAAATCCGTGAAGTTGTCATGAATTGTCTTGCTTCAATTTGGATCAAGCATCAGGGAATGTGGCCTGGAGCTTAAACAGGGTAGGGCCTGAAGGGGTCAGGCCCACCCACAATCTGCAAATGCCCAAATAGCACCACTGTGTGGGAATTTACAGATGTTACTGTCACTGCAAAGGGCCAACTACATTAGCTTCAGACCCCACTTGTGAGACAATCTTGGCTACCCTTGACAGGACGTTCATTTTTCTAAGCTTGTACTTTTTTCCTCAGCATGAACAGCTTCAAAATTCGCTGAGCACCTTTGTGAATATGGTGATCTTTGTAACATTTCACAGAATCAGGCATCTGAAAAAAGTGAGTTCTTTTGTGAAATGATATGCGATTTCTTAGACTGTTGCATAGCCTGACATTAGAATCACCAAAAGCAAAAGACTGTGGGCCTCTTGTACAAAAGCGTTATCCAATGGGAAACTCCATTGGAAAATACGTTGTAAATCAGGCCCCCTGACCTCTACTTTGTTTCTATTTTCCTAGGCAAATTACACACTGCATCATTGTGGTCTCTGGTGTTAGCATTCTCGAGAGTGACCAAAATGAGAACGGTTTGCACAGCTTTGCGATCTACAATGTGGTAATCTATGTAGCATTGGGCGCTTGGAGTTTAGTGCTAGGACCACGCTCGCCTAAATACTAGAAGGTAACTCTCTGCGTGGTTACCAGCCTCTCTTGCTGTATTTCAGGGTTGTCCGACTGCAGGCCTGGAGGGCCGAACCCTGACGTGTTTTGAGGATATCCCTCATTAATATTCATGAGAAAACATTTGCATACATTTAGAATCATTGTACTCAAATTTATCTCATGAGTATTAATGAGGGGTTGCTTGAAAATTCAACATGGATCTGGCCCTCGATGCCTGGAGTTGGACAACCCTGCAGTGTATTTGTAAATGATAGACTCCCTGTGAGCAAGGTCCTTGGCGTCAGCTTGCCCCTTTCTTATTAAAAATCATGGGCACGGATCTTCAATGCTGAATGAAATAAGTCATGAGAATTCCCTTGCACGTTGTACGAGTTGTTGTTAGGTGTGCCTCATAAAAATCACAGTCCACATACAGTTGCCAGCCAGTATCCTTCGATTTTTCCCACTTGCCTCCCTGCCTACCCCTCCCACTGACTCCTATACACGACTGCGCCTTTCCACATGTTGTCTAATACGCACTGTACCTTTATTTAAAATAGTTTTTTGCGCTGTGTGCACTAGGCCCTTTCTCCCCCTTCAGGATTCTCAAACTTAGGTGGTCTCTCCACATGTTGTCTAATACGCACTGTACCTGTATTTAAAATGTTTTGTTGCGTTGTGTGAACTAGGCCTTTTCTCCCCCTTCAGGATTCTCAAACTTAGGTGGTCTCTCCACATGTTGTCTAATACGCACTGTACCTGTATTTAAAATATTTTAATGCAATGCGCTGTGTGAACTAGGCCTTTTCTCCCCCTTCAGGATTCTCAAACTTTAGTTGGCTCCTCCCCTGTTTCTACACTTGAGCATTGGAGCTCTTTAATCCTGAGCGAGTCTGTCCCTTCGAGCAATTTATTGCCGTTCACTCTCTTGTCCAACTGCTCTCGCCTGTTTCTTCACCTCTCTCCTGCGCCCCCTCCTCTCCCACCTACCCTATGGTGCTCTCTGTCTCTCCTATCTACTCTAACTGCTTCTCTATTGACTATCCTGCTGTCCTCACTAAATCTGGTAGGAAAAAGTTTAAAAAGGACATCCTGGTCTCCAATCCAGGCCTCCCTATCGCTGATACCTACACCAGTGCCTCCACCAAGGAAACTCTCACCGACATCCTCTTTGTCGTGCCTTCACCTGACTTATGGACCCTTCATATGGTCTCTGTGCTCGCTCATTTCTCCTCTTCTCCCATTAATGGTGGCACCCCTTGGGATGTCCTCTTGGCCTCCTTCCACTCCTCTAAGGTCATCATTAATGTTTACTCTAATGGGACCGTCTTGGCCAAGGCCCCAAGGCCAGCCTTCACCTCTTTGATAGACGCTTCCCACGCCTCATCAACTTCCTTTCTTCCCCTGCTGTCCCGCCTCCCCTTTCCTTGACTACCTTACCTTCCTCCTCCCTCTCTGCCACTTCTACACCTCCACAGGGCATACCTCTGGTCTGTACCCCTCCCCGGAAGTCCTTCAAGGAGGGCAACCTTCTCCACATTGCCACTCTTAACTCTCGCTCTGCTGTCAAACATTCCTCTGATATCTGCGCCTTCTTGAAGAACTTGACCTTGATGTCCTCGGCCTCACTGAGACATGGTTCATGGCCAGCTCTGTCACCAGCTTTGACACGCTCCTACTGGATGGCTACAAGATCTTCTCAGTGCCTAGGCCCAACCGCCCTGGTGGGGGTGTTGCCCTTATCTTCCCTGAGTGGTTTCCTGCCTCTGTCACTCCTACGCAGATCTACTCCTCTTTTGAATGACTCGTCTGCCGGCTCTCTCTCGCTCCCAGCCATTCCCTTACTGTGGCTACTATCTATCGGCCACCTGGTCAGATTTCCTCATTCCTCTCCGAGTGGGCGGACCTCTCCTCCTCTCTCTTGGCCTCAACTACTCAACTCCTCCTTCTGGGAGACTTCTACATCCACTTGGATGCCTCCTGTCCTCCCTGTGGACACTTTTGTGACCTCTGCGGCTCTCTCTCACTCACCATTCTCCCCTTCGGCCCGACTCATTCTGCAGGGCACACTCTCGATGCCCTGGTCTCCTCTGATCTTCCCCTCTCTATCCCTCTCTCCACTCCTCTCTCCTGGAGTGATCACTTGCTCCTATCCTCCCACCTCACCCTCCCGACCCCTCAGGCCAAGCCACATTCATCACTGCCACCCACCTTCACGGTCATCCGTCCCATGAAGCGCATGTCAGTTGAGGCTTTCGCCATCACCTACTCACCCTCTCCTCCCCCTTTGGTTGACTCCCACCCTGACACAGCCCTTTCCATGCTCCACTCTGCTATATCTGATACTCTTGATATCCTTGCCCCTGTCATGAGAATCCGCCTGGAGCCCAAAGCAAGTGTAACTCCTGGTATGATTCCGATCTCGTCACCCTAAAATGCAAATGCAGGATGGCCGAGAGGAAATGGCTTGCTTCATGTATATCCTCTGACAAACTGGCCTGCCGCGTGCTGCAACGGCAATATCGGCTCTCCGTTCTCACCAAGAAGAGAGCCCATATCCAAGCCGGATCTCTGCGGCATCTAACAACTCAAGTGAACTCTTCAAAATCTGCAAGGAACTAGCCAATCCTACTGCTGTCTCTACCTCTCCTGTCCCCTGCCAGGCCCTCTGCACGGCACTGGCTTCTCATTTTGTTTATAAGACCCAGGACATCCTGTTCTCACTCTCCTCTTCTCGCCTCCCTCCCTCTATCCACTGCTTCTCCTCTAACCCTTCTGCTGGAACCCCCCTCCATCCCTCTCTGCCTTTCCCCTTTTCTCTGCAGACGAGGTTTCTCGACTAGTCCGATCTATGAAAGTCTCATCAAAACAGGTTCACCCCTGTTCCTCCAAAACTATCAAGGACCACGTCGACTCCCTGGCTCCTGCCCTGGCTGATTTCTGCAATCACTCCTTTGCCACTGGAGTCTTCCCATCCCCCCTGAAGCACTCCCTTGTGCACCCTCTTTTTAAGAAACCCATCTGACGACCCCTCCTAACTATCGCCCAATCGCCATCACTCCCTTCCTGGGCAAACCCCTGTAGAAACTGGCCATCCCCCATCTTAATCTCCACACCAAATCTGTTGGTTGTATTCATGACCATCAGTCTGGCTTCAGAGCTGCCAGAAGCACAGAAACTGCTCTCCTGAACATCCGCGAAGACCTGCTCTCCAACCTTGATTCCAACACCCCGTGTGTCCTCATCTTGCTTGATCTCTCTTCTGCCTTTGACACTGTCAACCACGCCATCCTGCTCAACCGTCTCCTTGATAACCTGGGTATCACAGGACAGACTCTGGCGTGGCTGACTTCTTTTCTCTCCGACCGACCCTCCCAGGTCCAACTTGGGTCCTTCCTCTCCGATATCTTTTTCTCTACCTGTGGCTGTTCAACCAATACCTGGCACTCCTTGCCCACTGCATCGCCGCTCTCTGCCCCAACTTTCAGTGTGATGCTCATTTTCAGACTACCCTCGGCCTCCTCCTCTCCTTCCCTCATCGCTGACTGTCTGTCTGCTATCCAGGAGTGGTGTGCTGCCAATGACCTCTGCCTTAATGCCAGTAAGACTGAGATTCTACTCATCGGCACACCCTCTCCCTCCTTCATTGCAGCTCTCTGGCCGGCCACTCTTGGCCTTCTTCCTGCTCCCACCTGCAAGGCTAAAAACCTTGGGGTAATCTTCGACTCCACACTCTCCTTCTCTCCTCACATCCAAGACATCTCTAAGAAGTCACACTACCAGCTGCACCTCCTCTGAGGTATTCTTCCTCTCCTCTCCTTCCCCCAGAAGCTCACCGTCTCCAGAGCCCTGGTTCTCTCTAAGCTGGACTACTGCAACAGCCTCTATCTAAAACTGCCTGCCTCTACTCTCCACCCTCTGCAACTTATCCAAAACAGGACTGCAATACTTGTCCTTGGCCTCAAGCCCTGGGATCGTATCTCTCCAGGACTGAAATCTCGGCACTGGCTCCCAGTGGCTGCAAGGATTAAGTTCAAAACCCTCTGCATTATCCACAAAGCCTTCCTTGGCCTGGGACCACTTTACCTTCAACTCTCTCTTCCTAAATACCTTCCTTCTAGGGCTCTTCACTCATCTGCCTCCAACTCCCTCAGGGTCAGCCGCTTCTCCAAGCAATGAGTTGGTGGTCGATCTCTCTCTTCGGCAGGGGCCTCCCTCTGGAACAGCCTTCCTGCCTCCCTGAAACTTGAGGAGAACCATCTCCGGTTCCGGAAACACCTCAAAACCTTCCTCTTTGCTTCTGCTTTCTCTGCCTCTCTCCCCTGTTGAAATTCCCGGCTGAATCTGCACTGGTTACCTGGACACCCTTCTGACCTTGGGGCCAGGTCCCACCCTTTGCACTCCTGCCCTGCCTCCCTGGAAGCCCCTGCATTTAGGGTCTGTTTTTCTGTATCCCTACAGCCCCCCCCACCAGCACTTGTCTGCTCTACTCTGCACTTGCCACCATCAGGCCACTTTACCATCGTATTTATTCCTCTATCCCATGTTATGCTATGTTATGTTATTTTGCATTTATGTATGTACATGTACTGCACTTCTCCCTCTCCCTTCCCTTGCACTTGCCTGATCTGAATGACACTTGGCCTAGTGGGATCGTTTGTCTGTCTTTCCACTGTTTTCCCTCCCCTGCCTCGTAGCACCTTGAAACACTTGTGTATAGGCGCGTTATAAATACCATATCATATCATATCAAATCATATCATGTTCCCTTGCTAAGATTCATAAAATGGCATGTGCCCTGTCCAATCAAATGCAAGTATTCTGCTGAAAGGGAGGCCAGAGAGGAGCACCATTCGATTCCACCATAGGATACTGCAGTAGACATGTGATCTATAGGGTGTCTTATGAATGTATTGTCTATGCTCGTTTAGAGGGAGAGGGGTGGGTAGAGCTGGATACTCTTGTGGTTTCTGGGCTGGGGATGGCTATGAAGTGATCCATTACTTGTGGAAACTACCAACACTCTATTGTTTTGGTTATGTGTTTTAGTTTGTGTTGATGTATTAAAATCAATAAAAACAAATCCCCCAAGTATTAAAATCAAGACAAATTTTAATGAACACATTCTTCGTTGGACCATTTCTGGTTGTGTCTCATTGCACCCTCAGTATCTCCTCTCTCTTGGCCACAAACATGTGACATTTTTTATATTTGCAACACATTTACACAGCCAATGATTTAGAAGTCAAAATACTCAAGGAAGGCTGGTTTAGGAATGAGTGTCATGTACATGGGGTGCTGAACAAACAAAAACATGCGTTGTGGGGTTTGGTTAAAAAAGCAGGTTCAGGAAGGGATGGGGACGTGTAAGTCGGACAGGGTAATAGGATCATTAATAAGGATCGAACGTGGGCCTCATTCTGAGTTTAACGGTAATTCCATTGGAGTTACATGCAAACTTGTTTATTGTTTGTGCCACTCGGCCCCCGATCATCATCATCATCATCATTATGGTATTTTCTGAGAGCAGACCTACCTTCAAGAAGCAATGGAGAGTTTTTTACAGAGGTATACAACAAAACTGATGCATAACAGAGCGCTTTACAGAGGTATACAACAGTACTGATGCATAGCAGAGCGCTTTTCAGAGGTAACAACAAAACCGATAAACAGCCGGGGGTAGGGTACAGTTGCACAGGGTGGTGGCGGAGAGGGGCGGATGGCATCTAGCGAGCCAGGTGACACGGGGCGACGTAAAGGCTGAGGTGTTAATGTGGGATTAATAAAATGTCCAATTTGAAAGGTGGAACAAAGATACAAATGAATAGGTCGAGAGGAATTCCTTTGGTACTGCCGCTTTTTCCTAAGGTCATAGACCGAAAAATATCCACAACGCTCAGTATGTAGTACCCAGACAGGGTAATTGCTTGTTTTTTTTATATATAATTATACAAAATACACTACTCAAAATGATTTCTCATAATCATACAGGATATCATGCACAAGAACAAAAGCATCAGCAATGATTAATCCATTTTCTTGTGTACTGGAGCAGAAAATAAAGCCTTCACTGCCATGGCTTGATGGACAGTGTCATACATAGAACTATTGAACATTTTACAAAGACATTGGGCCTCATTACAAGTCCGGCGGTAACCGTGGCGGTAAAACCACCATAATTCCATGATCGACCCAGTGACCAACCATAATTGTTTATTAATCAATTTTGAGTCCCGCTGGGCCCCGGGGGCCTTTTGTGTAACTGCTACGATTTGGAGTGATGTTTTCAACATGGCCGCCCATATAAATATTCAAGCTCCTTGACAACGGCTTCAGCAACGCTGTGCCGTTTGGATCACGCGTGACTCAGTGCTTTCTGCACAACTTTGCAGCTCCTCGCGAGCCGGACGCGCCGGACACACACTGCCCAAGCCTACCATTAATAGGTATTTAACGCACGCGGAACGCTTCGTGCGCTGGGCATAAAAGTATAACCTAGCAGCTAACAACCTTACCCTTTTTCCAGGATATTCTCCTACGTGAGTTACAACCTAGAGCTCTGCGTTGCAGCACCCGTTTTGAGGTAAGCTGTCACACTCGCCAAAATTGTTCTGTATATATACATTTTGCCGCCCTTGGGTTGGCCCGGGATGAGTAAATAGTTACAATTCCCCCTTGCTCCTTTTTTCAGATAATTAGGAGCTCACTTTTGGGACCCATTCTTGAGACGGCCTCCCACACGAGTGCCTGTGGTGAATCTCCTCCATAGGTAAGCTGTGTTTCTCCATGATACCTGTGCCATGGCACAGTTTGTTATCTACTAATTAGATAATTTTTCTCTTAGTACTCCCCTAAAAATTCTCCTTTTTTCCTTATCCACAGCACTCCATGAACTACTCTCATACAGTCTCCCGTCCTGATGAAGGCCGTGTTAGATATGAGGCTCATTTAGCCCACATAGACATCTGAAACACCTGGTTGTAGACGCACCTTTTTTTAAAAATAATCACAGTGTATTGTCACTATTCTCGGAATGAACTTTATCATTTTTGTTGTCAATGTCTTTGTAAAATGTTCAATAGTTCTATGTATGACACTTTCCATCAAGCCATGGCAGTGAAGGCTTTATTTTCTGCTCCAGTACACAAGAAAATGGATTAATCATTGTTGATGCTTTTGTTCTTGTGCATGATATCCTGTATGATTATGAGAAATTATGTGTCATTTTGAGTAGTGTATTTTGTATAATTATATATAAAAAAACAAGCAATTACCCTGTCTGCGTACTACATACTGAGCGTTGTGGATATTTTTCGGTCTATGACCATAGGAAAAAGCGGCAGTACCAAAGGGAATTCCTCTAGACCTATTCAATTGTATCTTTGTTCTATGAGTAGCCCTCCTGGGCAGAATATGGTCCACACCAGGAGCCCAAATATTTAGAAATCAATTTGAAAGTTGTCCCATTCAGTACAAAAACTGAAGTCTTAATTGATGAAAATGACATGTCGGCAGCGGCGTGTGATGGGGGGGCTGATAACAGAGCCATTAACTCTCAGGAGAACCAAACGTGCCTATGAACACACCCATAGAAAACATCCCTCAACAGAAACTGAAATAGCCTACCTGGAAGCAATAGAACTTACAAAAAAGCCATCATTACCCATAAAGCCAATGCCCTTAATGCTCGGATCAGCAATGCTGCATATGACTCAAAAGAACTATTCTCAATCTTAAAAGAACTGGAAAATCCAACACCAACCACCAACTTCGCCGATTCCAACAAAAGGTGGTGTACCACCATCCAAGATGCTCTCGCTGCCAAGATCAACCTCCTACCAAACAAAATCCTACCTAAAAAACGAGGTCTAGGAGATAAACATGCCACGAATAATCACCCACCTACCCTAAATGAAAACACCAAACCATTTTTTCAGTTCATCTCAGTCTCACAAGAACTAGTGTTCAATAGCATATCCAACCTTAAAGCCTCCAATTGTAAGGGAGACTCTATCCCTGCCAAAGTTGTGAAATCCTGCGCAAATACATTGACACCCATCATAACCAAATTTATAAACGCCTCCCTTGACAAAAACGTGGTGCTAGCTAGTATTAAGGAAGCTTGAGTCACCCTGTTGCTAAAAAAGCCCAACCTTGACCCCGCTGTGCCCACTAGTTACATGCCTATAACCATGGTCCCTTTTTTACTAAAAATCCTTGACAAAATAGCTTACAACCAAGTCCAAGCACACCTGGAACAGAATCAACGTTTTGGCACCAGACAATCTGGCTCCCGCCCCAACCATAGCACGGAAACAACCCTCCTGGATCTCAAAATCCAAATGGACACTAACAGAGACTCAGGAAAGCTTTACATCCTACTCTTACTAGACTTATCAGCAGCATTCGATTTATTTGGTGGACCACAACAAACTCTGTGCAACTTACATTTTTCTAAAAGCGCCACCACAAGGATCAAATCTTTCCTGGCAGAATGTACATCGGCAAAGAAGCTAATGATCCCATACCAGTCCCTATAGGCATCCCGCATGGATCCTGTCTATCACCCACACTCTATAACGCTTATACTAAGCTTCTCTTCTCAGCATTGGATGACATGGATGTCATTTATACCAACTCTGCAGATGACACCCAGATCCTTATCCCCCTATCAGGGAACTACATCCAAGACACATTGAGCATAAACAAAATCTACTCCATAATCCAAAACTGGATTACTTTAAAAAGCCTCAGTCTTAATGATGATAAGACAGTGATTCTTATCGTGGGCTCCCAATCCTAAATAAATGCTCTTCACTCTGACTAAGCTGCCATCAATATAGATGGCACCATCATTCCAGTACTCAAACATGTAAAAACACTAGGAGTCTATTTGGATTCCAACCTCTCCCTAACCAAACATATCAGCGCACTCTCATCTTCCACGTCCTACACCTCATAACTTATCTCTCTCAGCTGCCAATTTTTTGACACCCACCAACTGCATCACTCTAGCCAGGGCCTTGATCCTATCAAGACTTGATTATTGTAATGTACTACTTCTAGGCACCTCTACCACCAACCTCAATAAATTGCATCTGATACAAAATAAAGCTTTGGGGGCTGCCTCGGAATAAGAAAATCGGATCATATATCCAAAACCAGAAGAGAGCACCATTGGCTACCCATCAAAGCCCGAGTCATCTTTAAAACATTGTGCATAACCTTCAAATGCCTCCATGAAAATGCTCCCATCTACCTTATTCAGGTAATTTCGAGAAAAACAAATACCAGCCCCTTAAGATCTAATAACCAGTCACTATTGGTATTACCACGCTTTCATAAGACTAGAGCAGGGGGCACTAGTTTCCAACACCTGGCCCCTAAACACTGGAATTCTCTTCCCCTCACCATCAACAATGAGGAAACCCTTCTGGGATTTAAAAAGCTACTGAAAACGTGGCTATTTAACCAATACCAATAATTATAGCCAGCTCAACAACCTGTAAATATGTAACTTGTCTTCTCATATATATATATATACTTCGATTCTGTTAACATCTGTTACTGTGTTCCTCTGTTTTTATATCATGTATTCCTTGCCAATATAACTGCGCCACACTGGCCTCCTAATGTATGCATTTAAAACTGTCTGTAACCTCGCCGTGATACCTCAGGGTCTGGGCGAGTAACAAATGTAATAAATAAATAAATAAATAAAATAGCAGACCAACGTGGGAAAACTTCATCGGCTACCCCAAATAGTAACTTTAACCCAAGCTCCATTGCACCTGCTGCTGCCAAAAACTCCTTACAGGCGGTGAGCCACATCAACAGGACAAACAATATAATCGCTTTAGGATTGAAGTTGGGACCATTACTAGACGACCACAGACGTTGCGAAGAACTAACACAATACTCAGAGGACGTGTTGGACATCAGTAACAACCTCCTGATAAGCCGTAAACCAAACAGCTCAGGGGGGTTTTTGGTAACCTCTGCCCTTCCAGTACTGAACCGGCATCTTGAGCCGGAAAAACAAATCCCGTTGAGGCGGCTGCCTTCGGTAACTCCCCCCAGAGACTTTGATGGGAAAATAATGAAGCTAAAATAACTTGGCCCGAGGACATTAGAGGGCTAAAACAGAGGCTGTTTGAACTGACAGGTATGCGCAAGGGCTCCAAGGACTGTAGAGAAAGACACAAATTAAAAGAAACTCATAGAGCTGGCGAAAGAATTTAAAGGTCCATGAGGCCCCACAAGGACTAACAGAATAACCTTTAATGGTGCCTCTTCTAGCGGACAATGAAGTTGTTGCCTCAAATGAAGAGCTGCTATTCGAAAAACAGATCTTGAAGGACTGAGATGACACATTCCCAGAAGGACGCCTGGTTCAGGATCAAGCACCTGGCACTGGCCGGCGTGACTCAATTTCTGTCACCAACCAGCTGATTAAATTAAAGATCTGCGGACATTGAACGGCAAAATCAGTGAGTTTATGGCCAGGGGGGCACTTGTTGTGTTCCCAAATTTAACAGTGAGCTCCAACAGACTAACAGAGTCAAGCATGCTATAGATGGTGCCACAAGCAACTTCAAGGATGCATTAGGAAATAAAGACTGGAATGAGCAAAGCCATCCGCTTAAAAGGCAAGGAGTGAAGTGTAGCCCGTCAAGCAAAATAAGCTGCTCGTAAAAAAGAATCAACCCCAAGATCACTCTACAAAAAAGCAAAATCCCTCGAGAATTTAAGGGGCCAGTAAAAATCACCAAAAGGAAGGTAGTGACACAACTGATTCCTCGGATTCCACGGAGGAGTCCTCCATGGATTCCTCCTTTGTTCAAAGAAAATTCCCAAAAGTCAGAAGAACAACAACAGGCCGTACACATGAAAAAGCTTCTTTGATTAGAGATGAAGGAGCAATCCACGAGATGATGGTGATGACAATGAACAAAGTAAGGCCTAATTTAATGTCAGCAATAACAATTGCTACTGCGCCCCTGTTTAAACATTATGAACAACTGAATTAAAACTATAAGGACCAGAAAACGCTAATTGCACTCATGAACTCGAAAATGACCAAGATAGAGATGGATCTGAAAGAAAAACAGAATCCATCCAATAAATATAGAAAAACGAGACAACAATTAATATGCTTAAAGATCTTCTAAAACACAATGTCAAGGATAAGAGGCTGCTTGCAGAGATGGCAACAGAAGAATTAGCAGTGTTAAAATAAGAGCAAACCCGTAAAAACGGGTGTGCACTTAACGGTGGAGACGACAAAAGAAAAGGAAGTGAAGCGGAGTGGAACACGACAGCTCCCCTGAGCTCTCCCATGAGAACTGATGATAAAGGGTGTCCTGGGAAACAGCGTGTAGAGGAAGTTCCAGAGAATGGAAAGGAGTTGAAAGATAAAATAAAGGTAGAGAATGAACAAATTGGCACAGCACAAAGAAACACAAACGAGTTGCCCACTAGTCAAAATTGCCTCTGTGGTGATTGCATAATTCTGCCATCAGCCGCTGTTAATGCAGAGGGGACTAGCCCAGATACGAATGTGTACACTATTAAGAGAGTGAACCAGAGTAACGAAGTGATGGAAAGTTATGCAATATTTGAAAAGAATAAAAAAAAAACAATAATGGAGCTGGAAAAGAGTCTTCTGAGACTGTGCCCCACTGAAAATGCAAAAAAAAATGAAAAATATGGTGCGTGGGATAAACACCTTAGCCAAGAGCTCATGCAACTTCTTAAGAAACATCAAGGCCTTTAATGTAACAATTCAAACAGAAAAAATAAGAGCCTAACAAAAAAAATAACAGAATGGCTCAAAGGTGCCTAATAATAATGAAGCAGTTCAGGAAGAAGAGGACCTAGCTGAAAAAAACAAAAAGGATGAAGAGAAAGAAGAGGAAAGGATAAGAGAAGAGCTATTAAACCTCTCCACCCATGACGACGATGAAGAAGATGTTCAGCAAGATAGAGTCCTCCAGGATGAAGGTCAAATTATCTGGTGCTCCGACTCTGAGCAAGAGGACGTCCATAGCCCGCATATTGACCCAAACCCATCCTCGGCTAAAGAAAATTGCAAACAGACGTGCATCTTTGTGTCGCCGCCGAGAAAGAGCATCAAAGAATAAATCATAGAGGGCAGTGGAAAAACCGAACAGATCAGTTTTATGACAATCGAGGAGAGAAGGGAGAAGAACCTCCCAGCAAAGTTCCAGGCAAAACAAAAAATGCACAAGATCTGTGACAATCTGGAAGACAAAACAGAGGATGTCACCTATCCAGAAAATGAACTCAAAAATAAGTTTTGGAATAAAAAAGAATCAGAAAGTGACTGGAGAACAGACAGGAGACTGGAAGACAAAAGATCTAAAAACAACTCGGGGAAAACTAAGATGAATACGAATGAGAACAGCCTTCTCCTTGAAAGAATCGCCCTAAGTGACAACGGTTTTGTATTAAATAGATACAATGTCCTGCAATTGTTAAATCATTTTCCACATCTAAAATCAATATCATCAAATTATATAAAGATAGTGGAAATCATACAGGAGGAAATTTCGGACTGAGTCCTACTTCACCTATACTACAAAACAATAAGTAAAATCTTGCTGGAGAGTCGTGATGAGTTGAACACTTTGGCCTTTGACTTGAAGGAAATCAATCAAAGAAGGCCCGAGACTGAACATAGTGTCAATAAGTTGAAAAAGACTGTGTCTGATGAAAAGGACCACAGAGAGAATGATAAATGGGCTAAATCAAATAAAAAACAGCAACCGTCAGAGGATGACGAAGAGCAAAGAATAGAGCGTGAAGAAGATGCGAACAGCCCTAAGAAAAGAATAAAAGTAACATTCAAATGTGATGAGAAAAACATCAGAACCCCCAGATCTGCGGGTGAAAAGTTGGTTGGGGAAACAGAAGAAGCAAGTTGGAGCTGGTTGGCAGGAGCCTTGACAGTGCAAAAATTCTGCCAATGCCCAGATCATGATACAAGCTTGCTAATTATGGGCTTCTGGAATACTCAAGGTCATGCCCATCGCTGCAAGACCTCCTCAAAGGACCTCGAATGTTTGGACTTTGTGTGCTTACAGGAGACATGGTTGACTACACTACCATGTGTAGAAGGGTATGAACTGGCATTTAACCCCGCCATTAGTAAAGTAAAAGGTTGCCCGATGGTAGGCCTAGTTACACTGATTAAGAAAGTAAGCAGATTCAGGATAGCAAAGTCACATAATCGTTCTCCCTAAATACAAGTCGCAACTATACAGCCCCAGAATGAAAACCGGGACTTAGACAAAGGAATTCACATAATTAACTTTTACTGGCAGCATAAAGCGGCAGCGACATCTCACTTCATTGATGAAATATGTGAAATAATAGACAAGATTATGATCAACGACCCTCAACCAAGAATTATTTTATGCGGCGACATGAATATGGAAAATATTAGATGTGCGCCAAACCCCAACGACAAAATCCAAAGAAAAAACAAAAAAGACGCCCTAAGCAAAGAATGGCTCAAAGAAACGGACATCAGGAACATGTCCCTCTTGAATGGAAACATACAGGGAGTAACATGGGTAAGAGACAATCAGAGTTCAATAATTGACTACTATTTAGTCTCAGAAAGACTGGTGAGAAAAATGTGTGAAATGGAAGTTATTAACACCACAGAAAGCGATCATAACATCATGAGACTCAGCATGAGGTGGGAAACCGATGTTTTCGCAGCCTCATGGAAGCACCCGTTGTCTGTGGAACCAGGATGCAACAGATTGAGCATGAACTTTGCTAAAATAACAAATCTCACAAGAGATTTCTGTCTCAAGATGGTTAACAAAGAGAATGACTGCTTACAATATACCTAATTATTGCAGAAATATACTGAAAAAAAGAATCGAGCTGGGAAAACAAGATTCACTGTGCACATATATGACCTAGCAATAGTGGAAAAAAAGAGAGCTACGGCGAAACATAAGGTTACTTGGAAAAAATCAGGGAAAAAACAAACTTGCGATAAAAAAATCAATGAAGAAGAGGTTTAGAAATTGGATACTTGGGCACAAAATACTCATGGAACAACATGAGGCTGAGAAAATGATGGAGACAATGGAAAATAAAAATACTAGAGACTTCTGGGCTATTATTAATGAAAGTGAAGCTCCGCAATGTGCAATAGAGAATAACATTGTAAAGGAGGCGTGCTGGATAGAACACTACTCAAACCTATTTAAAAAACAAGGTATAACAGCTGAACAACTTTACGCTGAATTAGAGAGTTGGGACATCCCGATATCAAGAGAAGATATTCTATCAAATATTAAGCAAAACAGTTCATCTCGGGACCCCTGACCGGATGGCCTAACAAATCAGATGTTAAAGGACTTTTGCAAAATACTCTTCAAACTAATACTGAAAGAAAAGAAAATACCCACATCTTGGAAGGCTGCTATAATTGTGCCTATTTTTAAAAGGGGACCAAGAACAGATCCCAAAAATGATAGGCCTGTAGCGTTACTTGATGTGTTAGGAAAGGTTTTCGCCACGCAAATTCTCAATTTCCTAACATCTTGGATCAAAACTACAGGCTCCTTAGACTTAAGCCAAACAGGCTTTGTCAGGGGAGTAGGTTATGGTCTGAAACTGTTAATTATAGACCTGCTGAAGATGGAAGCAATACGGAATGGAACCCCAGTTTACTTAGCATTTGTGAACCTAGCCCATGCTTTTGATGGGGTCGACAGAGAGAAGTTGTGGGCCAAGATGGTGGATATGAACTGTCCGCCCAGTTTGATCATGGCCATTAAAGAGTTGTATTCAAATACACAGATACAAATTCGCTTAGATCAAAATGGTACACTCTCATGTCCAATACAACGTCACTGGGAGTCAAACAAGGCTGCCCATTGGGCGCAACACTCTTCAGCCTGTTCATTGCAGATGTTGGAAATACCCTGGAAGAAGTTGTATCCTTTTCACCAAAGATTCATGGCAACCAAGTAAGCTGAATGATCTACGCAGATGACATTGTCCTGTTAGATAGGACTCCAATTGGTCTCCAGTGGAAATTGACAGCCATAAAAACATACCTTGACAAGAACGGCTTTGAGATTCATGTAAAGAAAACAGAATTTATGCAACTAAAAAATCTAAAAGGGCAAAAATGAAACAACAAGAAACCATACCGGTGGGAGCTTGGAAAGGAAACATTGAACGTTATTACCCAGGCCCCCTATGTGGGAGTACTTTTAAACTCTAACATCACAGATGAGCCGATGGCATTGAAAATTAAAGCCAAGTGCAAAGCTCATGCGATCCAAGGGGCTGGGCTTAACAAGAAATGTGGGAAATCATCCCTAAAGCCGGTTACGGAATTCTATAAATCTAAAGTAATTCCTGCATTGATGCACAGGACTGAAACCATGTTGAGCAGCCCCTTTGAGCTTTGGCCACAGTGTGAAAATATCTTCTGGAAGCAAATTCTACAGCTCCCTCAAAGTTTTCCCACGGCCTGTATTCGCTACGAAATTGGCTTAACTTCAGTCAACGCAAGGGTAATGTGGAACACACTGGCCTTGTATAAAAAAGCAGAGTAAGAATTGCCAAGACACACTGCGCCAAAAAATGCAAAGGTTTTTGACAAAATACAGGATTGTGTCGGGGGGAAATTCTGCCGGGGTCGGCCGGGCCGTCCGTAGACCTCCGGGCAGGGAGGCCCCAACTCCTCCCGTATATCCCAAAAGAGATAGAGTATGAGACACACGCAAGAAGCAAGGTGACTCTGCTGTTTATTAGACAAAACGGCAGAGATGGGTCAAGGATCGTACGCGTCCGTCTTGACACACACACAATCGTGGGGCTCGCAGGCCCTTTTTACCTTAGTATGACGCGCTACTTGCGTCACCTTAGAAAGTTTAGCAAAAAACCTATTTCCACTCTGGATTGGTTACTCGAGTGGTAGGGTTAGTATAGCATACATATAGAGAACAGTGTTAGTGGTTGAGGGTTAGTCAGGTGGTATACTTGGGCTGTCCCTTCAATTTGATACATGAAAATTGTTACATGAAGACCTCTGAGGATTGGTCAATGTTAATGGCGTCAGTGATAAGAGCCCCATGTTCTGATTGGTCCGCTCGCAAGCCTCCCAGTCTGAGACTATCGCTGTTCCCAGCTCGCGGTGCACCTGTCATTTGTAACAATGTTTTACTATGGGTAGGTGTAAACAATTTGAGGATTTATTCATATGTTGGGAGGTCGACTACTCCCACTGCTGCAGATGTCCAATGAGTCTTTTAATTGTATCTGCCTGTGTCTTGAAATGTGGGATTCAGGCGTCTCCTTCCTCCTGGGCTTGGCATCCTGTCAGGTTTGGCTTTGTCACGTGAGGTGGGACCGTGTTTGAGGCAAAATTCAGCACAATTAATATTGTTTTTCCCACTGTGTGCCTGGTTTATCTTGCAGGTGCGAACTTGGCGTCGGCTTGCGGCGTGCGAGATTGCAACATCGTGCCCTTGGCGGTGTGCTTTCGCCGGGCTCATTCTGCAGGGTCAGCAACCGAGCTCTTGCTCATTCAATGTTCATGGAAGCTTTTGCTTGCGGCCTACTTGGGCCTGGTGCATAGGTGGAACCGTTTGATGCAGAGCGCTTTAGGTTACGGTATCATATTGCTCTACCCTCAATATCGTGTCTCCGTTATATTCTTCATTATGGTACATGGTTCTTGGAAGAAGCGTGAGCAAGCCTTTTTAGATAAGTTCATTATGCGTCTTGCGTTTCTGCATTTTGAGAGCCTATGTGGAAAATAATAAAGATGCACGTCCGTGGGTATGTCTGTCGCCTATGTCATAGCACTGAGTATGTTCTTCGTGTGGATTGGTGTGGGAGTGTCCGGTGTGCATGTTTGCACAGGTGTGCTGACCGTTGGCTAGGTCGTCATGGCATCTCTAACGACGTGTAGGTTTAGTCGAGTTGATCCATGCCGCAGGTGTCGGCATGGACAGGGCGGGCTGCTGGGCAGTAGGTGGGCACATCCGTATGTTCCTGTACCAGGGTATTTGGTCGTCTGGTAGATAGGCAAACTCCTCTCGTGGCGGGTGTCTAGGCCGTGATCCTCTAGGCCAAGCGCGAGAGGGGAAGGGCGGGAGCCTGTTCTTCCATTCTCCCACTTCAGTCCCCCCTCTGGTCGACTTGTCGACCACAAACATATCCTTTTCTTTATCTCCTCTTACTCTCCATATTTTAGTTATTCCTCCCAAATGTCCATAGTGGTTAACATGGTCGTCAAATGACCAATACATATATGCACAGGTTCCTCCAGGAGTGCAGTATACCCATTTCCCTATGTAGCTCCTTGGGTTTCTTGGGTTTTCGAGCTTCACAGATGGTGGGTCCAGGTGGTTGGTGATGATCTGGTTGCGCAACTTCTCTCTCTCTTTTATGATTGTGCCTGTGTGTTTGCCGTCATCTGTTGGCATCAAGAGGTGCATACCAACCATTTCGATCATCTTGTCTGTGGTGCGTGCCTTCCGGGCCTTCCAAAATCTTATTATGATCAGTATAGCTCCAGCCAAAATAGTACATCCAACTATAATCTTCAGTCCATCTGACAGCCAAGATGGCATCCATGACCATAATATTGAAAACCAGCTCTCATCCTTTTTCACACCTTTATTTTCATCCATCATTTTTTAGTTCATCTGGGCCAGTTGTAAAACTGCTTCTGTCAGTGTACCATTGTCAGCATTGTTGGCAGGGATGAATGTGCAGCATGATTGTCCTATCTTAGCGCAAACTCCTCCTTCCATTGCTGTGAGGAGGTCCAGTACATATCTGTTCTGAAGTGCTACCATCCTCACAGCTCGCAGTTCCTCTTTTATTGCGTTGAATCCATTTACCGTAGAATTAATAGTCATCATTAGTTCCCATCGAGTTATCTGGAGCCATTTTGCGTTTGCGTAAGCCTGTAGTCCTGGATGTATTATCGAGGAGAAGAACATTGCTGCTCTGCTGAATAGTCTGTGGTCTGGTGGAATTGAAGTGAGTGCTGTTTCCGACCTTCCCCATAGGTAATTTCCTGTCAGAGGTTCTCCTTGTCTTTTCTTTCTATTCAGGACAGTATTATTGCCGTCGGTTTTGCTCTCAGGCCCCTTCTGAGGTTGTACAGATCTCTTCTTCCTTTTGTTCCCTTCATCCATTTTGGGGAAATTCGCCATATTGACATGTTTCTGGGGTACCACTAGTGATGGTACATTAACGTGCACCATTGTGCATATACCATTCCACAGAGGGGGCAGTGTGTAGTATGCCTTTTTTCCACAGGCCCAGTAATGGTCCATTACTACTGCTGTTCCTGCTCCCCCCTCAGGTAACTCCATCACGCTTTCACAGTTGGTGTTGTATCCTACGTCCACCTCCCCTTTATGTTGGTAGCATACCTTAGGCGCAGTTAGCGGCAGTATTGTTATTGGGTCTTCATCCTTCTCCATCCACGTGAGCATGGGTACGTACTTGACCCAAGTCATCCAACATCTATGGTTGTGTCCATCAATAGTTGAAATATTTTCTCTTGTTACCATGTTGCTGCCAACCACTCCTATGTCCCATTTGTTGTTCATGTACACCTTCCCTGTTATTATCACCAGTGGTCTTTCCCAACATCCGTTTTTACCAGGGACTTCAGTGGCGTACCAATCACATGGTAGGTACTGTAGTGTTACTTTCTTTGTTTCTCCTTTTTCAGGGCCACTTGTTATGTATCTGAATCCTTCAGCATGTAAACTGCTCTTGTGGTAACTCAAATAAGTCTTGAGGAAGTTGTTTTCATATGGATATGTATCTCGTGTTTTCCACACCAGTTGCACCACTGTCCCTTGAAATCTTCCTTTCGTCTGGAACAGTGCCAGGTATATTATACATCGTGCTATTTTTTCATCTATCTCCGTGGCAACAAATGTTCGAGAAGCGCTCATGGCGTATGGGATTAATGAGCAAACATAGCAGCTGTCTTCTGTTGTCTGCTTACCTATGTGGGTCATGTGTTGGTACCATATGTTGTTTGAGATGTGTGCTGAATCTTGTATGTAGTTGTCAATACCTTTATTATCTGAGTATGTGCTGCGTTTAACTATTTTCCTTGTGTGGGATTTTACTAGTACCACCTGACGTAACACCTGTTGCAGCTGGGGGTGGGGGTGTATTAGGTTTGGGTACAGCAATAATATCGATAGCATAGCTGTACTGCCATACAGAGGCAGCCAAGAACCCGGTGATCATTAAAATCCCTATCAATTTTATTACAGATGCTAATTTCACCGGCATTTTGCTCTTACCTTGTTGCAGTCCGGCAGCTTATTCTTGCGACGTTACAGTTGCCCGCCTGAAAATTCTTAATATGCTTGTTATTAGTGTTAGTTGTTGTTTTTTAAGCTCTCCCTATCAAGTAGTCATTCAGTGCCCAGGCGAAGAGCTGTTCCCACGCCAATCTAAGCGATCTATCTCTTAGGGCAGGCAAGTATGGTTGGAGGTGGGGCATTGAATGTTCTATGGCCAAGAGGAATGCTGTATAGTAGACATGTACCCTCCTTCTTTGCAGGTACGTTGGCCTTTTTATTTCATATACAAATTGGTGTGACAATTCTTCCAGGTAATTATCGTCTGAGGGTACCATCTACTCCTGGGCAGTGAATTGGTTAGTTATCTACTTTCTTAGTAGTACAATAATACGCTGTACCTCCATGTGCGAGAGAAAAGAAAGAGAACATTCAGGTGTTTAAATGTGTATATGTGCAAGACAATGTCCTTCAGTTCAGTTATTACTACAGTGGGTAGGGGGTCAATGGGCAGAGGGTTTGGGGCTCAACTGGCGGAAGTCTCTTTACTCTTTAATCGTGTACCATGGGGTGGGCGGTATGGGGATCACCCCTTTCTTTTCTAGTAGTTGTCTCTGGGGAATCTGAGGGGTGGCAGGGTATGGGGACCATTAGGCCGTCAGTTGTGGTAGAAGTCTCTTCCTCCGTTGGTGACGCTGTTGTTGTTCTTCCAGTGGCCCTGTCGGTGGCGCTGGGGCGGGTCTGGAGTTTGTAGATCTTTACGTCGTGTAGGTGGTTCCAGGCACGTTTGTCCTGTAGCTTTACTGCTCTCGTTGATACCTCCTCTACCAGATGGGGGCCAGTGAAGCGTGGGCTGTTCCACTTTCTGTTGAAATTGCGAAGTAGTACGTGGTCACCTTTAGCAACTTTGCACAGTCTTTCCTTTTCCAATTCTTTATCCGCGTCTTCTTGTTGATCGCTGTTAGACCCGCCCCGCGTGCGCTCGAGCTGTTGAGACACAAACACTACACTAGTAATCAAAGAAGACACATATTGGTACATTTCATCACCAAGGACATTTGCAGTACTCTCGTGGTCGGTAAATGCTCTTGATGTTGGCGTTAGGGGAAGGCGCATTTGACGTCCGGTAACCACCTCGTGAGGGGTGAGGTGGTGGTCGGAACCTGGTCTATTCCTTAGCTCAAATAGGGCTAGTGGAAGGCAATACAACCAACTCTTCTTTGTTGTTTGCTGTATTTTTGCAATTGCTTCCTTTAATAGGCCATTCAGGCGTTCACATATACCGTTGGCCTGTGGGTGGTATGCACATGCAAATTTATGCTTGATGTTCAGTAAGGATGTGATGTGCTGGAACATTTCGTTTGCGAAATGTGGGCCATTATCTGACCGCAGTACCTCGCACACTCCCCACCTGGGGAAGACCTCCCTCACTAGGAATTTAGCTGCTCTGAATGCATCTGGGTGTGAACAGGGCCCTGCTTCAATCCACCTCGAGAATGGGCATACTACTACAATCATATACCTATTTCCTTGACATACGTTGATCATATCAACATTGTCAATATGGATATGTTGGAAGGGTCCCTCTGGCCGGGGTATAGTACCTCTTATCACCTTCAGAGTGTGACCGGCGGTAAACTGTTGACATGTGAGACAATTGCTGATAAAATTTGACACATGAGAATTTAACTCGGGGCAGAACCAGTCTTCCCTAATTCGTGCTGCAATTACTTCCTTGCCTGTATGAGCTGGGTGGTGTAGTTGGCTCAGGGCAGTGTTCAATAGTGCCAGTGGTATTACAATCTTTCCAGTGTCACCCTGGCGCCATAGTGCGTCAGTTGGTGACATTGTGCATCCTCTTTTTACCCATATTTCTTTTTCTGCCATTGGTGCAGCCGCTTGTAGCTCCATTATCTGTGTGGCTGGGAGATGGGTGTACCCTTCTCTTATCAACATCTCCTTAGCCATTCCCCTCCCTCTCCCTCTCTTTGACTCTGGGGGGTTCCATATCTCACCAAAATATGCAGCATACTTCGCATGTGCGTCTGCTGCTGCATTCCCTTTTGAAATGTGGTCTTCACCATTGGTGTGTGCGGTGCATTTGACCAAAGCTAATTCTTGGGGGTCATTTATTGCTTCAATTAGTTCAGCCAATAGGAGGGCATGTTGCACTGGAGTGCCATCAGCTCTCCTAAACCCTCTTCTTCTCCATTTCGACAGCCCTGAGTGGACAGTGGACGTAACATATGCGCTGTCGGAATATATGGTCACTCGTTTGTCAAAGTTTTCCTTCAACGCCAAGATTAGTGCAATTAATTCTGCTGCTTGAGCGGAATAATGCTGTGGTAGTTGTACACATTTCATTGCCACACACACCGGTACCTCCATCATTTTTACCACTGCTGCCCCAGTCCTCCTTATACCATCCCTTTGGTCGATAGTTGATGACCCATCAATGAACAGGAGCTCACCTCCCTCTAGTGCGTTTTCTTCAATCTTTCTAGTACATGAGTACATTTCAGTTATTTGCGTACAATCGTGGGCATAATCTCCTTCCTCAATTACTTCTGCTAGGAACCTTGCAGGGTTGACCGTGCTACATCTAACAATTGAAAGTTCAGCTCTGGATAAGATGATCTCATAACCTGATGCCCTTTGCGTGGTTAGGGTGGACTTAGGTTTATTCAATATTGCAAATAGTGCATGTTCCACAAACAGTGTAGTTGGGCACCCCATGGTGATTGCTGATGCTTTCTCTACCGCAAAAGCAGCTGCGGCGAGACCTTGTTCGCAAGGGAAATGACCTAACATCACAGGATCTAAGTGGCCGCTGTAAAATGCTACTGGTTTGTAGCCCATGCTTGTTATTTGAGCCAAAACTGCTTTCATTACTGCTGAGTCGCAATGTGAAAATATAAAGAATTGTCGCTCATAGTCTGGGGTTGCCAGTACCGGAGCAGTTGATATCGCATCTTTCAGTTCATTAAAAGCCTCTTTCATTTCCATTGTCCACCCCAACTTTTTCTCCCCTTTATTAGCTTCCTTTAACGCCTCAAGCAGGGGTCCTATGTATGAGCTGTAATCAAATACCCATGCTCTACAGTAGTTGCACAGACCCAGGAACTGCTGCAGTTCCCTCACTGTTTGTGGCACTGGCGATTTTGAAATGGCCTGTGCTCTTTGTGGTGCAATCTTTCTTCCATGTTGGGATATGAGCTGACCAATGTAAAGTACCTGTTCTTGACAGTACTGTAACTTTTCCATGTCTACCTTGTAACCTTTTTCAGCCAATATTGTCAGCATCTTTAATGAGTCCTCTCTGCATGTTCTTTCGTTTGTACTGCAAATTATTATGTCGTCGACATACTGCAACACTGTGCTTTCCACTTCAATGTTACCCAAATCCATCTGTATTACTCTGTTGAAGATTTAGGGTGATTCGCAGCACCCTTGTGGCAATCTGGTGTGTTTCCACTTTGTGTTTCTGTAAGTGAAGCTTGTCAGATCTTGTGAGTCTGGGTGCAATGGTATTGAGAAAAAAGCATTTTTAAGGTCGATCACTGTAAATCGTGATGCTTCTGCTGGAATGCCACACAATATTGTGGCCGGGTTTGCGGCTATGGGGTATTCTGCTTCTACTATGTTGTTCAAGGGCCTGAGATCCTGTATGAAGCGCCAATACCCCCCTCTAGCCTTGCGCACTGGGTATACAGCCGTGTTACATGGTGATTCTGAGGGGACCAATATGCCATTATCTATAAGGGCTGTTATGGTTTCATATATGCCCTCATCTGCCTCTTTTGATAGTGGGTACTGTTTCACTCTGGGGAGTATTGCACCTTTTTTCAATTTTATCCTTACTCCCCCTATACTTTTTATGCACCCCACGTCATAGGGGCTAGTAGTCCATAATGATGTGGGTACTTTTGTCATATCCTCCTCAAAGAAGGGAACTGGGGTGGATGTGGGTGCCTCAAGTGCCATTGCAATTTTCTGTGCCACTTGTTTGTACGCCACTCTTAGCCATATTTCCACACTCATCATAAACACCATTTCACCTTCCTCCTTTTCTTCTGAGAACAGCTCCTCATCTGTCACCTGGGTGAGTCTACATCCTTCTGCTAGTGCTATCACTGCCCTCCATGCTCTTCCTTCTCTGTCTTGGGCATGTACAGCAATGTAATCAGCTGTTGCTATAATGCTCTCAATGTCCACTGGAACCACCTTCCCTTCTGGTTCATTGAATGGTGTTTCTGGTCTGAACAAATAGGCTGCTGGCCTCCTCCAGAACTTTCCCTCTATCCCTGGCATCCATGCAAATGCCATGTCTGTCCCGTACTGGAAGAGTTCGCCATCTACTGGCTCAGCCCTAATCGCTGTCTGTCCGCAGTATGCTTGCATAATGTGTCGTGCTGTGAGCATGTTAATTCCTGGAGTAGAGCAAATTATGCCGTCCTCCGTAAAGGAGATCGTCATATTCAACCTGTTCATGATGTCTCTCCGCAGTATATTTACTGGTGAGGCACTATAATATAAAAGTGGGACTGACATGTCATAATCTCCTATAGATAAGGGAATGTTATCAGTAAAAGGAACCAACCCTCTAGCCCCAGAGAATCCTTGGGTGTTCATGGCTTCGCCCGACATCTTAAATTTACCTTCCCTTATGCAAGACCGGGTCGCCCCGGTGTCAACAAGGAATGATCATTTTTTGTCACCTATCGTTACCTCTATGCGTGGTTCCTCCGCACTATTAGGTGTTACCGACAGGATGGGACACACCAAGGCCGTCTGTGGGCTGTCCTATTGAGGGTACAACGATTGACCATTTCCTGTGTAAGGGTTGTGTCCCAGGACCGTCACCCTACCCAGTTGTGTTTGTTGTGCTTGGGGTTGTTGTGTTATCGCTACCTGTTGTTGTGGCAGTGAATATGTCTGTGGCTGTTGTTGTGTTATTAGTTGTTGCTGTTCATTTCCCTGTTGCAACGTCTGCTGTTGCTGTATGCCCTGCTGTTCCTGTGTGGGCCTTGGTTGTCCCTGTTCGCTCCATGATGGTGTTCCTGGTCTTACTCTACACGTGCGTGACATGTGCCCTACTAATCCACAACTCCAACACACCGGTGGTTCCCTACTCTGCCATGGAAAGCTTCCTGTGTTGTCCTGGTATACTGGTTGCCCGGTGGGGTAGGAATTTCTAAGTCCTCCCACCTGCTGTTGTGTGTTATATCCGTATCCTCTCCCTCTCATAATTCCTCCTCTTCCCCTGTTTTAATTATAATACCCAGCTCCTGGCATTGAGTATCCTCCTCCCATGTTGGTCGTGTATGGTTGGAGTGGCGGCACCTGTTGTGTTATAGTCTGTGAGGGTGGTATTTGGGAGGGATCTTGTGCAGCCACTACTTGTGTGGGGCTTTGGGTCATTGTTGTAGGTGTAGTTATTAGTGCCCCTTCCATTGTGTATTTAGTAAGTTTTTTCTGTACTAGTTTAGCCTCTTCCGTTTTCCTGTCCTCTTCCTTTTGTTTCATTTTTCCTTGCCATGTCCTGCAATGATGCACTATTGTCAGTTGTATTTCTGGCCATGCTTTTGCTTCCATTCCCACTACTTTCTTCAGTTGTTTCTGAACTCCTTCTGGGAGCCCTTGTACTAGTATATGATAAAATATTGCTGGTGTTTTGTCCCATTGTTCTCTAGTTTCCATGCGCCACTTCTCTTGGATTTCCTGGATATAATCAACAGGATCTTCGTCTTCGTTCTCACGCATCTTGCGTGAGGTAATTGCTCCTATGTCTGATGTGTCTGGGTACTGTACCCTCAGTGCCTGCCATAGTGCATGTCTGCAGTTTGCGAATGGTGCCCCATCGTGCGATGTGTTTGCTATTGTTACCCCAGGGAATCCCGCTCTCTTCCAAATGTCATCCGCTGCATCCCCTACTATCGATATTAGAAGGCCGTTTACATCTCCCACTGCCAGTTTCTGTCCTGCGGTGTGTTTTTCCATTACATATATCCATTTACCCGCACCTCCACTTAATGATGGGAGCCTGCACTTTATATTTTCTTTGTCTGTACGCTTCCAAGGGACGTACTGTGGTCTAACCCCTCCCCTCTCCAGAAGTGGCATTAAGTTGTGTCTCGTTTTACACCTTGGGTTCCATAAAATCGAGTCCTCACACCCCTCCTCTTCTTCCCTCTCTCCTACATCGTCATTTTCGTCCGTATTTCCCCTGCTCGTAACTCTTTCTTCTCCATCTTTTCCCCTTCTTCCATCATTTCCTGTATTTAATGTGGGCGTGTGTATTCGTCTTTCCTGCCTGCGTCTAGGGAGGTCTCTAAGCCGACCTGCATAGGGTGTCAGTTCGTTTGTGAAGGGCGCAAGTTTGATTGTACGTAATGAGCGTGAGGTGGTTGAGCATGTAGGGTGGGATGGGAGAGGGTGTGATGGTGACGGTGTGGCTTCATGTGTCTGTCTTTCCGCTATTCCTTGCTCTTCCTCCTCACTTCTCTCCAGTTCATCCTTTCTCCTACAGATCCATGGTGAGTCTGTATTGGTCCGGGTGGTGTATAGTTTATCTAGGCTTTCCCTTTCACTGTTTCTTCCTTCCTTCTCCATTCCTTCTTCTTCCTCACTACAAAAGTCATTCATAAACGGTAGCCCCCACTCTGTCTTTTTCCCCTTGATTGTTACTGTTTTTAAGTCTATTAGGTCCGGTTCTCCCTTTTCTCCTTTACCAACCGCTCCCCTTTGCGCTGATGTTGTTGTTACTTCTGTGTCTCTATATACATACCCCCTTACTTCACTCTCCCTTCTCCTATCTTCTCTTTCCCCTTCATTTCTCTCCTCCATCTCTCTACCAATTTCCTCCCTTTTCCTTTTTAATTCCTCCATTACTTCACTACTCACCTTTTCCAATATCCTTTCATCCTCTTTCTTCCTTTCCCATCTCACCCTCTCCCTTTCTAATATACTCTCTATCACCCTCCCTTCTTCGTATTTCTTAGTCGTTTCTGATAGTAATCTCTTCTTCCACATTGCCATTTCTTTTTCTTTCTCTTCTTCTTCCCTTTTCCTCTGTCGTAGCACTGCTCTTGATACCCTTTCTGCTGCTGCTTTTACCCTTTCAGCTTCTCTCCTTTGCTCCTCAGTTCGTTCCCTTATTTTTTCCAATTCGTTCTTACCTTCTTTCCTTTCCCTCGCTCTCTCTCTTTCCTCCCTCTCGAGCTGTTTGATCAGTTCATTCTGCTCATCCCTTAACTCTGCTAGTCGTTCCTCCAAAATCTCTTCCTTTTGTCGTAACAGCTCTTCCCCTCTCATTCCACTCTCCCTGGTATTATCCTCATCTATTTTCCTTACTACCTCCTTCTCTTCTCCTGTTAATGAACCTCGTAATTTTAATAGTATCTGCGCAGCTACCCACTCATCATGTCCTATTTCCACAGTTTGTTCTTCTCCAGTCCTCCCCTCCCCTGCTGGCATCTTCCTATGAGCCACATATGGTGGCGGGCTGTATGCCGGGTTCGAGTACCCCTCAGCTACCCTTAACTGTCCTCTTTCTATTTCTCCTAATTCTCTTAAAGGGTACAACCCCCCTCCCTCTGTTTTCACTACCTTTGCTAGGGGTATATCGTTGCTCTGTTCCTTTTTTATTTCATTTTCTTTTGAGTTATTATTCTTTTCTCCTCCCTCTTGTCCGTTCCCCGTGTTCTTTGGGTCTTCACTCCCCTTTTTCCCATCCTCTCCTTCGTCCTTAATCTCTTTTTCTTCCGGTATTTCCCCCACAGTGAACATTCCATTTGGTCCTGGTCGGGACCCTTGGAACATCCTCCATAAGTTAAACACCTCCACGTGGTGTGTCAACTTCTTCCCTTTGTATGTATTATGCAGATGTTTTAATAGTGAATGTTGGGTATATGGATCGAAGCTACCATTAGGCGGCCATGGTATTATCATTTTGTTGTCCGTCCCCTGTGTCCATTCTATGCTATACTTGATCAGTTTCTCCCTATGGGGTGACAGTGTTGTACATATGTGTTGTAGTGGGGTAGTGAGGGTGTTCCCCCACCCTCCCGATCCTGTCCCGTATGACATAGTAGCGCTTCACTTGTTATCCTTCCCCTATTTGGTAGCTATTATCTTACTAACACTTACAATACACAGCCTTATACCTTTACCTGGCCCCGTAAGTTTGGGGACTTGCGATAGTCCGCTAAGGAAAATTATTAAAATATAGTATTTACATTTGTATATTTTCTTCTTTCTTTCTTCCTTTACACAACACCCTTACGGCCCCCTGCGGCTGAGGCGCACGTAGCCCCCTGCGGCTGCGTACCCCTTGTGACGTTCTTATACAGTCGTCCTATTTTCATTTGCTCCTCCTCCTTCTTCTACACTTGCCGTGGCCGGCGTTCTCCGTGCGCAGCCACGTCCCCCGTTTCGCCTTTCCCCGATCAACTCATTACCGTTTATCTCCGTTTCCACTCCCTTACCACAGTTCTCTTCCCCACCACTCTCAGAAAGAAAGATGCCTTGTGCTCGGGATATCCTATGAAAGCCCTACTGGTGACGTCACCGATCTCTTCGAACTACTGGTAAGTTCTTCATATATTCTTTAAGTCCAAAATACACTTGCAATCTACCCCCGTTAATCCTCACAGCTGTCTTCCTGTCACTCCTGGAACAAGGTAATCAATAATATAATCGGACTGCGCACACTGCGTCGCCTCGCGTGTGATACGCCCCTCGACAGGCGGGCTTAACCAGCCAATTATCTTCCGTATTGGGCAACTAACTAGCTACCGCCTACAGGGAAACGTCATCTACCTATCGAGTTTCTTGCTCGAACAATAGGGATCCTCATCTACTCATTGATCAATAAATGCCAAATCGTAGGAAACCACACACACACACACCCTTACACGTAGTCACGACCTAGGCCAATCAGTGTCTACGAGCGGCCGCAAGTGATGTTTTCGTGCTCCACCTCCCTCTCTCGCGTAACGTAGCCGACTGCTCTCGCACTCGTTCGGCTACCATTCATTTCATTGCCTACACTAAATTGTCAAACCTTCGCCGCGCACCTGTGCAACACCTCCCACCTCCCGTATTTAATTCCTCCCCCCTCCCTCACAATTTCACATTGCTTGTTGTGCGTGGCATGCTCACCAAGTTCTCTTGATGCGGGGCCGCTCGACTGCGTGCACCCCTCCAAGCGGCTCGCCACCTCCCCTCGTCTGGACCACGTCTGGACACTCGCCAACCGCGGGCGGGATACTTCTCAACCGGCTCCTGAAGGCCAATATCCGGATTGCGCTGTCCGGTCTTCTCGCAGTTCCGCGATGGTCCTGTAGTCCTCAGAAGGGGGCAACGGCAGAGGGGGCCGCGCCGCCGGGCCTCCTCGCAACGGGAGTACCTGGAAAAATAAAAATAAAAAAGCAAATCTTAAACAGATCTCAGCAGTGCCTCCAACTTGTCGGGGGGAAATTCTGCCGGGGTCGGCCGGGCCGTCCGTAGACCTCCGGGCAGGGAGGCCCCAACTCCTCCCGTATATCCCAAAAGAGATAGAGTATGAGACACACGCAAGAAGCAAGGTGACTCTGCTGTTTATTAGACAAAACGGCAGGGATGGGTCAAGGATCGTACGCGTCCGTCCTGACACACACACAATCGTGGGGCTTGCAGGCCCTTTTTACCTTAGTATGACGTGCTACTTGCGTCACCTTAGAAAGTTTAGCAAAAAACCTATTTCCACTCTGGATTGGTTACTCGAGTGGTAGGGTTAGTATAGCATACATATAGAGAACGGTGTTAGTGGTTGAGGGTTAGTCAGGTGGTATACTTGGGCTGTCCCTTCAATTTGATACATGAAAATTGTTACATGAAGACCTCTGAGGATTGGTCAATGTTAATGGCGTCAGTGATAAGAGCCCCATGTTCTGATTGGTCCGCTCGCGAGCCTCCCAGTCTGAGACTATCGCTGTTCCCAGCTCGCGGTGCACCTGTCATTTGCAACAATGTTTTACTATGGGTAGGTGTAAACAATGTGAGGATTTATTCATATGTTGGGAGGTCGACTACTCCCACTGCTGCAGATGTCCAATGAGTCTTTTAATTGTATCTGCCTGTGTCTTGAAACGTGGGATTCAGGCGTCTCCTTCCTCCTGGGCTTGGCATCCTGTCAGGTTTGGCTTTGTCACGTGAGGTGGGACCGTGTTTGAGGCAAAATTCAGCACAATTAATATTGTTTTTCCCACTGTGTGCCTGGTCTATCTTGCAGGTGCGACCTTGGCGTCGGCTTGCGGCGTGCGAGATTGCAACATCGTGCCCTTGGCGGTGTGCTTTCGCCGGGCTCATTCTGCAGGGTCAGCAACCGGGCTCTTGCTCATTCAATGTTCATGGAAGCTTTTGCTTGCGGCCTACTTGGGCCTGGTGCATAGGTGAAACCGTTTGATGCAGAGCGCTTTAGGTTACGGTATCATATTGCTCTACCCTCAATATCGTGTCTCCGTTATATTCTTCATTATGGTACATGGTTCTTGGAAGAAGCGTGAGCAAGCCTTTTTAGATAAGTTCATTATGCGTCTTGCGTTTCTGCATTTTGAGAGCCTATGTGGAAAATAATAAAGATGCACGTCCGTGGGTATGTCTGTCGCCTACGTCATAGCACTGAGTATGTTCTTCGTGTGGATTGGTGTGGGAGTGTCCGGTGTGCATGTTTGCACAGGTGTGCTGACCGTTGGCTAGGTCGTCATGGCATCTCTAACGACGTGTAGGTTTAGTGGAGTTGATCCATGCCGCAGGTGTCGGCATGGACAGGGCGGGCTGCTGGGCAGGTAGGTGGGCACATCCGTATGTTCCTGTACCAGGGTATTTGGTCGTCTGGTAGATAGGCAAACTCCTCTCGTGGCGGGTGTCTAGGCCGTGATCCTCTAGGCCAAGCGCGAGAGGGGAAGGGCGGGAGCCTGTTCTTCCATTCTCCCACTTCAATTGTATTTATTGAAGTGAAGTGGTCAGCCTGACACGTGTTTCAAGCCAAACACAGCTCTTCAACTGAGGCTTATTGGAGGAAGGATGGATGTAAAAACATGAAGGCATAGAAAAACAGACGTCTGAGCCATTTGTTCTTGTCCTCCTGTTAACGCCAAGTCCATTTGCCGCATGTGCGAAGCTTTAGAGTATATTGGCAATTTATGCCTTCATGTTTTTGCATCCATCCTTCCTCCAATAATGGTTCCAGAATCATACACGAAGCGGAGTTGATCATAGGAGGTCTTGCCCACCAGGGGTCTTCCTTAATTACAATAAATCAACATATACATATAATCTACGGAGTGACGGACGTATTATTTATAACACCACCCTCAATCATCTTCACCATCCTCAAATGTCAAATATTTCCTTCCTGCCAACCCTCAACCACCTTCCAAAATTGCATATTTAATTCCATCAACTTCATCTGAAACACCCTCTCGACCATCTGATCCCAACTTTCTTGGATCGTCAAATGTTTGAGAGAAAAGTCACATTTTCTCTTTCATATTATCTCCAGTAATAGCATGTTTACATGTTATTTCTAAGCCACTTTATAACAATGAAGGTTTGTAAATTTCATCTCAGTTAGTAGCCGACAGGTACACCTGACGACATTGAGGGAGATTGCCTAATACGTCTGCTGAGTCTGGTCTCGAACTACATGTTTTTGTTGTGGCTTTGTTGCTAATGTCTAGTTTTCATGAGCCTCATTGTGAATGTGGTGGTCTCTTGGTGGTAATACCACTGAGATACCACCAAACAGTATTACCATTACCACCATTTCATCTGGCGGTATTACCACCAGCAGTATTACCACAAGATTAAAAGTGGTGGTAGGCACTGTTTGTCCATTGGAGTCCATAGGACTACATGGGGATTTCTGCAGTATTACCACCAAATGGTAATACCACTGATTTAGCCGTTTCAGGGCAGTACGGTGGAGGAATTACTTCCAGCGTTCTGCTGGGGGTGTTTCCTCTGCTTTACTTCCAATCCTGTAGTTCAGCAGTGTGCTAATGCGGCGGCAATCCAGTGGTAACTGTGTTTTTACTACACTGCTGAACTGCCGGTTTGGAAGTAAGGCAGAGGAAACACCCCCAGCTAATGATGCCATATGTTAGTTAAACTAAAAGTGCTGCAAAATTAATTGAAGATTCTAAAGTCATCGAAATGCCACAATATCTTCAAATGAAGCGTGCTGTACCGTTTTTTTGTTAAATGTCTGTATTTGTATTTAGTCAATAAACACCAGGAGAGGTGGTTCATGTTGTGGGCGTGGGAGCTAGCGGGAGCCAAACACTCGCATCCGTGCAGGCACGCAATCAGGAACACACATAGAGTACGCCGGAGACGTGTGTCTGCTCCGGTCCCCGGTGCGAACTGCTGGGTGACCGCCTTTAATCTTCATAGCACATGCGCGAGCCTCGATGCTGCTCGCGCATGCATACACAAGCGTAGTTAATACGCAACATCCCTCCCTTTTCCCCAAAACGCATAAACATTATGAACATTAACAAACATTGGAATCAACAGGGTCCTGCTCAAATTCTCACTCTCAGTGTGCTACTAGTTACGAGGCAGGGTCCATAATAAAGTCTTGGAACCTCTGCGGCGGCTTGCTCCCCGCCCGGCTCGGGTACCTGCGTGCCCCAACGTCGGGGGTCTCCGGTGTCCCAGGAGTCTCTTGCGGTCCATCGCTTTCCAGCGGCACACCAGCGTTCTGATCGGGGCTTTCTCTGACGGTGTCCTCATGGTTCGCTGTTCCTATGCGCTTAAAGAACGAGACATTTCTGGTGACTGTCCCTCGTGCGTTGGCGGCAGTAACCATCGATCCTTTGACGTGTGTCACCCCCAATGGTTGTGTCTCGTATGGCAGTGACAACTTCCCTTCTGGCCTCCTGTTGCACACCAGCACGGTGTCACCTATGGCAATCTCTTTCTCTGGTAGTCCTCGCCGTAACGTTTCTCTCTCATTCTGAACGGCCCTCTCTGTTTGCACGTGGCTGTTGTCAATCTCTCCCGGCTGTTTCCCTTCAGCTTCCGGTATCAGTCCTCTTGGTATCCGTTTGAAAAGTGCTTCTGCAGGGGCAACCCCAGACTCTCTGAGGAAGTCGACCCCGCGCCGGAGGTCCTCTCCCCCATTCACCGATATGCGGAACACTTTGTTGAGCGTTCACATGAAGCGCTCGACTTCGCCATTCGCTCTCGGCCAAAGTGGGGTGACTTTTCGATGTTTTATTCCCCTTTCTTCACAATATTGAGCAAACCGCTGACCTTGGAACGGTGACCCATTGTCTGAGCATATCTCCAAGGGAAAGCCATGGGTGGCGAATATTTTGTCCATTGCCAGAGTGGTGTGGTCGCTGGATGTGGATTCGACCAGCTCCACCTCCGGGTATCGTGACCACTGGTCGGTCACCGCCAGAAAGTATTGGCCACGGCCCGTGGACCCAAAATCCGCATGTACTGTCCCCCATGGACGGTCGCTCCGTTCCATGGCCTGAATGGGCGGCCCCTTTTCTACAGGGCTTACGGCCTGGCAGGGGATGCAGGCTCTCACGAATTTCTCAACTCTGCCTCGGGAAACCATACCTTCAATCTGAGACAAGCCTTCATCTTGGCCATCCCCTGATGCCCTTTGTGGGCCAGCCGTAGAACCTTCTCAACCAGTGACCTTGGGATTACGATCTGGTGTCCGCTCAGCAGGATGCCGTCATCCGCCACCGATAGCTCATGGCGCGCCTTCCAGAGCGCTTGCAGATCTCTTTGTGCCTCCATATTCCTTCAGGAGTTGTTCAGGAGGACCTCCCGCCATTCTCCGGTGTCTACCGCACTCTTTATCCTCAGGAACGCTTCATCAATGTTGGCTTCGTCCGCGATCTCCTGACGTGCAAGGGCGACAGGCAATGCCGCCTCGATTACCAGGTGAATGGCTTCCACACAGTCCGCCACATCCAGTGAGTCCCTGGGCCACCCAGTGCCCGGATGGCGGGATAAGTAGTCTGCCGGGTTGTGTGTTCCTGGTCGATACAGCAACTTGACCCCATATTCCATGAGTGCCAGCATCCATCTTTCTATGCGAGGGGGTGGTTTGGACGAGGCTTCTGACAAAATCGGGATGAGAGGCTTGTGATCAGTCACAACAACAACTGGCTTCCCTAAGATGTATATTCTGAAATGTTTGCACCCCCATAAAATGGCCAAGGCCTCTCGCTCAATCTGGGAGTAGCGCATCTCCGTATCGGTCAGGGCTTTGCTGGCGTAGGCGATGGGTCGCATGGTCCCCTGATGGTCCCCTGATGGTCTGCCTGCATGAGGACCACTCCCAGACCCACCGGGCTGGCGTCGACCACGATCTCGGACTCGCGGCCTGGGTGGAAATAGGCCATAGTTTCTTGCTCTGAGAGGGCATTCTTGATGGCGGTGAACGCCCTTTGCTCTTTCTCAGTCCATGTCCACGCTGCGTCATTCCTGGTGAGCGCCCTCAGGGGTTCTGATGGAGAGGCTAAGTCTCGGATAAAACGGCCACAATAGTTGACCATCCCCAGGAAGCTTCTTATTTCCGCTGGGGACGCTGGTGGGGATGCTTCCCTGATATCTTTCACTTTCTCTGGATCTGGGGAGATGCCCCCAGCGTGGAATACGAATCCAAAAAACTCCAGCCTGTCCTTCAAGAACTCACACTTCTCTTTGTGTAGGGTCAAACCAACGCTGCGCAGTCTCTCGAGGGTGTTCTCTAGGCGCTTCAGATGTTCAGATTCCGACCTGGCAAAAAGCAGAATGTCATCCGACATGTTGATGACCCCCTTGAGTCCTGACAGGGCCCCTCTGATGGCATTCTGGAAGACCTCCGCTGCAGACGAGATCCCGAAACTGAGTCTTTTGTATTGGTATAACCCCTCGTGAGTCGTAAAGGTCGTAATGTATCTAGACCCGGGGTGAAGTTCCAACTGGTGGTAACCTGATCTCAAGTCTAGCTTCGAGAAAACTTTTGCCCCCTGGAGTTCCCCAACAATGTCATTAAGGGTGGCCGTGAGGTGACGTTCTCTCTTGATTGCTACATTGGGCAGCCTCATATCTACGCAGGTGCGTACTGCCGCTGGCTGTTTGGGCTTTGGGGCCACCACAATTGGAGAGACCCAAGGGGTGGGCCCCTCCACCCTTTCAATAATGTCTCGGTCCACCAGTGACTGTAGCTCTTTTTCTACCTGTGCCCTTAGATGGAAAGGGATGCGGTGATGTTTAAGCGCTGTTGGTCTCACTGACCCATCGATGTGTAACCGTATGGGGTCGGCCTTTAGTTTTCCAATGCCTGTGAAGATCATCTCAAATCGTTGTAACAGACGATCCAGATCAGTGTGATATACCGCAAAAGTGAAGTGCACAATGTCTAGCGCTTCCGATGCAGCACAGCTCAGGAGGGAGTGCGGGCTTACGTTGGTGACAAAAAACCTTGCTTTTATTCTGCTCTGACTGTGAGAAACTGGGGCTAC
Source organism: Ambystoma mexicanum (assembly GCF_040938575.1). Classification (NCBI taxonomy): domain Eukaryota; kingdom Metazoa; phylum Chordata; class Amphibia; order Caudata; family Ambystomatidae; genus Ambystoma; species Ambystoma mexicanum. Next base: position 1,368,623,737 of record NC_090932.1, read on the forward strand.
AAACACTCCTTGGAGGGGAAGCGGTGTATACCCTCCAAATGCATAAATTCGCGATGTGGATTCTGTCAGTCCCGGGGGACCTGGGAGCGCATTGTAATGTTCAGTTGCTAGTACGCAGACAGACGCCCCAGTGTCTATGAGGACCGGAGTGGGGACCTCACCAATATTACCAGTGCATGTGGGTTGTCGACTTTTCCCAGAGCCCTTGGCGATGCTCGATATGAAGAAAATCTCTTCATCACCCTCTACCTCTTCTGCGATGTTGAGATCTTGCATACCTTGTTCGACAGAAGACACGCCCCTCACTCTCCTAGTGTCACTCCTGCCGCTTCTCTCTGATCCTCTTGAAGCCGCTACTGGTGCCACCGCCCTGCACATCCTGCCATAGTGTCCCGATGTGCCACACCGACCACAGACTCTCGATTTTGTCGGGCATTCACCCGCATGCGGCAAATCATACCCGCAGTAGGGGCACGACGGAGCAGCTCTTGGCATTGTGGGGCGTCTCCTCTTCTTGGTGCCCATCTCGTCCTCCCTGCGGCAGAGCGTCCTACTGCATATGCTTCTTCCTCCTTCCTGGAGTGTGTGGCTGCGTCCATCTTCGCCCCCTTGCCTCTGCCAGTTCGTAAGCTCTCCCCGTGTCCAAGATCTGCTGCAGAGTCAGTCCCGGTTCCCTCCTGACTTGTCTCCTCAGTTTCCCCGAGCTGCAACCCTGCAGCAGCTGGTTGCAAACCATTTCTTCCTCGTTTACCCACCTACAGGAGCTCGCTACGTGTCTCAGCCGAGCACAAAACTGGTCCAATGATTCCTCATCCAATTGTTTTTCGGCGCACATGACAAACCTGTCAAAGTCAATATTTGCCATAGGAAGGAAGTGGTCACGGAGAGCTTGTTTGACTGCGTCATATGTGACTGCTGGGAGGTTGAGAGAGTCATATATACGCTGGACCTCTGTCCCTGCAAAATAAACCATGATGGCTATCTTCGCATCCTCATCTGTTTCCCCCGAGGCCCTGAAAAACATTTCCAGTTTTTTGACCCACATGAGCCACTTCGGTCCCAGCTTGGATGGGGGGCCTGTGGTATCAAATTCGGGCATGGGGGCTAGAGTACTGTGCATTCTGCATGGTATTGGGGCAACAGCACCCTCCTCCTCTTCTTCACCCATGGCAATGAGCGGTACTCACAGTGAGCTGTGTGCAGCAAGATGTTGAGGTGAGCAGGGTGGATGTGTCCCCTTGAAAGGACTCCTCACAGTCCTCCTTCCTTGGTCTTCCTTTTCTGTGCCACAGCCCTGCAGCAGCTGGGCTGTGGAGATTCCAAAAATTGTTGCAAAGCCTTGCAGATGGCAGATGGCGCACGAGCACCCTCACGGGCCGCAACCACTGCAATCTGCGTATGAAAAATGGAAAATAAAATGGCTGCAGGCCGTGCGTGTGGGTCCGTGTGCACACGGAGCAGCGTTCTGTCTCTCCGACGCCATCGGAGCAGAGAACAGCTCCATGTCCGCCCTCGTCGCCAGTGTTGTGGGCATGAGGGCTAGCGGGGGCCACACACTCGCATCCGTGCAGGCACACAATCAGGCACACACAGAGAGTACCTCGGAGACGTGTGTCGGCTCCGGTCCCTGGCGCGAACTGCCGGGTGACCGCCTTCAATCTTCATAGCGCATGAGCGAGCCTCGATGCTGCTCGCGCATGCGTACACAAGCGTAGTTAATACGCAACAGTTCATACTCTCTGGTAACCACCCACTAGAACATAAGCTCCCACGGATCCCGAGAGAAGGGATTAGTGTTTCTTTTGTTGTTCTTAAATAATCACATTCCAAGGAGACAGCCATCACAACATTAATCGATCTAAACGAATCGGATGACAAAACGGCTGCCATTAAAATAATACAGTAGCGAGAGTCCTCTTTCTGTTTTCATGGCAGAATATGTAATGAGGGCGGCATTATTGGGAGTGAAAGAGGACAACAGCTCAGTCTGCAGGTAAGTTTCTTTGTGTGGGCTTGCACCAACAGATACAGTCAATCTTCCAAGCATTCTGCTTGCCTGCTAACAAAGATTTGGCTGCTATACATGATAAATACTAGGGTGGGCCGGCTATAGCGACTGGTAACGGTCCACCAGCAAAGCGAGAACAATTACTGAAGGCAGAAGTACCATTACCAGTTGGTACAGAACACTCACTACCTCATTGTTTATGTCATTTATCATGTCAACATTCTAGTTACTTAATGGATAAGGAGTTCGTGTTTTTTTAACTTCAGTCTCCAACAAGAAAGCAATCACAGAGAGTCAGTGAAAAAATGGCCACCATGAAAAAAAAGATATAAACTAGCACTCATATAAATGTATGTATTTGTTCATACTACCAAGACTTTCTTTTTGAGTATTGTTCTTTTTAACTCCAGCAACATGGGCAGTGTAAATGGCGCTAACAGAAACAGTATTGTGCCCATACTACGTTATGAATTCTGCTGGGCCAAATGGTTAAAAAAAATCTGTCATTAATCTTCGTGGTCATCCTCAAAAAGCTTTAGGATGGCCCCCAAATAAAAAACTGCAAAGCACCACATTGCATGCCTTCCTTCATAGGGCATTAAATAAAATAAAAACAATGTATGCGCATGACTGTTGTAGGCTAAATTATGTGTAGTCTTGATGTATATGTCAGTTAAACGTGCACATTCAGTTTGTCAAAATGCAGATTTATGATATTGATTATTATACATGCATGTATTGCTCGTTTTATCAGTTACAGTTGAATTCAGGAATAAAAATATTAAAATGATATGATACCTACAGTCAGTACCTATATGTCTCAACGGGACTAGGTACCTTATAATGTATATCATTTGTTGTTCCACTCGTTAGGAAGGTACTTTTCAATTGGTATGATGATAATATGTGAGTGCCACATACAACATGGTTGATGCCACTTCTCTCTCACGGTCAGGATTGCCTCTGGGATATCTACAAGGCCTCATCCCCACATCATTTATCCAAAATCCCCAAAAATCACACATCTAACAGCACGATTGGTCTTGGAACAATGCCCTATATTGAGATCTCTGAGCTTTGACCTGTACGTGCTAAATAATCAAGAGCAGACTGTGGCTATTTTATCTGTTCCATCTATTGCACAAAAAGGAACCAGATTGGAGCAAGTGATCAAAGGTGGATGTAGACTTTCTCACCCAGTACCTAACAATCATCAATTAAGCTCAACAACTAAATCTTCAATGCAAGACTTGTCTTGGTTAGAGGCCGCTATAAAAATGATCATCAATGTGAGAGATGCTTTGAATCAATCCCAAACCAAGCATTCTATGACAAAACCGGAGGCGAGCATTATGCTTTCTTCTTTAATACTGCCAAACACAGCAATTCAAATTTACACATTTTCTTTTTTCAAATAACTTTCTTTTTTTTTTTTTTTTTTAAATGAACATTTTTTGAACATCTGCGGGCAAACAGTCTGAAACTGGTGAAATACTACGACTCCATGATGCATACAGCTAATCTGTAGTCTCTGCCTCCAACTCGCCCTCCAATGAGAGTCCTCCTACTAGTATAAACTCCACTGATCAGCGGGTGCCTTCCTCTTCTTTTTTTGCTGTAAGACACGAGGCTAAGTACACACCCTATTTGCTTATGGGAAAGGGTTGCATTCCAGAGTTTATTTATTCTCTGTTGTAATGGTGGCATTATTGTGTCAAGCGCAGCGTTAATTGGTGAAATGATATTGTATTCTTTACGCGCAGCGTACAATAATAGTCTCTCGCGCATACTGACGTATGTAATATACTCTTTTTATTCTAAGCGGAACGTTTGCGCGTTCCATAGAGTTCTAACCAAGTATTCGGAGGGGAAGCGGCCCGCGAGCGTAATCGCAGGCATCAGGGCTCGCTTCCCCTGAGCTACTTTCCGTTTCAAGCAGAAGTGTTACGCGAGCCACAGCTGAACACGGCTGTGGCTCGCGAGTGTCGCAGTTCGCGCATGCTCATGTCTGCGCATTCAATACTATGGAGGCCGTCGTAAGTCATATCTTTCTAACGGCCGCGCAGCTCCTCTCCCCAGAGAGTACCTCACGCTGACTCCAAGCTCCCCTTTCCAGAGGCATAAAAAAAAAAAGAAGAAAGAAGGATTGAAGGATTGGAGAAAAGCGCTCGAGCAGAGCATATTGCAAGCTTTTCTCTGACAGCCCCACACGCTGGGAAGATCGTGTTTTTCTTTCATTCCTCATTCGTGTGTCTGATAGTTCCTGACTACACAGATGGCTTCTGACAGGAACTTAGATTATTGGGATGACTATGAGGAGCAGGATGAGGAGCTGCAGGAAGAAGAGAGGGATCTATCCCTCAGTTTCAAAAAAGTTCTGGGGGACTCCTTGGCCAGAGCAGTAGCTCAGGGAGTTCTGCCCATTCAGGAGAGATTAGCAGCTCTCGAAAACATTCTGGGCACCAACGCTGGCTTACTTGAAGATCCAGGCGAGGGGACCTCCACAAAATCTCTGGATGATGTCAGTAGGGGGTGTAAAGTGGCCCGGAAGAGGAAACACTCTTCTACCCCCCCCCGGGCTCTATTAAGAGGACTAGAGAACAGCCCCTGGAGGCAGCTGACGCATTCCACATATTAAAGAATGCTTTTATGGCCAGGTCAGCTATGTCCAGCCTCCCCTCCCACCCCAGGGGAAGAAAATACAGGGATGCTATCTCGTCCTCAGACGAATATGTTCAGGAGGAAGCGGAGGACGAGATGCAAAACAAAGAGGAGGTACCAGACATTTCCAAACCAATCGGTACCCCCAAAGCCAGCTTAGTGGAAGGTTCCCCCATGGACGATATTTCTGATATGTTCGAGCTAGACTTGATCCGGCACCCAAGGTCCATGGAATGGACCCCATCACCTAGGGTAGCAAGATACATGGCTCAGAAAATCAGGACACCCTTAGAGAAAGAAAACAGATTCTGGCTCAGAGCCTAGTTCCCCATGCCAGAGCTCAGTGGTAAAGTTTTGGAAATTCCTGAGCTAGATCCCAAAATGCTCTCTTTCATATCCAACGCTAGTAAAGATCTTAGAAAAGGCATGGATCGTGCTTGGCGGTCCTGTCAGGACAAAGTCCTCGATTTAGCTGGGCCCATAGCAAAGATCATGGACCTGGCTGAAAGAGCTAAGGACACGGGCGAGCCCGTGGATCCCAATATATTAGCAAACTGGGCACAACGGACAGTATGTATGCTCGGCAACGCCAATTCAGCCATATCGACTGAAAGAAGAAAATCTATGCTCATCAAAATAGACGCTAAGTTAGGAGATCTAGCCTCTTATGAGGCAGGAGAGAGTGCTCAAGGATTACTCTTTAGGGACACCTTTGTGAAAGAAAAGAGTAGGTTTGTGGGAACCTACACAGCCTTAGAGAAAGCACAGGCTTCAATTAAGAAAGTATTCCCTGGGCGAGTTTTTGCCGGGGCTCGTCGATTCCGAGGCCATTCGACCGGCCGTTTCAACTCCAATAGAAGGTCTCAAGGACCTAGAGCCCAATACTGGGAGACTCGCCAACAGGACGCATTCTTTCCGAATCGAGGCAGAGGCTTCAGCGGAAGGAGAGGAAGAGGCTATTACCGGCACCAGAATAACAATGCAGGTGAGAGAGAGGAGCGCGAAATATCCACCAGTGGGGGGAAGTACAAAGCTATTTATACACAATTGGCAAAAGCTTTCGTCTGACGCCTGGATTATCCAGACAGTGCAGGGCTATCATCTAGACTTAGTGAGTTTGCCTATTCAGGAGAAACCCCCATTGCGCATTGTAGGCTCAGAGGAGGAAGAGCAACTATTAGATACAGAGATCCAAGCATTAGCAGGGAAGCAGGCGATAGAAAGAGCGCAGTCACACTCTCTAGGTTTCTTAAGCAACATGTTTTTAGTGCGCAGAAAAGAAAAAGTACGTCCAGTAATCAACTTGAAAGAATTTAACAGTTGGCTAGTATACAACCACTTCAAGATGGAGGGTATCCATCTACTAGCCGACCTGCTCAGGAAGGACGACTGGCTAATGCGGCTAGACCTGAAAGACACGTATCTAACGATCCCCATAGCGCCGCAGGATCGTCACTTCCTACAATTCATTTGGAGAGATCAGATATGGCAGTTCAAGACCCTCCCGTTCAGCCTAGCCTCGGCACCCTGGGTCTTTACCAAACTTATGAGACCCCTGGCAGCGGCGCTCAGAGACGAAGGTTTGCGGATGATAGTCTACCTGGATGACATACTGTTCATGGCAGAGGACGAGCAAAGATTGCTTCAGCAGGTGAAGTGGGCAACATTTCTGATAACAGATCTAGGTTTCCTAGTAAATCACGAGAAATCAGAGCTGTCACCTTGCAAAAGAATAGAATTTCTGGGCTTTATGATAGATACAAAGAAAGCCACTCTATAGTTACCTATGCAAAAGATCAGAGCAATAAAGAAAGATCTCAGAGCAGTTCTGAAGAAGACGGTTATATCGCTTGGGAATCTAGCCAGGATAGTTGGGTTACTAGCGGCTTCTATCCAAGCTATATTCCCAGGTCCTCTTCACTATCGAGCGCTGCAGAGGATCAAGATAAAATATCTCTGCAAGGGCTGGAGATATCACCAACCAGTCACTCTAGACCAGGAGAGCAGGTCAGAGATTCAATGGTGGCTCAGCAACATGGAGGCCTGGAACGGTCGATCCATATTTGGGAAGAGACCGGAGATGATTATAGAATCAGATGCCAGCAGATCAGGCTGGGGTGCAAGATGCGGCCTGGTGGAGACAGGTGGGAAATGGTTGCAAGAGGAGCTAGCCCTACATATAAATTGCCTGGAACTCCTAGCAGGATCTGTCGCGATTCAAGCTTTTTCCAGAGAGAAAACGAGATGTTCTATCCTTTTCAGGATGGACAATATATCGGCGGTCCGATACATCAACAAGTTAGGGTGGACAAGATCCAAAATGCTAGCAGAGTTAGCCAAGGACTTTTGGCATCACTGTCTTCAGAAAGAGATAGCAGTCAAAGCGGAGTATCTTCCTGGGACCAAGAACGCAGTGGTGGATTGGAATTCCCGGTATCTCACAGACTCAAGCGACTGGAGTCTGCACAGTTCGTTTTTCAAAAAGTTATAGCTGAGGTGGGGTCTGTTAGATACAGATCTGTTTGCATCAAGACTAAACTCCCAGCTTCCCAAGTATTACAGCTGGAGAAAGTTTCCGGGAGCAGCCGGGACAGGTGCTTTCAGATTGGAAGGACCACACTCTTTACGCATTTCCCCCCTTCGCGATGCTGGCGAGGGCCCTAGCAAAGGTCTGCAGAGACAAAGCAGAACTAGTTTTAGTGACACCAGAATGGAGGTCGCAAGCGAGGTTTCCAGTTCTGATGGAACTTTCCACGGATTTCCTTCAGAGGATTGCATATAGGGCGGATCTTCTAGTGGAACCGAAGGGGTCCCCGCATCCCCTGATTGAGGACAATAGCCTCAGCCTGATAGCGTGCAGAGTTTCAGGCGCAGGTGGTGCTTGTCAGGCCTTTCAGAGGAATCTACAGAGTTTATCAAGATATCCTGGGCTCCATCTACAATCCGGAACTATAATTCCGCTTGGCAAACCTGGGAAGGATGGTGAAGGAGGAGGAGTATTTCTCCCTTTTCAGCTCCTATAGAACACATATTGAATTTTCTTGCAGATTTATCTATGAGCGAGCAAGCGTTCAGGACAATTGGTGTATATAAATCAGCTATTTCTGCAGGGCACGAGTTAGTGGACAGGCATCCAGTTGGAGAACATCCAGCTGTTGTCAGACTACCAAAGGCGTAAAGATGTCTAAACCGCCAGAGCCTAGATACTCCGTACTGTGGGATGTCAATAGAGTCTTACAACTATTCCAAGAGTGGCCAAGGAACGACTTATTGTCAAAAAGACAGCTGTCAGGGAATCTTGCTACTCTCCTATGTCTAGTCTCATGTAGAAGAGTTTCAGATATAAAGACGCTGGAGATAGACAGAAATATTTTCTATTCTGAAGGCGTAGCATTTAACATTGCGCAGCGAACCAAGATGAATTCCAAAATCATTTATTATCGCTATTTTCCTGAAAATAGTAAGCTTTGCGTGGCCAAATGCATAAAATCTTACGAAGCAGCGACAGCAGCAGAGAGACCGCAAGGCGTAAAGCAACTGCTCATAGCGCGTAGGAAACCTTTTAAAGCGGTGGCTCCAGCAATCATAGCTAGATGGGTGAAGGACGTTATGGAGCAAGCAGGCATAGACATTTCTGTTTTCGGAGCACACTCGACGAGAGGATCCATGGCTTCAAGAGCTTTTGCAGCCGGATTTCCGCTGCAGGATATTCTTAAAGCGGCAGATTGGTCTAGTGACTCAGTTTTCAGAACTTTCTATTTCAAAGCCGTGGAATATGTGACCATGGCGGTAGTTCAGAGCTTTTAACAGGCATAATGCTCGCCTCCGGTCTTGTCAGAGAATGAAGATTGCCAAAGCACTTAGTGCAGGAAGTCTTGATTCTATTAAAGACACAGAGGCGAGCATTATCCCTCCCTGAGGGAATTACGTTTTGAGATGTATTCGAAAGAAGAACAGATGTAACATATTTTCTTACAGATGCGGATATGATCAGATAAACAAATTCCCCTTCCTAATGTATCATATCTCTTTTATTTAAGGGGAAGAGCAGAGAAACTCTCGAGACTTATAGGAAAGTGAGTCAGGGCTGAATGACTGAAAAGAAAAGGACAGGCAGCGGCGCAATCTACAGACTAGGATTTTCATCAGCATAAGAGAACTCACAGTCATCAAAAAAGAAGAGGAAGGCACCCGCTGCTCAGAGGAGTTTATACTAGTAGGAGGACTCTCATTGGAGGGCGAGCTGGAGGCAGAGACTACAAATTAGCTGTATGCATCATAGGAGTCGTAGTATTTCACCAGTTTCAGACTGTTTGCACGCAGATGTTCAAAAATGTTTTGCTGTGTTTGGCAGTATTAAAGAAGAAAGCATAATGCTCGCCTCTGTCTCTTTAATAGAATCAAGACTTCCTGCGCTAAGCGCTTTGGCAATCTTCATTGTTTCTGTTACATCTTGAAATACTTGCAGACAGGCAAATTTGGCCAAATTTCTCTTGACCTCTGACTTTTTCAAGGACAAACATATTATTATGCTACAAGAGACAATGGCCCTGACTCAGTTCAACCTAGAGGGGTATGCAGCTTTCACTGAACCGGAAACTAGAGGTAAAATGGGTCCTAGTGGTGGTCTAGCTAATGCTATTCATTTAAACCTAAGATCGAAATTTGTTTCTATTCATTCACCTCACTAAGGATTATTAGCTGTTAACCTCACTTTGGAACCAGATAATCTTGAAATCCTTTTGATAAGTCTATACTGACATCCTTCTAGGCCGACCTTAATTTCTATACATTTGTATCTGGCCTCTATAATTGAGGTATGGTTGGAACATGGGCCTCCTCTCGTAGTAATTGTGGGAGGAGACTTTGATTCAGATTTTGTGCAAGGTGGTAGGTGGAATGACCTTTCTGCGGTACCACTCATAACTGCGTATACCCACATTATGCATGGGGGTGACTGGGATCAGTTCATGCTTGGCTGGGGTTTGTCTCTTGGGTCGATGTCCAAACAAATATTCACTTAGCATCGGAGGAACCTGCATTCATGGATCAACCTTGTTTATGTATCTAATGACCTACAATGCTTGTGCAGTCATATACGTCTTCATGATCTAACCGTAGGTGATCTTATCATCTTGCATCTTATCCTGCAAATATTTGCTGCCTTTTTTGATTTACACACTGGTATGGCTGTGCTATCTACTGATTATGTAGGGCTAACTGTTAAATGGAATGCCCAATCTTTCCACAAATGTTTATGCTTGCTATTTATGGTCATTAACAGTCTGGGTTTGTCTAACAGTGGTCAATAACTTTTCAGAAGATAACTTTAATACAATGAGTTTGCTATTTTTAAAACAAAACCTACCTGTTAAGGTGTTCTGTTATCACATAAACATTCTTCTCATATTTACAATATGAGAATTGCTAAATCTAAAAAGCTCAAAAGATCAAGGTCAAGAGACCTTATTAAATAGTATCTACCTTATTTTCACTATATAAATAGTAAATGGTCTATTTGACAGGCTCACAAGAACTATGTCGAGTCTTTAAAATTGGAGATGTACAACAATGATAATCATCTTGTATTAAAGCAACACATGACTAATATCACAGAAGAATGCTGGGCTACTATCTCAAAAACAGGTGGTGCTTGGTCCCATATGGCATGTCGAATTCCAGAACAGGTCTGGGTCAACTTCTATAAAGAGAAATTGTCCCTGCCTGTTGGGTTTATGACAAATGATCATATGTCTGTTGGCCCCCTGATCCCAGGCCCATGCCCTTGGAGTGAGGAAGAAAACCTTTGACCCATTTCTACAGCTAAGGCCTCTCGGTCACCTGGCCTGGATGGTCTGTCTCCTGTGGCCATTAAAAAATGATCCTAACATCTGGTCTCCTCTTCTAAAGGCACTCTTTGATGTAACCTCTGCAAATCATGTTTTTCCTGTACCATGGAGGGAGTCCATAATTATTCAAATCCACAAGAAAGGTGATCTTAGCAATCCTGACAGCCTATAGCCCTACTTGATGCTGCCAGTAAAATCTTTCTTTCCTCCTGGGAACTGCTCTAAATGCAACTATTATGTCCCACTTACTAGCTTCAGTGAAAAAAGATTCAACTGGAACCACCTATATGGCATTGATTGATATGTCCAGTGCATTTGATCGCATGGAAAGAACTACCCTCCAGGACAAATTACGAGCTTCCCAGGTGCCAGTGAAGCTAGTACAGTTGATGGCATTGCAGCATAATGTGACAACAATAAAGTCCAGGCTTTGTAGGGAGGGTGCTCTGTCTAAGCCTCATGAAACTCTGGTAGGACTAAAACAAAAATGTGTTTTGGCACCAGTTCTTTTCAATACTTATATTAGTGATATTGACAATCTTTGGGTGAATAGTAACTCCGTCCCTCTCAAACTGGGTCATCTAAAAATGAATATGTTGGGTTTTGCGGATGGCTTTGTCTTCTTTGACAAGACACCTATTGGTCTTCAGAGAAAGCTCAACTTATTTTTCCAGTACGCATGTAATAACAATTTACTAGTACATGGCAAAAGCCCAGAACTGTTATCTTTACAACTAAGTCTAAACCCAAGACTATCTACTGAGAAATTGGTAAACAAAGGCTCGACAGAGTGCTCTCGCTGAGATATCTGGGATATTATCTTTCTAACTGTAGTTCATTGGCCGGCTGGAAGGAATCTCTGAAAAATAAGGCATGGCCTCTCATCTCACAACTGAAAAGTATTTATCATCAGCTGTGTACATTTATGATGCTTCCATTGATAAAATTCTACCTGGCCAACAGTGAACCTATTTTGCTTTATGGCTTGTATATGGAAGGAGACTCTTGGTCTCGCCAAATCTGTCCCCAATGCATTACTCAGGCACAAACTGGGGCTCACTTCAATCTACAACATATATCTGTGGAGTCAGTTGCCCAGCTATGCCAAAATATCCCCCCAAAACTCTTTATACATTGACTTAAAAGCAATGCCACTTGAGAGGTCTGTAGAATCCATCAATGCCTTCAAGACCAGTGTGACAATTCTCTTAGATCATATCTGTTCCTCCGAAGACAAACTCATCAATCTATTTGCCACCACTAAATATACAATTTTTAGGCTTGAATGGTCTGAAACCATTGAGAAACGTGGAACGTATATCACCTACAGAGAGTATGCCAAGTTCCCTAGGAAGATAGGTGATTTGTATGGATATCTCCATCTCTTCCTGTGTAACAAGGCCCACCTCATGTACCAGTTGCCTACACTCAAATGTGTTGCAATTGGATGGTGTCCCAACATCGAGTTTTAGACTGTCGTCTTTGTAAAATGTCCATCCTCATGGGAGACCTTAAGGCATCTGGCCACTTCCTGTCCTATATTGAGTAACATCAGGAATGGTCATTTTAAAGAAACTGCACAAGTGGGTTAGGACTTTCTGGGGCATCCTTGGCTTGTATTGGTTTCTTATTGAATCCAGAACTTCAAGAACCATTGGCTTCAGTTCAGTTTTTCCGCAACAGCAATAGCTTCGAAGAAATACGATGCGATTCTTCACATCTTGTGACGTCTTTGTTAAAACTTCGACATGGAGATGTCTTCATCATGGACACCGACGACTCCAAAGTCCGGTTTGCGGGTCGAAAATGTCCCTGACTGATCCTCACTGAATCAGTTTGTAGTGCTTCGGAGCGGACCATGACACCTCTGACTGCTCCACGTGCCAGTTGATGACTGGAAAGTCCTTGAGGGAATGGAAGGGGAAGCTGAAGATAGGCAAAATCCCTAATAAATCCCCTACCCGGTCTGTGAAACCTTTGACTGACAAGTTGAGAGGCACTCCTCGGTAGAAGAAGGCCAAGTGGTCCAGGTCGAGGAGTGGCTCACACCACTCTTCTACGTCCTCGAAGAAGTCGAAGCGAAGGCACCATAGGTCGCCTTCGTCGACTTCATCGTCAGACGCTTCCCCAGAAAGAGTTGCATGTCCAACCAAGAAATACGCTCCGGCTGAGTGGGAAGTCTTCAGAGCTGAAATGCTTAAGATTTTCAAAAAAGCAAAAACAAAGCCATGCTCCTACCGTGCCTTTGAAAGAAGCTGGGAAGGAAAGGTCTCGGCATAAGTCTTGCGCGCCCTCGAGCCCGGGGCAAAGGCCTGATCCACAACGTGACCCTTCAAGGCCTCAATCCAATGTTACATCGAAGGATCACTCGAGCCATAAACACAAGTCGAGTTTGAGGTTGTCGATGCCATTGACACCTTAGACACCGGTGGCACCTTCGACGCCTGCCAAACCTTCACCGAAGACTTCAACGCCAGCTGCAACATCTTTACCAGTTCACCACTTAAACCAATGGCGCCGATAAAGAAAACCTCAACTTCTACTACAGCGTTGAAGCCAATTGTGTCAAAACCCATGATTTCTGACAAAATCAATGTTCCTCTACCCAGGAAAGATTTTTGTTAAGTCTCTTTCTTCAATTTATGAAGAAGAGGAGCAGTCTGACGAAGAAGCCCCATTTGGCCTACAATATGGCACACCTGATGTACCAGAGAGTTTCATTGCAGAAGAGTCCAGGATGAGGTACCTTTATGACAATCTGCAGACTGCAAGTGGAGTGGATACCTCACCTGAACTAGAATTTGTGAAACCAGAGGATAGGGAAAATTTGGATGCATCCTACAGGCAGCAGATGTCAAAGGTGATGGATTACATGGGTTGGAGTAGGCCTCCATTACCATATGAACAGGACACCCGTAGTGACATTCTAGACAAAGGTCCCCAGTCAGATCCCATCTTACCATTCCATATTGCCTTGCAGAAATTCGTGGCCAGGAACTGGGAGACACCGCAGACCAACCAGGCAGTTAATAAAAACTTGACTAAGAAGTACCGCCCTTCCAGTAGTGACCCCGACTACCTGTCAAAACACCCCACTCAGGAGAGTCTGGTGGTGCAGGCAGCTACTGCAACATCAAAATAAGCAGCATACCCTACCATCCCTCCTGATATGGATGACAAACACGTAGATGGATGTGCAAGGAAGGTATTCTCTGCAGGGAGTATGGCAGCAAGATCTGCCAACTCCACTTGTGCCCTCACAAAGTTTACGTTCATTCTATGGGACTGCATTTCCATGGCGGCAGAGCACATGCGAAGGGGATGAAACAGATGGCTTCTTAGCTGTAGCTAGAGACGGCAAAGAGGCCATGTGCGGGTCTCTTCAGTCAGGTTTGGATTCTGCTAATAGCATCAGCAGAGCCATGGCTACCAGCAGCCTTATGCACAGATTTGCGTGGTTGCAGTAGTCGGATTTTGCACTGGATGTGCAATCCAGACTCTTCAACATGCTTTTCAGTCTGCAAATAGTGAGGATTTATTATGTTATTTTTCAGGTCGCTTCTTGCCCCTGGAGTCAGGAATGTTCCACCCACCTCTGTCTATGGCTGTGAGCACTGGCCCTGCGCTTTGTGCTGCAGACTTCACCCCTTATTCAGAGGCCTGTGGTTTTGTGCAATTTCACCACAGTCATTCTATGGTTTTACTCCCTGATAAATATATATATATATATATATATATATATATATATATATATATATATATATATATATATTGTATTGCTTTCTTTTGAGGTTAGTAGTATTCGGCTCTTCCAGGTTCCTTATATGTCCCTGCAGCTCCGTATGGTTAGTTGAAATAAGCGGTTGCAAGCTTGCTCTGTGCGACTCTTGCTTTCTTGCATTTGTACGTTTCTGTGTTTCTGCTTTTGGCTAGTGTAATGGAAAGGCCTCTGACAGTATGTATATGTATCTGTCCTCTATCTACAGAACTGTGTAGGCATGTTGTTCGTGTGTGCATGTGTGTGAGTGACTTCATGCAGGGATGCGAGTTTGCTTCGTGACTAATGCTGCTATGTCGTGTTGTCATTAATGATGTCAGCATGGCTGGACATTTATCATTAGTCCACCTGATCCAGTGATGGGGTACTGGTGTCCGTGAAGACATCACCTGGATAGGGATTGAACGGTTGTCGATAAGAATATCTCCTCCCATACGTAGGATATACTTGCCCTCCTGGGGGCTGGCCAAACAGTGATTGGCATCTCTCGTTTCTCATGCTTTGGGCTGTCATGCGTATAGGGGACACAAAGGCCATTCCAGGGACCCTCTCTTCAATCCCCCCTCTGGTCGACCTGTCAACCACTTCTCCAAACCTATTCACCATTGCCCTCTGGAGACTAATCTTTGTTACTCCTCCAAGATTTCCAATGTAGTTTGCATGGTCATCTAAACTCCATGTCATATAACAGGATTCTCCCTCTCGGTTATACCATACCCATTTGCCAGTTTGTTTTGCAGTCAGTGGGATCCTCAAATATTATCATTTCATTCGGGAACAATGGACACTCTTTTATCTGCATCCTCAGGGTATTCTGGGCTTCTACCATTTTGTCCTCCTCAGCAGTTCTATCTACTAATACTTTCATCCCTACAGTTTTCTCTGTTTTTGTTGTTGCATTGTGTGATGCATATCCTGATCACACACAGTGCCAGTAGCATTAGTATTAATGTGGCCAGCAACACCTTCAGTCCATTCTCCATCCCTGCGGGTATCCATGAGAATATATATAACAGCCAACTGTGAGAATCCTGAAGGTGCCTCATCCGCTAGTCCCCGGGGATCTGTCATCCAGGTGACTAGGACACACCTATCGCTTTTAGATCCAGTTCCTGGGAGTTGACCAGCGTGGGAGGATCACCTGCGTGAGTGGTCTTCGGGGAGAGGGACACCAGATGGCTAGTCGCAATGTCCCTGTCCCTCTAAAACCTTTACCCCATCCTACCAGGTACGATATTTAGGTGCTCAAACCCCCCCTTCACAACACAAACATTTTCTCACGGACAGCTCGCTATGAGAGAAAACAGGCTAATACCTGAGCCGTATACCTGACATGTCTCAATATAATGTTCAGGAAGGGTCAGGCAATTACTGACCATCATACATCCCTGACTAAAAGGCGGAGCATGAGAGCACACTCTGAGCAAGGCAATACAAACGAGGAAGCCACAGTTCCAAGATTGCAGTTTAACACGAGGAGAAAGACGGTAAAATAGAAGGGGATCACAAGGAGGGAAGTACCCTTGACCTTTTCAACGAGGAAAAGTTACTTTCACGAACTCTCGAGAATAGAAAGTGTAAGGCCAGGAAACCAGGCTGAAGAATCCTGCATTGTGTGTCATTTGTACCTGAGGCCCTCCCGCGTCGATAATCAAGGTGTGGAGAATTGTTTGCTGCCATTGTACTGTCTTTGGCTCCTTCAAAGCTGGTAAATTGAGGAGATGCAGCAACATTGTATGGTGAGAGCTGAAGCAAACAGTGTATGAAATGTATGTGATAACCAAAGCGAGTCAAATTTGAACAGCGGATAAGTGATTGAACTTTGAAGCCAAGATACAATGCCTTTGCAGAGTGGTCTGACACCTCGTACATGCTAATTCGAAGATTTCTGTAAGATATCCAACTGAGAGTTGAGAAAGGTGAAAGAGTGGCAAAGAACTGTACATTGAAGTGGTCCTGCGACGGGTCAAGCTAAATCCTGTGCACAATCGAAAGTCTACTAAAGTTGATACTGCCAAGCAAGTTGATGACAAAGTAGAGGGAATTGGTCTGAGCCCGGCTGAGGGAGACTGGTTGAACATTGTGTTAAAAAAGGATTTAAGCCGCCCGGCTGAGGGGGATCCAGGGTACAAATTGAATCACCCCAGAAATTGGACCCATGAAAATCCTACAAAGTTTGTATTAAAGGGGACCTGAGCCCAGCTGAGGGGCTCTGATGTGAATCACCTGAGAAATTGAGTATGCATCTGTAAGGAGAGACTTTGGAAGGCAAAGAGACTTGGGCACAAAAGGCACTGATGCTAATGTTTGATCTTCATCCTCATGCTAGAGAAGCCAGAGATTGTGCTTAGCTCAAGTGTACCACCTTATCCCATGCTGAAAATGTGTTGAAGGGAGGCCTGAACATCCTGACATATAATTTCTTGAACACTTATTTCTTTGTTTACGTAACATTGGTAAGGATTAGGTCTATTAGCATAGGCCCTTTTATTTTGACAAGCTACAACTAGGACTGCTTTATTATTATTTGATGGTCGTAGCTTGCTCCCATCTATAGATTTAGGATTAGCTGGTCATTTTTCAAAACCTTTTTGAAGTTCAATAAACACCCTTGAACTGCGGCCATTTGTGTCTGTTTTACAATCTGGGATGTGACTCTATTGATACAAATTGGGGAATGCTACAATTCCCGAAGCTTAGTCAGAGAGCCCCAGAGCCTCTATTACCACAAATTATTCCATAGGCTTTGATATCTATAGAAGCAGAAAAGTTATTATCCCTCCAGGGAAAAGAGGAATGATTCCCACAGACTTAGTTTTGATACCTTGGGTGTTATATAAGATTTACCCCAAAATCGGGCATGGCCTGGAAGGTGGGTCTAGATGTTCAAGCAGGTATCATAGATCCCAACTTCTGGGGAGACATAAAGGTTCTCTTACAGAACCATGGATGAAATTCCATTTGAAGTACATCGTGGGGACAAAATTGTACAAGGAATTCTTAAAAGGCCTCTATTTCCTCATTTTAGAGAGAGTGCACCAGGAGATACTGAGAGAGGTACCTTAGGCATTGGGGAAGCTGATGAGCCATCTACCACTGAAGCAAAAAGGGAAGAAGAACCTACCATCCTAACAAACGTGCTTCCCTATAGTATTAGTGAAATTCTGAGAGGAAAATAACATATTGTTTGTTCGTCGCATCAGGCCCTCTGTAAGGAGAAACTTTGGAAGGCAAAGAGACTTGGGTACAAAAGGCGCTGATGCTAATGCTTGAACAGCACCCTTTAGAGGTAAGGGTTGGCAATATGTTTATTAGTATAGGTCCTTTTATTTTGTCAAGACACCATTAGGACTGCGTTATTATAAATTTATGGTTGTAGCTTGCTCCCATCTGCTGGTTTAGGATTAGATAGGCGTTTTTTGAAGTTCAATAAACACCCTTGAACTGAGGTCACTTGTCTGTCTTACTGTTGATACCATGCCTTCCTTACACAACCTTCATTTTTGACTGCACCTTTTGCTTATTCCTCCATTTTGACATGCATTGTTGATAATCTGGTAACTGCTTCAGTTAGTGTCCTGCTTGCTTCATTGTTTGCTGGAACGAATGTGCAACAAGAAGACCGGATCTTGGCGCAAAGTCCTGATAGGGGTCAGCCCCTCCTAGATCTACAACAACACTGTGTCTACTTGTTTGGCAGTGCCTGCCTCTCCACCTGACATGGTAACCACACCTGCCGAAATTGAGGTTGTGTTAGTAGGGGTTACAGCCCTATTTTCTGTAACAAAGGATTTTTGCAAAATGCAAAAAAATAAGAGCAAAAATACCAAACGAAAAGAAGACACAAGACACAAATTGCACTTTTTTAATAATGGTATTTATTACCTCAGAACTTTGTGTAGCTTTGAAAATATTCATGACCTGCCTGAAGTGCGCAAGAAATGTGTTTTTTGTTTTAGTACTTTATTATTTCAAACTCCCCAAACGCAATGTTGTGTCATTGCAAAAAGGAATAATTGTTCCCACACAATGTGTATCCTAGGATCACGAAGTACTGCAAGTACTGATGGGTTTCCTATATTCAGTCGTGGGTATGTTTGGGACAAATAGGCCAGGAAAACACGGAAGATTACACTAGTAGGATGTCTTTGTATACTTTTAAATCTCCTAACAAAGTGGACAAATTGTCCTTGGAAGGTCACTGTGTGAAGGTCTTGGGGAAGCGTTGTGACAAAGCAGTAATAACAGTCGCAACTTTCACGAAGAATGCTGCCCATGTGCGGAAAGAAAAATAATAAGCAGACAGTGTACCCTCACTCTGGATTTATAGGCAGTCCTTTCCCTATCTCCCTTGTTAGGGAGTGAGTAATCATGGGTTTACCTATGCTGGGCTGCAATGCTCTTATGAGATCTCTTTATTCTTCTTCTTGTGGAGCGTTGGCCTTTTCATTGTTCATGCAAGGAGAGGCCGCTGCTCGACATGGCTTGACGTCCCCAATGTAATTCCAGGCTATTTGTTTTGGAGTTTCACTGCTCGATCTATTACTTCCTCTACAATGTGGGGGCCCGTAAACCTTGGCTTAAACCATTTTCAGGTAAAGTCCTGCAAAAGGACAGTTTCGCCGGGATAAAGTCATGGAGCTTTTAATTGTTCCTCGATTAAGTCTGGGTTGTTGTTTTCTTCTTTTGCCTCGGGCCTCTCCCATTGTCCCTGCAGTTGGTGAGAAATAAAAGAGGCACTAGCCATCAAGGAAGCGGTACACTCATACATTTCTCATCCCAAAACATAAGAAATGTTTTCAGCATCCGATAATGCCATAGTGAGAGGAGCCAGGGAAGTCTCAAGTGCCGCCCTGTTACCACCTCATGTGGGGTTAAGTGGTGGTCGGACCCTGGTTTGTTGCACAATGCGAATAAGGCCACAGGTAAATTTATCTATGTGATCACTGTGCCACCCGTAACTACGTAGATGATAATGTCGACGCCAATTACAGTGCAGCGCTTTGATCCAATAGAGCACTGTTGACTGCCTGCCTGCAATCCCCTAGGCCCCCCACACTTACCTTTACTGTGGTGCACTTCTGTGTGCACCGCCAACAGCCGTGTGCCCCTGTGGCATCAGTTTCTCCCACTTACGTGGGACAGTGCTGACACCACAGGGTCCTTTTTTTCATCTTTTTTTAATGTTCTCCCCCACTTACCGTAATGGTAAGCGGGGGACACCCATGAAACACCTGACCCCCTTTACTGTGTCCAAGAACTGCGGGGGACACCCCTTCAACCCCTGCTGCGCTTGGGCGCAGTAATGTGATAGTCGCAGTAATGGGGGTGAGATTTTAGTATGGTCCCGGGTAAACAATATAACCAACTCTTATTTCACATTATCTTTATCTCAGCAATGCTTTCTTTGGGCAGCTTGTTTAGACTCTCGCATACCCCTCTTGCTTGCCAGTGATAGGCACGAGGGAATGTATGTTGTATTCCTAGCAATGTTGTGATATGATGAAACATCTCATTGGAGAAGTGAGGACTATTGTCAGATCGGAGGACTTCACACATGCCCCATTGTGGGAACATTTCCTGATCCAGCAATCTTGCTGCTCTAATGGCATCAGGATGGGAACAGGGACTGTCTTCGATCCATTGGGAAAATGGGCACACAACTACTATCATGTAGCGGTAGCCCTGGCATACTTGGAGCATGTTCACATAGTCGACATGAAGATGTCGGAGTGGATCCTTTGAGCAAGGTATGGCTCCTCTAACTACCCTTACTGTGTGTCCAAGTGTATATTTCTTGCAGACACGGCAATTAGTCATGAATTCTGCCACATGTTCCACCAAATTAGGATGGAACCAATCTTCTCCAATGTTAGCAGCAAGTACATCCTTCCCCATATGGTTAGGATGGTGCAACTGTGTCAGTGTAATGTGCAATAATGACAATGGCATCACTACCTTCCCTGTGTTGTTTTACTGCCATACAGCATCTGTTGGAGATATTATTGAACATCCATTTTCAACCACAATTCCTTCTTCTCTTTGGGTGCAGCTCCCTGCAATTCCATAATTTGTGTCACTGGTAATGTGTTATATCCCTCTATCAACACCATTGTTCATATATGGTGGCGCGCCAGGGACGGAGTGTCCATTTCTAAGATGTCCCCAAAATAAGCCCGCATCTGCTGCCTCATTGCCCCGAGAGACAGGATCCTCACGTGGGCCTAGCACTTCACCTCTGCTATGAGAAGAGGAGACTGGAGCGCCTCTATTAGTCTGCCCAATAGGAGCGCGTGCTATACCGGTGACCCATAAACACATCAGAAGCCCCTCCTCAGCCAATGTGACAGCCAAGAATACGCTGTGGATGTCGCGTAGGCTGAATCTGAATAAACTGTCACTTCCTTGTTTTTGATATGCTCGACTGTCAATATTAGAGCTACTAGCTCAGTAGCCTGAAAAATGTGACGGTAAATGTGCGCTTACTACGACATTGCTTTTCCCATTCTCTTTTAAGCTCACTAATGCCATCCCAGTATGTCTTTCTCCTGAGGTCTGGTCTACTGTCGGCGACCCGTCAATGTAAAGTATGTCTCCCTCCTCAAGTGCGTTCTCCTGTACTTTTGGGATATGGCCATGGTTTTCTATGTTTGCAGTGCAGTTGTGCACGCAGCCGTCATCCTCTATGGGCTCAGTGACGGGTTCACAAGCTAGCACCTCAACTGGAGTTGACATTATAACCTCATACCCCGAAGCAATTTGGGTTGTCAATGTACTCTTGGCCCTTTCCAGTTTTGCGAAGAGAGCATGCTCCAGAAAAAGAGTGGTGCTACAACCAATGGTAATATTCGCTGACTTCTCACAAGCTTATTGTCCTCTCATCACTGGATCTAATTTCCTGCTGTAGTATGCTAATGGCTTGTACCCCATGGTTGTTTTCTGTGTCAGTAATGCAGTCATTACTACTTTGTTGGAGTGTGAGAATAAGAAAAGTTTGTGTTGATGGTCTGGGATCCCTAACACTAGAGCTGTGCATATTCCTATCTTCAACTTTTGAAATGCCGTGGTCATTTCCCCTGTCCCCTGTAAGGTGCCCTCTCCTCTCTGTGCTTCTTTCAGTGCACTTAACACGGGCCAAGTGTGAGTGCTGTAGTCAAATACCCACACTCTGCAATAATTGCATAGTTGTCATGATTCCTGCCCCTCATGTCCCCAGCCCTCCAAGATGTCAGGCTGGAGCCAGGCCACGATCACCTACATGGCCCTCAAGGGCCTCTCCATCCCTCCAAAGACCCACTTGGAGTCAGACTTGGCGCTTGTGGCACCAGACTCACTCACTTCCGTAGGATAACATTGGGGATTGGGCTTGTAGTGCATTGATAGGGACAAGGTGGATGCCCCCACATATTTTGGTTCCCAGAACTGCATGTGCGGTCTAGTCTTTTGGGTTTGGTTCAGCCCAGAGACACCTGGGATACCCAGAGACTATTTAAGCCACACCCAGGTTGAGAAACATGCTTTGCGTTTTCTGCACCTGCAGCGTGACACTCACCGTGTTCGGATCGGCCTCTAGTAGGCCTGTATCTTTCTTCTGCGCTCAGCTCCTGCAAGAACAAGAACACTGTTAGGAACAGCCTTACCTTGCGGCGCTTCTGCCCATCATTCATCGCTCCTTCTGTTCTGCGGGCATCTTCGGCGGTTTCATTCCCATCCCGGCATGTTGCTTCCTAAGGAAAAGGGAAAAGAACAGAAGAAAGGCATTAGCAAGCATTCTGCAAATCTTCGCTTATTTTTAAATACTGTACGAGCTTCAAACGCTTACCTGAATCCCTGCCGCTCTGGGGGAACTCTGTCTCCGGAACTTCTCATCCATCTGCAAGAGGGAAAAGACACTCCAGGTTAGCGTGGAAACATCTAGAGGCGCCGCATACCGCGCTTATCCACCGCATTTCATAACCGGCATCCACGCTGAAAATGTTGCGGCACCTAAAAGACACAGAAAAAGAACTCAGTTCAATGCAAATACGAAAGGGGTGCATCGCGCATCGCGCTCTCACTCACTTTCAGTGCTACTCATCTCAGCAGCACGCCGCCATCCCCGGACGCCGGCCATCATCTAAGGAAGGAAAGGACAGAAGTTAGAGAACTGTTCAAAAGATTCATTATACTTACCTGTCGGACTCTTGCCAGTGAAGTAACTAGGCAGCAACGAGCCTGCATCAATCAACGCGCCGCTGCGCTGAAAGCAGGACGGAGAGCACACTATGCAAGAAAACAAGGTGAGCTGTGGATCAAAGTGAAGGGTTGGACCCCGGAGAAGAATGGGTTCAAGCACACAGAGACAATAGGTAGTTAAACTCTACCAATCCTGTGTTTCAGGCCCAGTCTCCAGTCGAATAGTATCCAGGGAAGGGTTCGAGGGCGTAAGAGGTCAGAACAGGCTGCGTGACGTCCCTGTGGATACCAGGTGAGCGTTACAATAGTCCTAAAAACTGCTTAATTTGTCTTACAGTCATGGGTTTTGGAGTCTTGCGGATTGGCTCTGCTCTTTCTGGTGTCACTTTCCACTCGTCTTGCGATATTAGTAGTCCAATGTACAATATTTCCTTTTGTCAATTTTGTAATTTGGCTTTGTCCACCTTGTACCCTTTTTCTGCAAGAACAGTCAACATGTGCACATAGCCGTTCCTACACTCTGTTTCTGTTTTGCTGCAAATCAAGATGTAATCTACATATTGTATAACAACACTTTCTAATTGTACATTTCCTAAGTCCATCTGGAGGACCCTGTTGAATATCGAAGAGGACTCTTAGTACACTTGAGGAAGTCTAGTGTGTTTCCACTTCCTATTTCTATATAGGAATGATGTTAAGTCTTGTGAGTCTGGATGTAGTGGTATAGAGAAGAAGGCATTCTTCAAACCTATGATTGTGAAGTGGGAAGCTTCTGTAGGAATGCTACATAAAATTGTTGCTGGATTCAGAACTAAAGGAAATTCTGCCCCAAATTCGGCCCCAACAATATGGTTCATTGGGCACAAGTCCTGTATAAAATGTGACGATCCCCCTGTTGCCTTTTTCACAGGGTACACTGCCATTTTGCACTGTGACTCTGATGGAATCAAGATGCTTTGCTTTACTAGAGCTCTTGGTAACATTGCTCCTGGCTTACGTTTTATCTACACTGCTACGATTCCTTTTGCAAGCTCCACGTCATAGGGACCTGTGGTCATTTAGACACTGGGGACCTTTGCTAAGTCTTCCTCAAGAAATTTCGACAGTGCTTGGAGCATCCTTGCCATTCCCTGTGGTACTTCTCTGTAGACTATCTTCAACCAGTATGCAATGCTAATGTCGAACACTACCTCGTGATCTGAGCAGTTGTATTTGAACAGTTATTCGTCTGTCATGGTAGTTAACCTGTATCCTTCTGCCACCGCAATCACAGACCTCCATGATCGTCCGGTGTCATCTGTCCCGTGCACTGTTATTCTGTCTTCCCCCACTATTACTGCCTTTAATTCTAGTGGGATTACCTTCCCCAGTTTCTCATCTAATTTTGGCTCTGGTCTGGAAGGCGCCACATTCCCTGCGAGCCGTGCTAATATTACTTCAGCTCCATATCGAAATAGTTATTTGTTTGTTGTCACCCCCTCTGTACTGTGCATCCGCAAAAGGCTTGAATGAGTTCCCTCACATTTATAAACTGAATCGTAGGGGTGGAACACATTATTCCCCTGTCAGTGACCGAGATGGTCATTTCACGTTTACTTATAATATCTTTTCCGATTATGTTTACTGGTGTCTGTCGGGAGTACAATAACGGTAGAGCCAGGTCATGCTCCCCCATAGGAAGTGTAAGATCGTCTGTAAAAGGAACTAATTCCATCACCCTGCGCATTCATGGCGTTGCCTGACATTGAATACATCCCCTCCCGGATGCAGGATCTAGTTGCCCCTGTGTCCACAAGAAAGGAAAGGGTCTTGTCATCCCTATACATGGTTCCTCTGTTGGGTTAGGTGTAATCGATAGGATAGAACACATCAGGTCTGTCTGTGGGCTGTCCTATTGAGGGCATAATGCCATTCTGTTCCCTGCGAATGGGTTGCACCCCACCACGGTAGTCCCTCCTAGTTTTCATGGAGTCTGTGCGTGTCAGTGTCCTGTCGTCTTGCTGTGCTGGATATGGTGGCTGCGTATTACTCTGCATATGTGGTACATGTGGTGCCCATGGGCTGGCTCCCACATCTGTGGTGTCTGCATAATCTGTGGTGTCTGCATCATGGGGTGATATGCCTATGGGTATGCGTTCAGTGTCTGCCCATGTGGTAGTGTCTGTTCCTGGGCATAGTACTCCATCTGTTCTCCCTGATACGTGGGCTAATACTGCATCCCGCCATTTTGTTGCATTCCCCCTCTGCTTCTACATACCCTGCAAATGTGTCCTGTCTGTCCACACACCCAATATTGGGGTGGTTCCCTCATTGGCTTCGGGTACACCCCTGGAAAACCCTCTTGACCTCACTGCATTGGGTGTCCATACCCTCAGCTTCTAGGTGGCCCCCTCTTCCCCTGATCCCATGATGTGCATCACCCTGCTGCATAAACCCTCCCCCTGTGCGAAGAGGTGCATACTGCGCTTGTGGTGCACCTTATCCTCTAATACCTGTTAACATTACCCCTTCCATGGCATATTTGGACAATTTCCTCTGCACTAACTTTGCCTCCTCATGCTTTTTTCAAGCGTTTACTTGCATTAGCCTGCAATAGTGCACTATCGAGAGTTGAATTTCTAACCACGGTTTTGCCTCCATCCCCACCAACTTCTTGAGTTGCTTCTGCACCTGCTCTGGCAACCCTTGACATAGTATATGAGAGAATAATCCAACTTTTTTGTCCCACTGTTCTCGCATTTCAAGTCTCCATTTCTCTTTGATATCCTGGATATACTGTAGGAGTCTTCATCTTCCCCTATTTTGCGTGCCATGATCGCGGTAATTTCGGAGGTATCTGGGTACTGCAGCCATAGCCACTCAGCAGTTGTTAAATGGCAAATCATTGTGCGCTGTGTTCTGGGCCGGTTACTCCTGAGTAGCTGACCCTTTTCCACATGTCATCGGCAACTTCTCTGAGAATCGCAGACAGTAAACTTTTTATGGCCCCCACTGCTAATGTATGACCCGCTGTTAGTCTCTCCATTTTGTATATCCATTTCCCTGCTCCCACAGTCAACAAGGGTAGCTTACACCTCAAGTTGTCCGTGTGTATCTATTGCCATGGTATGCATTGAGGTTGCCCTCCTCCCTTCTCCAGTAAGGGGAATGGTGTCAGTCCGGTCTCCCATCTAGTCTCCCGGTGGCTTTGGTGGCAGTGAAGGCCCTTGCCAATTCACCCTCCTCCACGCTGGAAGGTCTCTGAGCCTCTAAATAGATGGGGTACCGCTATCTACACTGCATGATACGGCCCTAGAACAGTGTGCCAACTCATCCTTGTCGCCAAGCAATCCACACATGTCCTTGCCTGCTTCCCATACCATGCCTCTGTCTGCGCTCTTCCCTAGAGACCGACGGGCAGGTTGCCCCAATCCCTCATCCTCGCTTCCTGCGAAGTCATTGTCCGATTTGATACTTCTGGCATCGCTGTCAACATTGTTTGGAAGCTTAGTCTTCTTAATACTGCACCTCCCTGCGGCCATTATTCTGTGTCAATCACGCTCCCACAGTCCCCCCTCACGGAGCACCTGGTATGGCTTTTGACTGGCACGTAGTTGTCCTACCATAGCTCTCCCTCGATCTCACTCTACTTGCTCTTCCTTCTCCAAATTATCATCAACACGTGCTAAACCCAACTTTACTCTCACTTCTCTCACAGCACACTCTTCCTCTTCCCTGTACTGCCCCTCTCTTACTATCCACTCTATTTCTAAATTAATCTTTTCCCTCTTAATCTGTACTTGCTTTTCCCTTGCTTCTTCTTGCCACTTCCTCGTCATCTCAAGCTCTTGCTGTCTCTGCATCTATCCCTGTTCACATTCTCATGCTTCTGCCTTCTGTTTATCCCTCTGCACTTTCTCACGTTCTTCCTTTTCCTCCTTCTCTCATCTCTCTACCTCTTCCATTATCTCTGCCATTCTCTTGCTTCACTCGTGTCCTTTCAACCCATTGCTTCCTTAGTTGTCCTCTTGCTTCTCCCGCTGTCTTCCAGTCTAGTTTGAGAAATATTTGTTCACCTACCCACTCATTTGATATTATATTCTCCAGCCCCTCCTGTCTTCCCTCTGTTCCCAGGTCACTCTCCTTTACATGCATTTGGATCTCGCTGCAATCTCTTTTTTCGACTGTTTCCGTGCTTTCCGTTCCTGCGTTCATTTGTCCGTACCTCCTTTCTGCTGCATGCTAGAGGTGCAAATATTGGGTTTCTTTGTACCCCGCTGCTGCTCTAATTTCTCTCACTGGATATAATTGCTGGACCCCTGCTGTTGCCCCTTTGTTCTCATGTTCAGGAGGATGAGGAGTGGGGGGCAAGGCCTTTCCATCCGGGGCTTCCCCTTGGTTCAGCATCCATCGATGCCACGTCACATCCCCTGTGTTGTCCTGGAACATGTTTCACAACTCAAATATAGCCATTAGTTTGCTCAATTTCTTTCCCTTCTAGACTCTTGTATATGTGTACGTAATGGTTTCTGCACATATTTGGAGAAGCACCCACCTTTTGGCCATGGCCCGTGTCCATTTTGAGATATATTTACAAATGTTCTCCTTATATCACAGAAGTGACTGGCACATATGCTGGAGGGGTGTGTCCTACATGGTACTTCCACGATACATTACTTTTAATACTTACTTGAACCCAGCTCTGGATTTTGACACTTCTGCTGTTACTCACCGAATACACTTCACTTTAGCTTCAAATTTTCTATTAAAAGTTTGTTTTACAAAATTGCAAGCCTCTCCAGCTCTCAATCAATATCCTGAGAGTGCCCTACGCCCCTCCCCTTTCACACCCTCTGTCCTTCTTTTGGCACACCCATTAATCTCACACATGCACCATCCCTGCACTGCCTCAAAACACCACAACTCTGGCAAACTTTAAAAGGTTTTGCACCCCCTTGGGGTCTCCGGGTGCTATACACAAACCTCACTGGTGATGCCACCTCAATAATGTATAAGTGAAGGAAACCAACTCGCTGATACCTGCCCACTCACAGCATTGCCCAAAAACACTTCCCAATGACACGAGACCTTGTCAAAGACAAACAACACATCTACGGCTGTCGTACTGCCTTCTAACAGGGAATGTAGATAAAACGCCTGCGCAAAAGCAGAAAAACACCTTCTGCTACTCAAGTTAGCTTCACTTGCTAAGCCCTATACACAAGGATCATCCATGACCCGAGCTACAACGCACAATCGACAGGAAATCCATACCATTAATTCAATCATCTAGGCTAACTGCCTCAACCAATCACCTCAAGATGGAATGTTCCCTAACCATGAGCAAATAAAATACTGACGTTATGCAATAATACTCAACAATACTCGACAATACTTACCAATGCTTAACACCACCCTGCATCCAACATCTGTTCACCACCTCCCCGAATTGCTGTATGGCTGAGTCAATACTTACACTCTGTGATCCGCTGACACTGCTCGGCCACCGGCTCTCCTCAACGCTGCCACGCCGCTCTTCTGGTCTGCTGGGCCCCCAGTTGACCGCAGGCAGGATTTTCTCCCAGGCAGCTCCTGATGGTCTCTCACAGTGCTCAGTTTACCGTCTCACAGTAATGAGAAAAACTGTGTGTCCCCATTGTAGCCACCTGTATAGCCACCTAGCCTGGTAGAGTCCCTGTACATTCCAAGGTTCATTGGGCAACACATGTTACAATTCTGTCTATCTTCACGCGTAACTGCTTCCCTTTCCACCACAGGTAAATGGCTATGGTTCGGCACTGCCCGAAAACTGAGCATTTCGGTCTGCAATTAGTGAGGATTTATTCTGTTATTTTGCAGGTGGCTCCTTGCCACTGGAGTCAGAAATGTTCCACCCACCTCTGTCCTTGGCTATGGGCACTGGTGCTGCACTTCGTGCTGCAGACTTCGCCCCCTATTCTGAGGCCTGTGGCATCATGCAATTTCACTACAGTCATTCTATGGTTTCTCTCTCTATTTATATTGTATTGCTTTCTTTCGAGGTTAGTAGTATTCAGGTCTCCCAGGTTTCTTATATGTCCCAGCAGCTCCATATGGTTAGTTGCAATAAGCGTTGGCAAGCCTGCTCTGTGTGATTCTTGCTTTCTTGCATTTCTGCGTTTCTGCATTTCTGCATTTGGCTAGTGTAAAGAAAAGGCTTCTGACAGTATGTATATGTATCTGTCCTCTATCTGCAGAACTGTGTAGGCATGTTCTTCATGTGTGCTCATGTGTGTCTGAGTGACTTTGTGCAGGGATGCGAGTTTGCTTTGTGACTAACGCTAATATTTTGTGTGGTCACTAATGCCATCAGCATAGCTGGACATTTATCATTAGTCCAGTGATGGGTCACCTGTATCCGTGAAGACAAGAGAATATCTGCTCACATATGTAAGATGTACTGGCCCTCTTGGGGGCTGACCAAACAGCGACTGGCATGTTTCGTTTCTCGTTCTTCAGTCTGTCATGCATATAGGGGACACAAGGGCGATTCCAGGGACCCTCTCTTAAAAGCACTCACTAAGGTTGTGCTGGACACACCAATGGAACAGGATATGTCCCCTACGCCCAAGTGGGGAGAGGCTGCAACCTCCCTACGGGTAACACACTCTTGAGACTCTAAGAAGTCCTCAAATAAGTTCTCATTTTCTAACACGTCTGTGTCTGAATGTTCGTCGGGGAGACCAAATTCCCTCTCTTTTGGCATCACATCACGGGAGGCCCTGCTCACCTTTGCCATCTCTATAGGGGGTAGATAGAACTTCTCACGTGTGGTGTGATCCAAAAGCTGCTCGACCTCTGGATTTGCTCTGCTATCACCCAATGCAGAGGCTTGGGTTAGGCCTGTCCCGCTCCTAGAGGCCTCCCGTGATCTCTTATTGGTCATGGTGAGGAAGTTTATGTCCAGTGTCAAAAGCTCCACTGATAGATAAGGAGTATGTAGGATGGCCGTGGTTAAAAGGCAAGAACTGGATCGGACCGACCCATCAATAGTTATCTGATTGTTCAGGCTGGGAGTACTTAGGGGAGCTTTAATGCTCTAAACTGGGCAGGCCACCGTAGTAGCCGATGACTTCAAATACAACTCTACAGGAGATGTGGGTGAAGCTGGTATCGAGATTAAAGGGGGCGAGTGAGTAGATCACTCTGCACATTCTCCTCCACTTGGATCCAAAACTTTTAAAACATTGTCATCAGCCTACAAGGCTGATATAACCCACTGTGAACCCATCCTTGTCCGGCTCACCTTATCCTTTTGCTGGATCAACATGCAGTTTTCTTTAGAGAAGAGCCGAACATGCTTTCTCATCCGCTGGCCGTCTCCCACTACACCACTAGACTCCATAGGTGTAGGGGGGTGGCAGGGACCAGAGCTGACTGTGAGGGCAAGTAAACCAAGGGTGGTTTTAGCGTACTACCTCAGACAGCCTCAGACAGCCATTCTCTGCCACTCCAGCCTGCTCTGTGGTAGGCAGGTTTTTTTTTTAATAGGAGCTCCACCTCCAGCAACAGTAACGATAGCAATAGCAAACAGACTGTCCACAGCCTCAGACAGCCACTCTCTGCCACCTGCAGTTTGTGAATATTATGCTTGGTATTGTGGGTGAATAGGGCACTGCATGCAGTAGTCAAGTCTTGCGCCTATGACAGCCTGGGCAATGGTGAGGCAGCTGTCAGCCAAATTACCTGAAGTACTCAAATAGTACATATAGGTTTGCTCTGCATGAGGGGTTTATCATGTGTAGCAATAGAATCTGGGGTCTACACATGTGAAGACATTTAGAAACGCAGGCTCCCAATGCATGGCCAGCACTTTTAAACAGATACCTTTGAAAACCTATTCCTGATCACATCCATTAAAACACAATTCATTCACCATTCACCAGAGTGTTCCACACAAGGAAGTTGCCCAGTGAGTTCAAAGAGAACTCCTAAACATACTTCACATATGTTGCATAGGGCAATATTCAATAATCGTCCTGGTACCAATTGTTCATAGTTGTAAGTAATGTTATGTACTGGGTTAGATTCAATTTATAACGCACCTTGAAACACTTGTGTATCGGGGCGTTATAAATGCCATATTATACCAATAATATAATTAGAATATTATGGGTAGAGTTAGAAGGATAGGAGGGAGAGAAAATTCTAAGCGTTAGCGGCAGGTAATGGTGATGAGGGGAAGGAAAGCCAGCAATAGTCTGGATCAGATAGGTTCCACATATTACTGGTCAGTGAGATGTTCATTGTAGATATGTATCTTCGACTCATCTCGAAATTGGATGAGAGAAAAGGTCAGACTGCCAGGTGGAATTGCGTTCCATAACCTCAGTGAACGTTTGGAGAAGAGTTGCTTCTGCATTTGTTCTATTTCTGCAATTCTTGGTTTGCAAGCTGGTGCAGACTTATGTGGAGGCGTCCAGAGATGGTAAGTGTTTTCTGGGAGGTAAGCAGGGGCATTGGTGGCTGGTGAATTGTATGTGAAGCAGGCTGTATTGAAGATGATGCGAGACATACTTAAACAACCAATTACTCCTGTTAATGCTAATTTCTTCAAGTTTTCAACAGTGTGATGTTTCTAACTGCATTGTCCTTGGGTTGGCATAAGCAATTCCCTAGTTGTCCTTCCTTTGCTTTGAGGAAGAAACAGAAAGGTGTTGCCTTGTAATCCCTGCAGAAAACCCAAATACCACCACATCATTAAGCTTGTCCTACAGCATGTTTCCTGCCTTAGTTTAACAACAGTAGCTTTTTTTGTTATTTTCTTGCCCAGAAATGAATTTGCATTCCCTGTTCAACCAAACTATGTGCAATGGCCTATAGGGAGTCCACGGGAAAGGACCTCTCTAGAGCTAAAGATGAGTGAAGTGGCAAATGACATAGAAGAAGGACCAGTGAGGAAGCAATCTGCTAAAGCCCTCTGATTGATCGATGAGGCACTCATTAGAAATCTCACTGAACCCCATGCCTGACCTGCAGGTGATTTGGAGGGTGGAGCTAAGTACAATGATCAGAATGATACCAGTGATACCCGAGTTCAGTGGAAAATAAGTAGGCAGCTGTCACAAGTATTTTCAAAGTATTATTTTTTATTCTTCTTCATCATCAGCAGTAAAGGTATGCATGTAAGGAAACACAGACCAGCAACATACATGTTTATTCAGCAGCTAAAACTGCTGGAATATAAATTTAAACATATATTCATTCACTTACCTCAGACACTCAGGGCCCGATTCATGGAATATATGCCCGGATCAAAGTGAATTTGCACGGCTAAAAAGTCACTTTGCACTGCCGACACAAACCCTGGAACCGTGCAAAGTGTATTTTTGCAGTGCAAAGTCTGGGCAAAGTCCGGGCAAAGTCAGCGCATAGTCATTTTTGTAGTACATAATGACTTTCCCGGACTTGGCACAGCAAAAAAAAAAAACTTTGCACAGTTTGTACTTCAGAGTCTGTGTATTTTGCGCATACACTCACTCCTTATTTACACTCTTGGTCCTCTCAAATCATGACATGATTCATTGTTGTGTTATCACCTCAGAGTGTATTCTGTGCACACACTTTTTCCTTATGTTTTGTATATACACGTTTTCCTCTATGGTTTGATTGTCTTCATTCAACTATGCTTATGTGTGTTTTAAACAAATAATTTTACATTTAGCATCACTAGTATTTACTTCAGCCAATAAATTCATAATTGACATCTTTAATATTTACTGGTTCCTCTTGTGCATGACTTTGCAGTAGTCCAGCCTAGAGAGAACCAGAGAACCAGAGCTCTAGAGACACTGAGCTTCTGGGGGAAGGTGAGGAAAGGAAGAATACCTCTGAGGAGGTGCAGCTGGTAGTTTGACTTCTTAGAGATGTCAAAGATGTGAGGAGAGAAGGAGAGTGTGGAGTCGAAGACCCCGGGGTTCTTTGCCTCTGCTCGGTTTTGAGTCTATTGTTCTGATGTTATGACCACAGGTAGTTGGAACTAGCTTTTTTAAATCAAAATCAGCAAATGTTCTGCGACCATGATGGTCAGAAGGTCCTGGGTGGTGGTCCTAAGGCCGAAATGTTGCATGTTGAGGTAGCAGGGACCTTTAAGTGACACCCTGTTATGAATAATGCAAAGACTCTTGAAGGAGGATATTTTGTTCGTTGGGGAGCCCTTAATGCCAGGGAGATTGCACCCTAAGGTTAGGTTTTATGGCAGTTAAAACAGTACCTCTCTTTCACCAGAAATGCAGTCAGGCTCAAGAAAATAAGATTGTCTCTTTAGAAAATCTGCGCTTGCATTTCAGTTCAGTTTAAGTTTGCTGACATCACCAAGCACAGTGACCTTTACTGTGAGCAAGACGCTCAAATTTGGTTTTGGTCAATCATTTCTATTTTCTTTCATATGTTAAAGATTTTTTTAGAAAAACACTCTTCAGAAGAATCACTATTTACCATATGTGTAGTTACTGATGTCGCTAGTGAACATAGAATTGAACACACAATCATAGAATCTCACTTGACTACTGAGTTTTGGATTTTATTAAAAGACTTTCCATTGTAGTTGCATGGATAGCACATGCGTTAAGTGTTCACATCTGACATGGGGTCTTCCTGCACTTTGCAAGTTTGAATCCCAAGGCTCAGACCTTCATCCTTCTGAATCTGAAACATTGAGTGCCATTAAATATTGGAATGAGAACTGCTATTGTTACATTGTGTAGAAGTGTGAAATATGTAGGAACTGTTGCATAGAAACCTGACAGCATTATTATATGTCAACACAATTCTTACTTTTGTGTGTTCCATTCCTTGCTCACGAACGGCTTTATTCAAATAGGTAATTTGGTTAGTCGATCATTCTGAAAACCCTACAACATTTTAACATCAAGTGGACTGACTAGCTAGCTGTTGTTCATATGTTTTAAAATGCATGTAATTTACCAGCTAAATCATCAAGTCCTCAGTTTAAACGTTGCAGTTCTTAAAAAGCATGCAAACAAAAACATGTAAAGGTGTTGTGCAAGCCCTTTCAAAACCACCCCTTGTTCTTGGATCTCTACGGAGAAGGGGAGGTCCAGTTCCTAATGAGCAAAACCACCACCACCAGTATCAGCTCTGCCACAGAAACCCAATTGCATTTCTTCGACATCAGATTTTTATGTGGGTGGAAATGCTATTAATTTTCATGGAATCTGTCAAATTTTTTCGCCTGCTGAAAGCTGACAAATTCCTTAGGAATCAATGTAAATGGCCTCCATCATACATATACACAGCGAGAGGCAAAAATCCACGGGGACCGGGGCCCAGCCTGGTTTCGGTGCATTGCTTTCACTGATTACCGCAAACAATCATTATTGCATGAAGGGGACTGCATGCAAGGAGCTTCACACAGATGGTGCCCCCAATGTGCAAAAACTGGGAACTTGGAAATGAGCGTGTTATGCTTTGTTGTGTTACAAGGATTTTCTACAGCGTTAAATCACCAGGTACTGGTCTCACCGTGCCTGCCTTGTCTAGTAGATGATCAAGAATAGGCATCCCCTACCGCGTGGACCAGGGGAGTAACAGAACAAGCAACCAGAAAGAATGGGGTCACGCCAGACTACCGCTAGAAAAATTAAGCAAAATAAGTAACCATCAGTATGAGAACCCATTGAGGGGATAGGCCAGGCCAAGGATAATATAAAATCAGATAATCTTTATTATTCACATATTAAATCACATAACACATAGTGCTGAATTCATGATAAAACAGCATGAGAACAAACAATAAATATTGAATATATAAAGGTAAAGTGCATGACAACCAAATAATCACCCTACAGTACAGGATGGGAACAAAATATAGACAACCCCGCGTCTATTGGACCGGGGGCGAAATCAAAAAGAAAAGGAAAGAGAAAGGGGAAAAGGAGCTTAAGAGAAAGAAAAGGATCACCCAAGGGGACCTAGTATTATGCCCAATCTCAAAATGCATACACAATCAACAAATCAATTCTAAATGTAGCTAGAATAATTCAATCACGTTTAGATAAAAATTGAGACATAAAGAAAATACTAAGTACACAATTACAATAGCTCTCTAGCCTCTTATTCCGGAGTGACATAATATATAGAAAAATTAAATTTCAGAATTATCAGACAGGCTTGCAGTGCAACAATGATAGAAATGCAACCTACAGCACTTGTCACCATTTCGACCTAAACAGTCTTTCTGGTTGCTTGCCTTGTCTAGTAGTGAATGCATTGTCAGCCCACCCAAGGTATCCGGACCTTACAGGGAATCTGCACTTGTCTGGCACTTTCCTTCGTGCAGTCGAGCGCATTGCGTGAGACTCATCGCCGAGCGTGGGTGGGGCCTGTGCAGAGATAAAAATAGGGGGCGGAATATGCACATACCTTCGCTCCACTCCTTATCTGCTGCTACCTGCTTGAATTTGAGGACCTGCTTACAACCAGCACTGTCGTGGAGTGCCAGCTGTCCTACTATTGTCTGTACTCCTGTGTTGTGCCTGTGACCACCCCTTCTGTATCTGGGACTTCCACCTCTTCCTGGTGGATTGGGCCCTGGCAGCCTATAAGGCCCTCTTCAGCCCAGAAAATCAGCTGGGCAACAACGTAGGACAACAGATCTGGGATGGCATCACTGCTCCGATCAACACAGAGTGGGTGGCAGACCATCCGATGAAGATGGTCCGGAAACATTTGAATGACCTCAAGGACCGTAGCCAATTCAAGGTGGTGGCAGTCCTTGCCAAGGAGCCTACAGTGAAGTTGTACCTTTTCGGGCTGCCACCTGGTAGAGCTGTGGGAACTTGAGAGGTTTTATCCATACCTTCACACCCAGATCTGTGCATGGAGTCATCTGGAAGCTGCTGGTGAGCACCAATGTGGAGCAATGCTCTAGAGTGTATATGTGGCATGCATGTTTGCAGATGCCCCCTTATGTATCCAGGTTAGGTGTGAGATACATCAGCTTGCTGCCTAATGCCAATGCTGGGTGTGTGTGGTGTCAGGCATTGTATACTGGCATATGCATGGGTATTGGCTGACGTTTTCCTCAGGGACTTGCTAGACTCGAGGCACATGCTGTATGAGATTGTGGACTAAGTGCAGGGACAGAACGGATGCTGGCATGCTATGTTCTGGGCATGTGAGGGAGGTGCATGATGGACACCTTCATGGACACCCAGAAAATGAGCTCCCTGACACAGCCTAAGAACAATGACCTTCTGACCATGCAAATCATAACTTACTCCAGTCCAACCAGAAAATCTACCTCAGAGTCCCGCGATCGCGAAACATGAAGACAATCACTGCCAGCTCATCAAGACCCAGAAAGTAACCAGGAACAGTGGGCTCCTAAGCGTACATCATCCACTCCAGACACTCACCTCTCCTACCTCTGTGCTCACTCTAAACTTTACACCAACAAACAATAGAGTGCAGCTATACCCCTCGATCAATTTCGGCCTAGCTACACACATACGATCAATTTCTCCATGAACACCTTAACAACCTGCTAGAACGCAGTTATATCCCACGAGAAAATTGGCCTAGCTGCACACATAAACGTCCTACACAGGCCTAATGCCACCAGAATGCAGTCTCGGAGACCATCCACCGTATTGTACACATTTAACTGATCTCTCACTACCATCGCACCTAGTGTTAGGATGCAGCCACATTACGCAAATCACACTGGATGCACACATATTGAGTGCACCCAAGCACGGTATTCCACCCTACTCTCTCAACTGACCTGGACTACTGTAAGAGGATTCAATTCAGCACTACAGCCAAGTTAACGCCTAGTCTAGAATACTGAATGAAAACCCTTATTGATATATCTTTAGGTCCAGTTCATGCGTTCTGGATGACTACCCCTATATAACACCCCTCTCTTGGAATCCCCCTGACCCCACTGAGCCAAGAAGTAGTTCTGTTTTGCAAGTTTAAAAGGTTTATTTGATAATTTAAAATAGATATATATATCACGCTTTATAATAAATTAATAATTGAATAGCACACTGAATCTGATATGATAAAGATCAACAACAGAGAATCTGGCACTAGCACACTTCTTATAATCAATAAGGAGTTGAGATGAAATGGATAAGGTAGCACACTGGTAAATAGGAACAAAAGTATAATGTGGTAGAGGATGCTTTATGTAAGCTCAGGTGGATGCAATATTCAATGAATGCAGTACAGAAAATTCTCAATATGATTTCAACCAAACAATGTAATCACTTTTCTCTGGCTATTCACTCCCCCCCTCTTTTGTAAAGGCAAGGAAATGGAAGGAAAACACACAGTTCTCAGAAATGCAATCAACTGTAATTCAGTTCAATCCAGCAAGCTTAAACAGAAGTTTGAAAACACAGGCAAATGCTTTGATAGGTGCTAGCAATGAATGAGAAATATGCTGGAAACGCTCTTAATTCCCTTTTAGAGGTTCAGGATGAGTGGTATCTAGTTAATATTAGTCCAGGCTCACACTAGCAATGATGCAGGGATAGTTAGCAGGTTAAACGAATTTCTGGCAAATGAAATCAGGCAGCAGCAGTTTTTTTACATGTGAAGAAATTGCAAATCGCGGCAAAATTCGCGGATGCGCCGAGCGCTATTACAAAGGAACCGCAAGGACTATCTCTACCGTTTTGGGGTCCTAGGAAAGCCTGGGATCTCAGCTTCCAAATGAAAGTTATTGCAAGTCTCTAGCCCAAACGGTTGCGGAGATATGAGTAATTTAGTAAAGGTCGTTTTTGGTTTTGTAAATTTTAAACGCACACTTTTTCAAAATGACAAATTTTACTAGAAATGACAGGTGACAGATAGGAGGCAGTTCTACTTAGGTTAAATAGATTGAATTAGATGAATTTAAACTAAGAGATGTGTTCTGAGTTTTGCTAAGTACTCACAAGAGATTTTGAACAGGAAAGCGACTTGGTCACGATCTTCAGTCTGGTCAGGTCTTTCCGGATTCTGCTCACAGCGCCTGGTCTGGTCTCGGCTAGGCACAGCACTGCTTTCTCTCTGGTCTGGTCTCTGCTAGGCACAGCACTGCTTTCTCTCTGGTCTGGTCTCTGCTAGGCACAGCACTGCTTTCTCTCTGGTCTGGTCTCTGCTCTGGATAGATTGAAGTCTCTAGTTTGGCTTTCTGGAGTTTGATGGAGGTAAGTATGGATTTTTCCGGCAGGGCTTCCAGCGGCAGATGAAATTGAATGTCTCTATGTGTCCTGACTCTCTGCTTTTATCTGTTTCTTGAGAATGGGTGTGTGTGTTGCATCACTAGACTTGCCCCTCTCATTCGTCATTGGTCAGGCTTCCATTCCTCCGCTTGATTGGCAAACTGAACTGTGAGTCAGATTGATGTCATTTTATGATCTCTTGAAACAACCTCCCTTATCATCTGTGCACCCAAATATATATATGATCAAAATCCATACTTCAGAGTTACACAGTTGTTTGAAATTACATATACATGGTGTGGCTGAATTTAGCCATGTCTATGTCCAAATCTGCTCATTCTCGGAGCTTGCATTCAAAGAGTGTACATAATTGACTTTTTAACTGCTTTTTCAATTTCCGACATGGACCCAACTTTACATACATGTGTGCAGGGGGTAGGGACATTAACTGATGAAGTTTCAGATTTTTAACATGCACACATTTAGAGTAATATCCACTTTTCCGCTAAAACCCCCCTGAACATACCACCGGTTCCTACCACGTCTTAAACTGTGGGCAGAAAAATCACAAGAATTATGGTATCATTTATAAAATTTTCACATGTCCGCACTATGAATTATCCCCCTTTTTATAAAACCATATCCTTGCTGCAGGGGTGTGTCTTTTCAGGTCACATGGTACAGAAACCAGTCTTTCCAGTTTCTGCCAAGCCAGCTTGCTTCTCACAGGCAGTGCCCCTCCCAGCTTCTCCAGGAGGAAGCCACTTTTTACGACGTCTGTAATAAAAACCTTTGCCTGAGTGGAGAGGGCTTTGTTCACTCTCTGGCAGAGCACAGGAAATTCAATTATCAGATAGATGGCATATCCTTAGTGTGGGCAGCAAAAGGAACATTGGCCTGGGAACATAGTTGTGACTCAAGTTTCACTCCTGATGGGATCCGTTGCTAGGCAAAATCAAGTTCCTTAAGCCAGACCTTCAGCTAACTTTTTGTTGCTTTTAAAATAACTTGTAATTTTACACAAGCAGCTAGAATGCTGATTCTAAGTGCAAAACTATGACATTTCAACAGTTACAAAGGCATGTGACACCAAACATAGGTCACTCATTTAATTTAACATTTTCGATTTTGGTGGTTTTAAATCCAGTTGCAGTTAGGCTTAAGCTGCTGACTCCATAGCATTTTTGTTATAAGCATTGTTTTTGGGCTCTTCATTTCCCAGATTTTGTAGGCACACAAAACTCCATTCTGCCAAATGTCTGCTGGTGTTCAGTGAATATTTTGCACATGTTGCAAGGTTTGAAATAGGCATTTTGCTTGCCTTCAGAAAAACACACAGTGGGTTTTAAAACGCCGGCTTTTGGATAGTGGTGAGTACTGGTACTGCACCCATTTTTGGGATTTTCTTGGATTAATGCATTCTAAACAGGAATGGTTCTTACATGGTAGTAAATCCTTGCTTAACATTGTTTTGATGGGGCTCCTTACAGTAAGATGGTTATGTGGAACCCCACAAAAAGGGTTGAATCTTTAAAGTGGTCCAATGAGTCACGATTTCAGCAACTTTTTGACATCAGTAAAAGTGGATTTTGTTAACAAAGACCTTTCTTTACCCTGGTGGGTGGCAAGTTAGGTAACCATTTTGGTGTGCGCACAACTGCGCAGCTTTCCTGGATTTCGGCGCACATGTGGGTTTTCCGCCATCTTGAATTTCCTAAGCCCACAGCACCAAATGTTGTAGCAGGGTAGCTTAAACGTGGGTCAGGACACCCTACAAGCCCCCCCACGTGACTGCACTTTGAGTTTGGGTCGATGGGGAGTCGCGTGCCCAAGGGTTTTGACCCACGCATCGGTCTGTCCGCATAATCTTCTTCCTCTTCTGTAGATGGCACAGTTCAGCATCTTCTTCTCCATCCGGTCAGATCGATCAGTTCTCCTCACCGGTCCTGATGGGAAGATTGGGCGGTACCCCGGGCCCGTTGTGTCTTTGCTCCCGGTCTCCGGATCGTCCTTCTTGGTCATCCTTCATGGTTTCATCTCTCCTAGGATGATAAAGGAAGAGCGGCAATATCTACTCATAGACGATTTTTTTTTTTCACCACTGTTGAGATAGTGGGGCAGCATATGCATTTCATCGTAACGAAATATTACATTCTTATTTTGAAAAAAAAAAACAGCATCACTAGAGACAGTTTCATGTAAATCACAATATTTTAGAGACTAGATGTGGTAGGTTTTATGATTGGAACTGAATTAGTCTGATACAGTACCCGCTAGGATTCCAGAGGATTCCTCCAGTTGTTGCAGAGTGTGCCTGGGATGGCAACATTTCAACTGGTTTATGTGGACCCACTTGTCTTCCCCCTCTGCCGAACCACCTTTGGGGATGCGGATCTTGTAGGCCACAGGGGAGATCTTATCGACGATCTCAAAGGGTCCCTTCCATGTAGGCAAAAATTTGCGCTGCTTGGCCTGGTTCCTTTGGAAGTTGTATAGATAGACCCGGTCTCCCACCTGATATTCCTTCCTGGAAGTTTTCAGGTCATAATGGGTCTTCATGCTATCAGTCGATCTTTCTAGATTCCGCTGAGCATAAGCAAAAGCATGTTGGAGGTGTTTCCTTAAATTCTCTACATACTCATGAGTAGTGGAGGCATTTATCAGTGTCTGCTCTTGGGTCCTGTAGAGCAAATGCTGCGGAAGCACCATCTTGCGCCCAGTCATCAACTCAAATGGTGACATTTTGGTTGCAGATGAAGGGGTAGATCTGATAGCCATTAGGACCAGAGGTAATCGGATATCCCAACTTGGCCCAGAATCTGCCACAAACTTCTTTAATATGCTCACAATTGTCCGGTTATATCTCTCTACTGCCCCAGAAGAAGCTGGTCTATAAGCAATATGCAGCTTTCTCTTGACCCCCAGTATCTCCCACATCTTTGTCATTACTTCACTGGTGAAGTGGCTACCTCTGTCTGACTCAATCCTTTGAGGTAGACCAAAACGGGAAAAGATGTGGTTAATCATCAAGGCAGCTGCAGTTTCAGCCTTGCAATTTGGGGCTGGGAGACATTCCACCCACTTGGTAAACAAGCATGTCACAGTCAACATGTACTTATTCCCCCTAGCCGAGCGAATCACAGGGCCTACAAAGTCGATTTGTAAATCTGACCATGGCAGTGTCATTCCCCTCTTTTGTAAAGGCGCCCGGTGTGTGAGGGATGTCGGCTGAAATTGTGCACACACAAGACAACCCTTCAAATATTGGTTGAGGTCCTGGCCCATGTGTGGCCAGTATGCAACCTCTCTTAAGATTTCCAATGTTGTGTGAAACCCCTTATGACTGGCGGTGGCCGCATCATGGGCGTGACTTAACATCAGGCTTCGGAATGAGGTAGGAACCACCCACTGATCGTGGCCAGCTTTGGATTTCCTTACCAACAAACCGTCTTGGATTCGGAACATTTTTGGACATTTCATCAACACTCTTAGGTCCTCTTTCCCAATGTAATCGGTATCCGTCAGGGGAAAGTTCTCAGGGTCCTCAAGGTGCTGGTAAAATTGACCAATTATTGGATCCCCCTTCTGAGCGGTAATCAAATCAGCATCAGGGGTCTCCTTGCTCCATTGTGCAATTGAAAGGTCGTTGTGAGCATTTGTCTGGGACCTAGTGATAGCAGTGACCTGGATTTCCCCCAATAGGGACTCAATCTCAATTAGATCCCCTTGGATGGCCCCGGTTTTGGCCAGCTGATCAGCTAAGTCATTTCCAGTTTTGTCTGGTCCCTCTACTTTGGAATGACCCTTGATCTTTTTCCAGTAGATAGTCATCCCATTCGAGGTGACCAGATCATCAATGTTTTGGATCAACTTCCCATGTTTCAAGGGTTTGTTGTTAGCACATAACATGCCTCTGGTTTTCCAATTAACCAGGTGCTCCACGAACCCGTTCCGTACATAATCCGAATCCGTGATTATGACCAGTTCGTGGAGTTGATGCTGGACAGCAGTGAGGATGGCCTGATGCACAGCCATCAATTCTGCCACCTGACTACTTCGGGGACCAATTTTGTATCCAGCGGAGGGTTCTGGGGACTCATTCACCCATGCATTCCCTACGCCGGCCACCAGTTCTTTCTCCCCGTCGTTGTCAACATGGTAAGAGCATCCATCCACATATACAGTGGGCATTCCCTCACACTTGTCTTCTTCAAAGACTTTGTGTGGGGAATTAAGGTATGCCTCCGTGTTGTCCTTTATTTTTAGACTTTCGTCCTCGAGACAGTTTTCTCTGGCACAATCATGCAAGTCAGCCAGACCTTGCGCGAGGGGACTCTTCTTGTTTTGGCCATATCTGACCTCCACAGGAAAGCCTTGCATTGACAGAATCCAGGAAGTAATTCGGGAATTACTCACATTTCCGGCCCGGATTCTGTCACTTTGGAGATATTGCAGAGGCTGGTGTGGAGTCTCCACTATGATGTGTTCCCCCTGGATAAACGGGCGGTAATTCTTCAATGCCCACACCGTTGCCAGGAGTGCCTTCTCACAATCGTTGAATTTTTCCTCCACAGAGGATAAAGTTTTGCTCGCATAGGAGATTACTTTATTGACCTTGTCATGCTTTTGGTATAATACTGCCGTCAAGCACGTATCAGAGAACCCCGTCTCCAGGAAGAACTCCTTGTTTCTGACAGGGTAAGCTAGGCAAGGCGCTTGTGAGAGGCTTCTTTTGAGTTGTTTTACCGCCTCGGCTTGTTCTGGACCCCATTCCCACTTGACCCCCCCCTTCAGGAGATGAATCAGGGGTCTGGTGATCTCTGCGTAGCCCTCGATGAACTTTCTGCTGTAATTAGTCAGTCCAAGGAGGCTCCTTAGTTCCCGCAGAGTTGTGGGGTCTTTCAGTTTCTGAAGTGCTTCCACTTTCTTTTCCTGGGGACAGAGGCCCTGAGGAGTAATCTCATGCCCCAAGAAATTAACACGGGTTCTACACCACTGTGCTTTCTGAAAGGAAAGTTTTGCTCCGGCGGCCCTCAACTGTGTCAGAACATAACGGATCTCCGCTATGTGTTCCTCCACAGACGAACTTTTGATGAGGACATCATCTACATAAGCCAAGTTACCCCTTGCACCCAAGTCAGGCATGGCCTTGTGTAGAAAAATGTTGAATTCATTGCCGGAGTTGAGGTATCCGAAGGGAGTCCGGGTCCAGGTGTACTGCTGGCCCCCAAAGGTAAAAGCCAGCTTGTATTGGTCCTCCCTACTGACAGGCACAGTCCAGTATCCATTGGTCAGGTCTATTGCAGTGAATACCTGTGACCCCTGGATCTGGGCCAGCCCTTGGTCAATGTAGGGCAGAGGCCATCGGGAAGTATGGACCCATTTGTTGAGCTCCCTGAGGTCGGCACAGAGTCTCCACTGGCCGTTTGGCTTCAATATTCCCAGCACCGGATTATTGAAGGTGCTGTGGACTGGACGGATTATTCCCCGGGACTCAAGGTTCTTAATTATTTCAGTAAGGGACTCCATTGATGCGAGAGGCAATCGATATTGCTTCACAAACACAGGAGTCATGCCAGGGTCCGTGGGGATTGTTGTTGTATGGATGTCAGTGCGACCACAGTCATATGAGTCTACCGCAAAGAGATCTTGGAAATCCAAGAAAACTTGTTTCAACTTTTGCTTTTGTTCCAGAGTCACACAGGCATCAGCTAGGTTGACTCTCTCTTCCACCATCTGCCTGAAGCCTGGAAAGACTTCTGGTTTGGCTATTTCAGCGGCCTCCTCCAGCTGGGTGGAGAAGTCCCTGGTTAGAGTGCTGATTTGGACCGGAGGCTTCAGGTGGGAAAGGCAGCCCTCATGGACCTGGAAAATCACCTCATCCCTCCTGAAGTCACAAGTCACATCTTCCTTACCATAGGGGCAGGAAGTGTACACCTGGAAGTTCCCCCCATGCCGGGTAAAAATCCTGTCTGGTGTTGTATTGTCATCACTGTCACTGTCAACGCAGTCCTTGGGGATTGGTCCTAACAGTTCATTTACAAGATCAATGGAGAAATGTCGGTCATCAACCGCCATTCCAATAATGGTGCCTGCGGCTAGAGTAATACTCTTTAAGTCGCTGTTATCCACCTCTATTAGAATGGCGTCATGTTCTATGTTGACTAATGGAGTTGGGTTTACCCCCAACCCTTGCTGTTGGAGAGAAGCATTTAGATGTATGTAAGCATCAGGGTTTTTCAACTCTTGTCCCCTTTTAACTTTCACTTCCAGGGAGAATTGTCGGGTCCTTTCTGGGATGGTGACTTCCTCTTTAATCTGAATTTCAACTGCATAAGGTAGTAATTGAGCTGACCTAAATGCTTTTTCTGGATCAACAAAGCCCATGGGATTATCCGCTAATCGGGACCAAGCTTTGAAGTTTATTAGGTCCAAACTAATGGCAAAGCGATTGAGAATGTCACTGCCTAAGTAAAAGGCGGCGGGGACGTCTCGCACGACCCAACAATTATGGACTATGCTCTTGTTGCCAATGGAGATTTTGAGCATACACCTGCTTGGCAGGAGATGTTTGGAGTCAGGTGCTTCCAGGTCCATTTCCCATTTGTCTATCAGTTTGAAGGTGGGAATGGCTGGATCTTTTGGGAGTTGGCGGAACATGGCTTCGCTGATGAAGCTCTTACCGTTGTTCACACACACTCGAGCGAGAACAGAGTCCTTCCCATCATTTAACTGAACAGGGATGAACAACTGCTCTCCAATTTGCTGAATATCAGCCAGGCTTTGAGCTGATTTCACATCTTTCTGGACTATAGGAGTGGGGGTTTCTGATTGTGGATTAGTATAGAATTTCAGAGTGTTTCCTTCCAGCGTGGAATACCACTTTAGACTGGAAGGAAGGTTGATTTTCAGAAATAGAGAGGACCCCCCATCACCAGTCTGTTGTCCTACTGCTATTACCGTCACGTCTGGAATTTGGTTGTTCTGGAAGTGAAATTCTACTTGGTCAGATTTTTGTTCAACCATGTGGCATGTGCCGTTTAAACTAACATGGTTGACACTCTGTTTTAATTTTATGGGTCGGCTAGTCTGAGTCCAGAGGACCTTGTTTACGCAATCTATTAGGGGTGACAACCTTCTCAGGAGGTCATTCCCTAGTAAACAAGGGGTGCCCTCTGGGGTCACAACTATGACCGGGTGTTTCAACTTATGTCGCCCGATCTTAATGTCCAAGTCTGCCGTCCCCTCGACGGGAATTTCCTTCCCGTCAAAGTTCTGCAGTTGTCCAGGAAG
Organism: Ambystoma mexicanum; assembly: GCF_040938575.1. NCBI lineage: Eukaryota > Metazoa > Chordata > Amphibia > Caudata > Ambystomatidae > Ambystoma > Ambystoma mexicanum. The sequence continues at coordinate 1,368,668,698 of NC_090932.1, forward strand.
AGAGGTGAGAGGAATTTGGTAATTCTCTCCCCTTCCTGCATTCAGTTCGTCAAGGGCCCTTCTGGACAGAAGGGTAGCTTGAGATCCAGTGTCCACCAGTGCTGAGATTGTACCCTGCCCCTGTACTTGTACCGGGGCATAATATCTTCCCTCCTTCTCCTCAAGGGGGCACAGATAATGTACATTTTTGGACAACTGGTGGGCTAATTTTCTGGTTTTGGACATCGCTAGCGAGGAGATTTGGGCAGAATTCTGTGGAGAGTCTTGGGAATCTGAAAGAAAAAATTTGCAACTGGAGATCAGAGCCATTGTGGGTTCCCCTGGCTCCGTTTCTGGGCCGCCCCCCCCTTTTTGGAGGCAGTCGCCAGGATGGGTTTGAACCAGGGGATTTTCTTGCTGTTGGTTCTGGGATGAGATGGTGGGCGGCGGTAGCTCAGTCTCCACATCTCCCCAGTCTGGATTTGCATCCCTAGGGACCCATTTTTCTTTGGGAGGAGTTCCCCCCTCTCTGAAGGAGAAGATCCTTTTCCCAGGATCCTCTGAGGATCCCTCTCCCTCAAATTGGAAGATCTGTACCTCCTCCTCAAACTGAGTCTGTTTGGGTCTTTTGTTTCTCCTACCCCCCCTCTGCTCCTTAGGAGGCAGACTTTCAGGGGCAAGAGATTTTGTTTCCGGTTCCCGGGTTTCCAGGGGCTGTTTACAAGTGAGGAAGGAAGCTTCCTCCAAGGCTTTACACCCCCCTTCCCTTTGTGCCTGCTCCCTGGGAACCGGTGATTTATCGGGGTGCTGCCCCCGTCATTGTTCTGGAGCACCAGGTCCAGAGTTGGGTGCGTTCTGCGCCGGCATGCTGATCTGAGGGTTCTGCTGTGCCCTCAGTATATGACCCATATCCCGCGCCATGTTTTGAACCTGGCGCTCTAACTGGGAAACCCGCTCAGGCTGATACGGGGCCCTGTTTTCTCCCCTGGGCTGATCCCGGGAAGGGTAGCTGTCCCTCCTCTGGTAGTACCCCTGGTTGGGAAGATTTTGGTACCCCTCCACCCTTGGCCTCCCCTCTCCCGGATTCAGTGGTCTGGGCTCAGGGAATTGAGGAAAGAAGGATGGATGATTTTGGGGTTGGAAGTCGGGTGGATATCTGGGGAAAAAGTTCTGCCCAGGGTTTGGTAAATTTCTGCCCTCCTGTGGGAAGTTTGGAGGGAAGTTCCCTGGGTTAGGTGCTTGGCTGGATCCCCCCCCTTGGGCTGGAGGAGTCCACACATAACCCAGGATGGGTCTGTTACCTTTGTAGCGGGGACTTACATAGTCAGGAGAGCGAGGGACCCCATTTGTGGGGCTGCCTCCCTGGCTCCCTGTCTGCGACTGGCCCGAGGACCTTCTGGGCCTAGCATTATTAGGTGCAGGTAGGTTTTTAGGCCCCCCCATCTCCAAATCCAAAACGGGGGTGACCTTTACCTCTGCCACCTTGGCAGCAGCAGGGGTGCTGTTGGCTTTGGGGTTTTTCTGGGCATTGCTTTTATTTTCTATGGGCTTCTGCACCTCATAGATGCGGGTAGCCTGTTCAATGACCCAGTCTAAAGATCTTTTCTCGTGAAAATCCCTCACGAGCTGGGTCATGATATATTTGGGCAAGGCATGGAAAAACGTGTTTATAAATTCACGGCTATCCGTGCGCACCCTTCTTGTGGTCTGTGCAAAAGCCCGCTTTAACTCCTGCACAAATTCTTGTGGGGCCTGATCCTCCCCACATTGCAAATTGTAGGCTGCCTTGCGAGCCTCTTGAGGATTTCTGTGAACAGAAAAATGTTTCAGGATGGCCGCCTTATAGGTGGACCATCTTAAATGATTTTGGTCCTCCAGCCCCGCAAAGAAACTGGAGTATTCCGGGGAGAAGGTCCACTTTACATATTGAATGCAGCTTTGGCTGTCCTTCAAATGGAAAGTCTCCATCATTTGTTCAAACAACTCTAAGTGCTCCCAAACAGAATACTTAGCGTTCTTATGGTAAGGCGTGATGACGCTCCTGATCGCCTTAATCTGCTTTAAGGGGTCCTTGAGCAAGGCCCTTTTTGCCTTATTGGCCTTTTTGGTTCGGGTAACCCTTGTCCATTCTTCGTCGGACTCAGAGGCACTGCTCCCAGAGGTTCCCGTCTGTTCTTCCAGGTTTTCCCGGATTCTGCGAGCCTGGGAATGGATGGCAGAATGTGGGGACCTGGTCTCCTGTGTCCTGCGCAGTTCAGAGGAGTCTTCAGATTCCTCCTTGCTGTCAGGATTTGATGGGTACCCCCTCCACTGACCTAACTGGGCAGAGGTTTTCAGGATGCCCTTAATGGGCCTACTCTCCTGGGGTTCCCCACTGAACTGTATTGTACTTGGGTGCCCATACCCGGATGCCCACCCCTCCATTCCTGGATGGTACTGGCCTATGAGCCCCATGCTTCTGGCTGGATAGTAATCTGCCATCCCTGCGGCCCTGTGCTCATGTGCGCCAGGGGACATGGGGGTGGCAGAGTCCAGGGACTGAGAGGTATGAGGGCCTCTGGTACTAGGGCTCCTGAGGTTATGCTCCGGAGTTTCCATTTCCCAGCGAACCTCATCTCTATCCGCCCCTGCTCCCTGTTGCAATGCAAGAGCCTGCATTTGTGCCTTCAGTTCCTGAGTTAAGGCCTTACTCGACTCTATCAGTCTCTCCTGCATCGCTACCTGCTGTTGGAGCCTATCATTGTGTTGACAGAGGGCCTCATTTTCCCTCTGTGCTTCCTGGTTGGTCCTGGAGAACTGGGCCAGTCTTTGCTGCAGGAGGGTTACCTCCTGAGCTGTGTCCCTATTGGCCTGCTCCTTTCTTGCTAGAGCATCCTCCACCCTCCTGGTGTGCTCTAGCAAGTTCTGGTTTTCTTTTTGGAGGTCACCCAGTCCCTGGTGGGCCAGGTGATTTTCTTCCATTTTCCTTTTTAAATGGCAGACTTCCTGGCCTAAGGCGTCTCTTTCCTGACTAAGAGCCTGCATTTGTGCCGCCAGGTCGTCCCTTTGCCTTTGGAAGGCACCAGCTTTCTGGCGCTCCTGATCAAACTCTGCCTGGGTATCCAGGTCTTTCAGGATCAGTTTATTGCTCTCCTCTTTCTCTCTGTCTAGTTGGATTTGCAGGGTGGCTACCTGCTCTGTGCATGCCCTGTTGAAATTGATCTGTTGCTCCAGCTTTTTCTGGCTCTGCAGTAAGGAGTCCAAACTGTCTTGGTGCTCCTTCTGCAGGGCCAGAAATCTAGTATCCTGTTCTGACTTTTCCTTTTGCAGCACATCCATATCCTCCTTTATTTTAGTAATGTACAGTCTGCTGTCATTTTCTGACTCCTGGCTCCTCTGCAGCCTCTGCTCAGAAGAGTCCAGATCAGATTGGACCTTCTGTAATGCCATCTCTTGCCTATTTGCCAGATTTTGGCTTTCAGCACATCTATCCTGCATGTCTCCCATATATAGGTACAGGTATGCTGCTATCCTGGCGATCTTATTGTGTTCCTCTTTGGCTTTAGGAGCCATATATAGTTCACTCAGGGCCACATGTAAGGGACCCTGATCTCTATATATATCTGACCCTGTTTCAGTGACCTTTTGTGTGATGGCCTGCAACCACACATCCTGGCCCTGTTCGGTCCATTCACCTCTCACAAATAGCTTATGCAAGAGGTGCTCTCTGGCTATTTTCATGTCTACTAAGGCCGTCATTCTAGAGATTGGTCTCTGTCCTGACTTACAGAAGTTAGTATTTTATTTTTGCAGAACAGAACTTTTCTTGGAGTGTCCCTTTTGAGGAATGCTTCACAGCGTAATGCAGCGTGGTGATCCGACCGGGTGTATGTATCCCGTCAGTTAGCACACTGTATTAAGCTGCACAACTGGTAAATCTAACCCAACGTCTCGGCTCGAGCCCCCACTTTGTAAGAGGATTCAATTCAGCACTACAGCCAAGTTAACGCCTAGTCTAGAATACTGAATGAAAACCCTTATTGATATATCTTTAGGTCCAGTTCATGCGTTCTGGATGACTACCCCTATATAACACCCCTCTCTTGGAATCCCCCTGACCCCACTGAGCCAAGAAGTAGTTCTGTTTTGCAAGTTTAAAAGGTTTATTTGATAATTTAAAATAGATATATATATCACGCTTTATAATAAATTAATAATTGAATAGCACACTGAATCTGATATGATAAAGATCAACAACAGAGAATCTGGCACTAGCACACTTCTTATAATCAATAAGGAGTTGAGATGAAATGGATAAGGTAGCACACTGGTAAATAGGAACAAAAGTATAATGTGGTAGAGGATGCTTTATGTAAGCTCAGGTGGATGCAATATTCAATGAATGCAGTACAGAAAATACTCAATATGATTTCAACCAAACAATGTAATCACTTTTCTCTGGCTATTCACTCCCCCCCTCTTTTGTAAAGGCAAGGAAATGGAAGGAAAACACACAGTTCTCAGAAATGCAATCAACTGTAATTCAGTTCAATCCAGCAAGCTTAAACAGAAGTTTGAAAACACAGGCAAATGCTTTGATAGGTGCTAGCAATGAATGAGAAATATGCTGGAAACGCTCTTAATTCCCTTTTAGAGGTTCAGGATGAGTGGTATCTAGTTAATATTAGTCCAGGCTCACACTAGCAATGATGCAGGGATAGTTAGCAGGTTAAACGAATTTCTGGCAAATGAAATCAGGCAGCAGCAGTTTTTTTACATGTGAAGAAATTGCAAATCGCGGCAAAATTCGCGGATGCGCCAAGCGCTATTACAAAGGAACCGCAAGGACTATCTCTACCGTTTTGGGGTCCTAGGAAAGCCTGGGATCTCAGCTTCCAAATGAAAGTTATTGCAAGTCTCTAGCCCAAACGGTTGCGGAGATATGAGTAATTTAGTAAAGGTCGTTTTTGGTTTTGTAAATTTTAAACGCACACTTTTTCAAAATGACAAATTTTACTAGAAATGACAGGTGACAGATAGGAGGCAGTTCTACTTAGGTTAAATAGATTGAATTAGATGAATTTAAACTAAGAGATGTGTTCTGAGTTTTGCTAAGTACTCACAAGAGATTTTGAACAGGAAAGCGACTTGGTCACGATCTTCAGTCTGGTCAGGTCTTTCCGGATTCTGCTCACAGCGCCTGGTCTGGTCTCGGCTAGGCACAGCACTGCTTTCTCTCTGGTCTGGTCTCTGCTAGGCACAGCACTGCTTTCTCTCTGGTCTGGTCTCTGCTAGGCACAGCACTGCTTTCTCTCTGGTCTGGTCTCTGCTCTGGATAGATTGAAGTCTCTAGTTTGGCTTTCTGGAGTTTGATGGAGGTAAGTATGGATTTTTCCGGCAGGGCTTCCAGCGGCAGATGAAATTGAATGTCTCTATGTGTCCTGACTCTCTGCTTTTATCTGTTTCTTGAGAATGGGTGTGTGTGTTGCATCACTAGACTTGCCCCTCTCATTCGTCATTGGTCAGGCTTCCATTCCTCCGCTTGATTGGCAAACTGAACTGTGAGTCAGATTGATGTCATTTTATGATCTCTTGAAACAACCTCCCTTATCATCTGTGCACCCAAATATATATATGATCAAAATCCATACTTCAGAGTTACACAGTTGTTTGAAATTACATATACATGGTGTGGCTGAATTTAGCCATGTCTATGTCCAAATCTGCTTATTCTCGGAGCTTGCATTCAAAGAGTGTACATAATTGACTTTTTAACTGCTTTTTCAATTTCCGACATGGACCCAACTTTACATACATGTGTGCAGGGGGTAGGGACATTAACTGATGAAGTTTCAGATTTTTAACATGCACACATTTAGAGTAATATCCACTTTTCCGCTAAAACCCCCTGAACATACCACCGGTTCCTACCACGTCTTAAACTGTGGGCAGAAAAATCACAAGAATTATGGTATCATTTATAAAATTTTCACATGTCCGCACTATGAATTATCCCCCTTTTTATAAAACCATATCCTTGCTGCAGGGGTGTGTCTTTTCAGGTCACATGGTACAGAAACCAGTCTTTCCAGTTTCTGCCAAGCCAGCTTGCTTCTCACAGGCAGTGCCCCTCCCAGCTTCTCCAGGAGGAAGCCACTTTTTACGACGTCTGTAATAAAAACCTTTGCCTGAGTGGAGAGGGCTTTGTTCACTCTCTGGCAGAGCACAGGAAATTCAATTCTCAGATAGATGGCATATCCTTAGTGTGGGCAGCAAAAGAAACATTGGCCTGGGAACATAGTTGTGACTCAAGTTTCACTCCTGATGGGATCCGTTGCTAGGCAAAATCAAGTTCCTTAAGCCAGACCTTCAGCTAACTTTTTGTTGCTTTTAAAATAACTTGTAATTTTACACATGCAGCTAGAATGCTGATTCTAAGTGCAAAACTATGACATTTCAACAGTTACAAAGGCATGTGACACCAAACATAGGTCACTCATTTAATTTAACATTTTCGATTTTGGTGGTTTTAAATCCAGTTGCAGTTAGGCTTAAGCTGCTGACTCCATAGCATTTTTGTTATAAGCATTGTTTTTGGGCTCTTCATTTCCCAGATTTTGTAGGCACACAAAACTCCATTCTGCCAAATGTCTGCTGGTGTTCAGTGAATATTTTGCACATGTTGCAAGGTTTGAAATAGGCATTTTGCTTGCCTTCAGAAAAACACACAGTGGGTTTTAAAACGCCGGCTTTTGGATAGTGGTGAGTACTGGTACTGCACCCATTTTTGGGATTTTCTTGGATTAATGCATTCTAAACAGGAATGGTTCTTACATGGTAGTAAATCCTTGCTTAACATTGTTTTGATGGGGCTCCTTACAGTAAGATGGTTATGTGGAACCCCACAAAAAGGGTTGAATCTTTAAAGTGGTCCAATGAGTCACGATTTCAGCAACTTTTTGACATCAGTAAAAGTGGATTTTGTTAACAAAGACCTTTCTTTACCCTGGTGGGTGGCAAGTTAGGTAACCATTTTGGTGTGCGCACAACTGCGCAGCTTTCCTGGATTTCGGCGCACATGTGGGTTTTCCGCCATCTTGAATTTCCTAAGCCCACAGCACCAAATGTTGTAGCAGGGTAGCTTAAACGTGGGTCAGGACACCCTACACTACGGTCCCCAAGGGCGTTCAGCCCAAAAGCGCTTTGAGATCATTCCAATGATACATAGGGAGCTATATGAATGCCAAATAACAAATAACAAATGTGTGGCACACCTGCAAGTGCATACATGCAGACACATCTGATGAGAGTGACACATGTTTATGGATGTCTGTGAATGTCAAATTGTTGACATCTCATGGACAGGGATGTGATATTTCATCCCACTGTGTTTGGAGCACAAGTGTACGTGTCTACATGAAATATGTGTATGCTGGGTCAATTAACATGACCAATTGATTCCTAGATATGTGTGGTGTACATGTTGCTTGCTTTCAGATCAGGCTGTGACAGATTCAAGTTAGCGACTGTTTGTGTGGGAAGGTGCCCTGGTGCAGTTCCCATGCCCCTGGCTGCATGTCATACTCATGTTGGCTGGTCATTGTTATGGTGGTGTTGCATGTTTTTGGTGATGTGTTTGTGGCTACACAACAATGTACTGTGTTGACAAGAGCATTACCTGACTAACTTCATTCATTGATTTTTACATTCTACTATGCGCACACACATTACATGTGACTCTGTCCTATCAGTGATGTCTTGGACTTGTGTCCTCCAAGGTCATTCACCTACATCTCTTTGAGGCCATTGCAATGGCCCAAATAACATTGGTTTGTAACATTGCATTACATTGCTTCACTATGTCACATGCACATGGTGCATTCACAGTGTATTTGGTGCTACAAGACAAGAGTGCATGCGTGGGACTGACTGGAGTACGTATGGCGGACTGGAGCACGCGGAATGGACTAGAACGCGCAGGGCAAGCCAGAATGCATGAATGCATGGAGAGGACCGGAATGTATGGAGCAGACTGGGATGCATGGAGTGGATAGGAGTGCATGGAACGGACTAGAGCGGATAGAATTGCGTGACGTATATAGTATGGTTTGGAATGCTGAGAACGTTTGAAAGAGCATATAACCCATCATATCACACCACCACGCTAACTATCTCTTTACATCACCACTCAACTAGAACACAGAGATACTAAGAGACCATTCGGTATAACTGTTCTCATACCAACATCCGCTGCTCACTCCACATCATTCTAAGTAATCACTGCTGGTTACATACCCACCAGCCAGGCGTTCTCCTCAGGCCTACGCAGCCACTTCCGGTCTGGATAAATCCTGCCAGAACGAACACATTCTCCTGATCTCTCAACCACCACACCTACCGATAAAAAGCAGCTATTACACGGATTCCGCACGAGCTGCACACATACCCGGTGCTCACACGCACCTTTTGACTCTCTCTACTCTTTCTACTGATCCGAAATTCGGTTCCCAAGAGCGTTCAACCTACAAGCGCCTTCAGACCATACCAATGGTATCTAAGGCGCAATATAAATGCAAAATAATAATAACATTCTTCTGTCCTGTTGCTGTGCAACTAAGTTTGATGTACCAGGAAGTCATGTGATGAGCTACAGACATGGATTCTGCAGCAGTGCCCCCAGTTGTTCAGGCTAGGGGAGGATATGTGCCCAGTGTGCTTCATGTTGGAGGAAGGCCAGTGTAGTTGAGTAAGTTGTTGGTCAACATTGGACTGGTAGGGGTGTAATGTGGCAGGGATAGGCGGGGGTTGTGTCAGAGGTGAGAGGCTGCCTGGGAGGGTCTGGTGGGTGGTGTCAGGACCTGGGAGGCTGCCTGGGAGTAGGTTTGAAGGTGAGGGAGGCTTGTGGATGGTGTCTTCAGGGCTGCCTGGGGGTAGTGTCAGAGATGAGGCAGACTGGTGGGTGGTGTCAGAACCTGAGGGGCTGCCAGGGGCTAGTGTCAAAGGTGAGGGGGCTGGTGGGTGGTGTCAGGACCTGAGGGGCTTTCTGGGGTTAATGTTGGAGGTGAGCAGAGCTGGTAGGTGTTGTCAGGAGCTGAGGGGCTTCCTGGGGTTAATGTTCGAGGTGAGCGGGGCTGGTAGGTGTTATCAGGACCTGGGGGGCTTCCTGGGGTTAGTGTCGGAAGTGAGGGGTGCTGGTGGGTGGTTTCAATGCTGCCTGTTGGTAGTGTTGGAGGTGAAGGGATCTGGTGGGTGGTGTCAGGACCTGAGGGTCTGCCTATGTGTAGTGTCAGAGGTGGGCTGGGGGGTGGCGTCAGGACCTGAAGGGCTGTCATCTGGTGGTAGTGTCTGAGGTGAGGGGGGCTGGTGGGTGGTTTTGGGGCTGTCTGGGGGTAGTGTTTGAGGTGGGGGGCTGGTGGGTGGTGTCAGGACCTGAGTGGCTGCCTGGGAGTAGGTTCAGAGGTGAGGGGGCTGGTCGGTGGTGTCCGGACCTGGGGGGCTTCCTTGGGGTAGTGTCGGAGGACAGGGGGCTGGTGGGTGGTGTCAGGACCTAAAGGGACTGCTCTTCAGTAGGGGTATGTGCCAGCAGTTTGGTTGCCTTGGAAGTATGAGGGATGGTTAGCACTTTTGCATGGGTGCAGCTGTTACTTATGGGAGACCTCACACAGTTTTTTTGTTGTGAAGCCTTTACTTACGGCGGACCGCACACAGTTTATCTGGTGTGCAGCCTTTACTTATGGGGGAACTTGCACAGTTTAGCTGGGGTGTAGCCTTTACTATCGGAGGACCTTGGGCCGTTTAGAAGGGGGCAGCATTGACTTATGGGGGACCGCATGAAGTGTCACCATTGTGCTGAATAGTGTGTCAGAGGTGAACGCATATGTTTGTGCAAAGGTTGGTCTACGCCTATGGTTTTGGTTTGCATGGAGGTGTGTTGTGGGCGTTCCTCACACAGCTCGGTTTTCTTGGCGGGTCGGGTTGTTTTGCGTTTAAGATTCCATGAATACGCGAACCGTGCATTGGAAACTTTGCCATGCAGAGTCGTTGTCGGCGTGGGGACTTTGCAGGATCAATGCACACTTTTCTGTGAATCAGTCCCTTAATGTTTGGTTTGTTGAAGGGCTCAAGAAATGCTCAAGTCGCCTATTAAAATCGTGCTCACTTTTCAACCCGAATTCCCTTTACATTTTCCCATGGTACAACAACTCTGGAATAGTAACTTCAGAGAACTGGCAATCCTGAAAGCTAAATGTTAATAATGTTGTAATAATTTAGGAGTTGTGACCTTTTATTATTATAGATATATTTATCTACTTATTTTATTTATTTTTACATTTGTAGAGCTCACAAAACGAACAGGCATTAAGGCACTGGTTGCATATGGGTTGGAGGGGCGTAAGGGGACAAGGAGGGAGATGAGGGGGCAGGAGGAAAGGAGAAGTGAATGGAGGTGGTAGTACAAAAAGAAGGTTCAGTCCATTGGAGTAGGATACTTTGTTTTCAAGAGTTTGGGAGCAGGAGGGCAACGGTGCAAGTCCAGCAGGTTCATAATCAATGGAACAAACCGGTTTTCAGTTGTTTTCTAAAAGTCCAATATCGAGGCTCGGAGCGCAGCTGTGGGTATCATTCATGATAAAAGCATGTTGGAGCAAGCGTGTTGGGCTCCTGAATAATTCGAGGGAAGATTGTGAATTGTGGACAATTGTATAAAAAGCCACGTTTAGGCTATATTATAAAACAATACAAATAAAGCTAGGTGTGGAAAAGCCAAGAGTAAACTGTGTGAAAGGCGAACGTAGTTGGAGAACAAAAGGGAAGGCATGGCTGCCATGGATCAGATGACACATTTCTGGATACATGGCATGCCAGGCACTCCTGTAACTAACCTTAAAACACAGCATTAGGACCAAGGACTCCACATTTGGAACATTTCTGTCATCTGAAAATGCAAACGAAGAATAAAAAGAAAAAAAAAAAAGAATGTATATATTTTTCTGGGTCAGTAAATCCCAATCACAAAGGTGAGTGTGAAGGCCAGCTATTACTCAGGGAGACAAATTATAGCACATTAATGCGTGCACAGCCCTCCATTTTCTGAATCTGACTGTCCCACACCAAGAATGCAGCACTGCCGACATAAACGTCCTCAACCGGATGCTACTAATGAGTCCTTTCCTCTTCTGCATTTAATCGTTGGGAGCAGAAACAGAAATGATGCATGATGACACGAGTAATTTGCATCGTATTGTTATGCAACCTGCAGACATTAGCTAGCTGGCTCGTCTCACCACAAACAGCTGTTTGTGGTGTGAGCAGGGCTAATGAGAATGTGTAAAATGTTTCAAATCCTGTGAATTAACGTCAGGTGCAGAGAAACTTATTGTATAGTGATTGCTTACATCAACAATGCTTGAAATCCGCACAATATCACGCCTATCATGTTCTGACTGCACATTTTCTGAAAAGCAATATGCATTGTGTAATCCTAAGGGCCATGAACCCGCAGACTGGGTTCTTCAAGACGAGTTAACAGTATCTGAGATGGATGGGGATGCAGATCTTACTCATACATCAGTAATCAGACTGACTCAGGAAGTTTGGCAAAGGTCAAACCTGTTTTAAATAACAAGTCTTTAAAACAGTGAGTACAGCGGACATCAACAGACGCTGCACAGAATTATCTCAACATATGTTATAAAAAAGCAGTGGCTTTATACTAAATATTCATCATACGTGACGTCACACTACGTGGCAAATACAAAAACCTATGGGAGATTGTAGCTAGTCAACCAGGAACAACTGCATATACTTTCTATGGGATAGAGGACATGATTGGGTCTATAAGATAAGGTGGACGAATAAGCCTATCCCAAGTGCAACTCATCTTCCGTGTCAGTCTTATACTCAACATACTATTGGCTTCTTAAACTATAGCGCTCCTTAATACATGGCCCTCTGTGATTGGTTGGCACGCTTGTACCCTTCTGGAATATTCCACTTGCTAGCAGCACGCAAGCTGGTACCCCTGGTACCAGTGGGTGGACTTGATTGTGTCTCCCCACCCAATTAGCCAACATATATCATCACTCCTGCGGTCTGCCATTCAATTAAGCACTTTGAACTCTGCCTTGCAGAGGCTCACTATGCCTGAGAATAAAGGGAGTGTGGCATGGCCTTATCTTCTGATGTCGGTGTAGCTCACGCCAAAGTCTGTTTTCATCTGACCATGTGACTGGACCACAGTTTTGAGCTCTCTGTTGTATTAAATAGGCCTAAATGAAGAAATCAGTGACTTCCGTTTCACCTCAAACAGGAGCTTAGCTTGCTTCTCACGTTATTGTATCTTCTTGAGTACATGGCAAGGCTCTCAGCGGCCCCAACTCTTGGCACTGGGCCAGGCAAGCCTTTCTCAAATCTTCCTTCGCTGCCAGCTATCCTATTCTGCTGTGCCACACTTCCATTCACGGGTCCAAGTTTGCTAAAGTGCGTAGTGGAACATCCAGATTCTATACATTCCTGTATATATATACATTGGCGCATCACCGCAATCTATTCCCTACATAGCCAGCCTTATGATTAATTTGTCTCCTTGTGTTACTGCGTCAGTACAATTGTAAAATGGTTTTGCATTTTCTTCAGTGCTTCTCCGCATGTGTAATCTTCATTTCACTCCAGAAATGTTGCTTACTTCACTACTTCATCATCAGCTTCTATAATATCTATATTCTTACTTCATTTGCATCTCTTTTGGGTCTGTCACCTCTACTTCACGTGACATCACCAGTTTTTTATTTCATACGTTTTCACACTTCTTCCGGAATTTCCTTCGGAAGATCGTCATCTCTACGTGGAAACATGTAAGGTTTTCTCAATGGATACCTTGTTTCAGGGACCTTTTGCGATATAGGCATCATTATTGGCTTTACGTATATCGCAATTTCCAGTTGCCAACATATGGGCAAAACGGGTGCAGAACATCCAGTAAAGGTACTTGGCCCCTCCTCTACACTCTCCCCTCTGGGAAATTCATCAACCACTCTCTCACCAGTTTCCACATTCAGACATCTTCTTCTGAAAAAATTAATCTTTGGATTCTATATCTTTATTACTCCCTTCAAACATCCTGCTGAGTTCACATGCTCATCAATACTCAAGGTCATTAGACTGCACTGTCCATTTGGACTGCACTAGATCTATCTTCCCACATACTTCTTATGATTTCTGGGATACAGGAATATCGTTCCCTCCTGTGCATGAATACTGGCCTTGACATAGTCTCTAATGTCTTCATCTGTGAGATCTTTGGGTTTAAACCCAGACTCAACATCAATCATGATTTTCATTCCTGTCGCTTTCTTTGCAGTCTCCTTGCATTGTGTGATTATTATTCTGACCACACAGAATCCAAACATGATTATCACTAACAGGGCTCCAAGGAACTTGAATATATTCGCCATCCATTGTGGAGCCCATGAGAAGATAGACGCAAACCAGCTGTCATCAGCAATGTCTTCCATCTTGACGTGCAAGCTTCTCAACATTGTTATGGCCTATGTCAAGGTGCCATTCTCATCATCATGAGAAGGTATGAATGTGCAACATGAGTCTCCGATTTTGGCACAAACACCTCCATCCATAGCTGTGATCATGTCCAAGACATATCTATTCTGGACTGTCATCAGTCTTATAGCTCTCAGATCTTCCTTGATAGCATTGAACACCTTTATGGTAGTTTTGATCGACTGCAGGAGCTCCCATCTGGTTATCTGTAACCATTTGGCATTTGCCATCATTTAGATCCAAGGCATAATTATAACTGTAAAGACTGAGGCAGTTTGCTGAACAACTGTGCTCATACGGAATAGCATTAAAGGCTTCTATTGATTTAGCTGAGCAGTAATACTGCCTCTTTATTCGACCAAGGAGTCCAACAGCTCTCTTCTTTCTCAGGTGCGCATCTGCTTTTGGGAACTCACCAATGTTTAGGTCACTCTTCAGAATCACTAGTGCTGGAATATGAACAATCACCATAGAACATAGTCAGCCCCAGTCTGTGGGCAGCTTCATGTATGCTCTGGATCCGCTGGCCCGGTAGTGGTCCATTATCACTACTGTCCCATCCTTCAGTCCTGTTACATCGAAGATTCATCCACACTGTTGATTTTCTCCAATTTATCTTGTGGCGTTATTTCTGAAACACAGTTCTGCACTAGCCAGAGGTGCTATCTGCAATGGGCCTCCTTTATCTTCAACCCATGTCAGCAACTTTGCAAGCCTTGGCCAGAGAGGTTTGCATCCTTTTCCTACAGGTTCTATAACTGGTTAATGATGTCCAGTTCTGCCACAGCTCTGCATATGACTATGCCTTCTTCCCAACAATCTGGAGAAAGTGCTGTTCCCCAGATCTGCATCTGGCCTCTCTCTTTGCATCTTCATATTTCTTCATCAGTCTTTCCTTGGCAATTGAATTTTTTAATTTATTTCCCATTGGATTCCTGCTTCAGTCGTGCCAGGTTGTTCATATGTTATCACATGATCTCTGGTGTGTGGTCTCTAAATCTTGCACATAATCGTCATCTTCTGGAGCTGTCCATTCAGTTGCCTATACCAAAGATGCTGTTCAACCCTGAAATAGACCACTTGTATGGCAGAGCGCAAGGTGAGTCAGACAATGAGCCATTTGGAAGTCTGTCTCTATAGCTATGAATAACTTAGACTTTCCCATAGCATAAGGTAGGCGAGCACAAACATAAAAATCCTCCTCAGAGTTTCTCTTTCCTACCTCCTTCATGTGTTGATACCACATGTTGTTCCCCAAATGTGCTGTACTGTCTAGGTAATCATTTAACTCATAATCATCTTCCCTTGCACTTCTCTTGGATCTCTTTCTTGCCAAGTGAGCTTGCATAAGAAACTCATGAAATACATCAGTATACATCTTTCCTACAGGGGGAATCAAAGGAACACTTGTCAGAGAAATAGGTGACTTCACATGTCTCACTGGTGTTGGGACAATCACATATGGCCTTGGCATTCTTACAACCTCTAACTCTGCATAGGTCACTGGAGTGGGGGGAATCAGAGGGAATTCTATCCTTTTGGAAACAACAAACTATGCAGTGTGAATTAACAAAAATAGAAAACCAATAACAGATGTTCTGCACACATAAATGATGCACCAATACATGAAGCCCCACCATTGATGTCTCTCCACACATCGTTGCATTTGCTCACTTTCTGGAACTGCATTATGTTCAATAAACCTCATTGTGCCTGTGTACTTTTTTAAGGAAGGAAAAACCCTTTTTAATCAGGCAGCCTCGTTAAATGCTCAGGTAGCTGCTGAATTTGCTCAATTATTGCTGCCAACAATCTTTTAATCGCAGGGCCATTTTTAGGATCCTGCTCAAAAGTGCGAACATGAGTGTTGCGCCCAAGAAGAGCAGGATAATCTCTGAGTATAAAAATAAAGACAGTGAGAAGGAGTCTATGGGTATTGACATCAGACAGAACCATTTGTCTGGCCAATGAGAAATTCAGTGATAAAACGAATCAGGAACTGCTCCCTTTTCCAGTCGTCAAAAAGGAAATCAAGATCAGACATTTTTCATTTATATCATCACTTTCTAAGGTCCAATTCCATTGAATTCCTGTGGCTCAAGAACCGTTACTTTCTCACTCCTGCGAAAATATCTATAAAGAGTGCCGAGGGAAGCCACAGTCCAAATGCACACTTGCATTTATTCAAAACACTAATCTTTGCATCCTTCTTCCTCATCATCAATCTAGTCTGCATGTGCTGAACTGTTTCCTCTTGACTTGCTTCCGAATCGGGTGGGGGTGTTCGGGTGTCACCACCATACAGCTTGATGTCACAGAGGTGAATCCATGTGCGTCATTCTTGAACTTTTACTGCTGAGGGAATGATATTCTCCACTTCCTAGTGAAGTTGCAGATTAATACAGGATCACCAATAAAGAGTTTTGGTGCTGATGAAAGTTTTTCAAATTTGCTTGCTTAATGTTCTTTATCTGTGTCCTTAGACTGACACCACTTACTCCTGAGTTGATCTGAAATGACAGAGATACTCGCGGTCATACATATTAAATACGCATGTAGATCATTTCCAAACAATTCTGCAGTTGTCTGGGCATCACTTCTACTCCTCATTGGAGGTAACAGTGGCGTTCTCATTCGCCTTCCTGCAACTAGCTCATGGGGTGTGAGGTGGTGGTCGGATTTCTTAATGCATATAATGCTAGGGGCAGACAATCGAGCCACACCTTCTTCAGTGTCAATTTAAGTTTGGCGATTCTTTCCTTGAGAAGACCGTTGAGTCTCTCACATAGCCTGTTCGCTTGCGGGTGATAAGTAGAAGAAAACGTATGTTTAATGCTAATTAATAGACTGATTTGTTCAAATACTTCATTTACAAAATGGGGCTCATTGTTGGATCTTAGCACCTCACATACTCCCCGTCTAGGAAATACTTCTTGGACTAAAAGCTTTGGAGCGAAAGTGACATCAGGGTGTGTACGTGAACCTGCTTCAATCCATCTCAAAAAGGGACACACCACCACTATCATATACATGTATCAACAAAATACTTGCAGCATGTCAACATAATCGATATGTAAATGCTCAAAAGGACTGTTTGGTCGAGGAATGACTTCTGTAATTGTTCGCAGTGTGTGCCCAGCAGTAAACTTTTGACATTCAATGCCATTTACTTCATAAAATGCAATGTGTTCTAACATATTTGGTAAAAGCCAACCCTCCGCAATAGCTGCTGCGAGGCTTTCCCTAGTTGCATCTGCAGGGTAGCATAGTTGTTCTAGCGCTACCCTCAATAAAGTTACAGGCATCACCGGTTTACCACTGCTGTCCTGCTGCCACAATGGGGGGATAGAGAACACCCTCTCTCTGCTCATAGCTTCTTTTCTTCCTCCGGAGAACTACCTTGAACTTCCATCAACTGCGTTTTAGACAAATGATTAAATCCTTCATTTACAATCATAATCTTCCCCACTAGGCCCGGTAGCTATGTTAACAAAATACGCACCCCATAAAGGAAAACATCTGGTTCTAATGGCATTCTTCACAGAGCTATCTGCCATGTAAAAGCCATGATAAATTCACCCACATTTAAGTAATGCATCCCCAGCGTGCAACACACTATGGGCCTCATTACGAGTGCAGCGGTTGGGGTTAATGGTGCCGGTAAGGATGCCGGTGACGTTAACCCCTTACCGCCACATTACGAGGTCCCTTAGCGGGAGCCTCTAAAGGACCATGGAGCTAATAATGGGCCTGTTATTTAACGGGCCCGTTATTAGCTCCCTGTAAAGCTCACCTGATTCTCGTAGAGGCGCCGGTCTTGACTGGGGTAATACCGTATCTTCAAAGGTGATGTGTAACACACGGCTGGCTCTTTGGGCTGGACCTCTGTGCACTGTATGTCTGACTCGAAGGGTAAGATGTCTGCAGATAGAAAATATGGGATTAATGAACTGGGTTATTGAATGTCTCTCTCTTCTTCCCTTTCTCTTCTCCTGTAGAACCCCAAAGGTTAACGCTCTCACCTTAGGTAAGTGAACGCCGTGCTCTCCATCTGCCTCGGGGCAGGGTGCTGTAACCAGTTTCTTCACTGGATAAGGGGAGCAGGCCTCTTGACTTCAGAGGACTGCTGTCCGTCGTTTACTGCACGAACGGTAAGTTTCGAGTAATTCTAATGTCTTTAAAAGTCTTTAGTAATGATGTCTCTTGTTTTCCAGGGTTCCGGTGATGGCGGATGACGGGCTGAAGTGAGTTGAAGATGGAGCCCGTGTGATGAATAGAAGCGCCTGGAAGCACGTAAGTAAGCGCTTGTTGCCTGCTTCACGATGCGCTCTAACTGTCTTTTTATTTTGCAGGTACAAGTTCGGAGCGGCTGCAGGGTGCCGGAATACCCACTGGATTAGATGTGGAAAGGAGTAATGGCACGTGAGTATTAAAGTTCCCCAATGTCTTTAAACGCACCTTGTTTTGTCTTTCAGATGCCGGAATGCAGCGCTAGGCGTTGGTGACAGCCGATGGACCAGGTAAGTGAAGCGCTGTCACTGAAGACCGTAATGCTAACCTGTTCTTTCTTGTCTTTATAGCTGTTGCTGAAGACTGGATTCAGGATGGTAAGCCTTTTTCCTTAGGCCCAGGATCAGATGCAGAAGACACGATGAGCGTTCTGCTGCAGAGGATGCAGAATAACGCAAAGCAAGATTCATCCATCGGGTGTGGTTTAAATAGCCTCCTGTAGTGCTTAGGTGTCTCCTTCCACAGCCACGCCTAGGTAAGAAAAGAGTTCCTGCTTTCCAGAAGAGTTCCAGTGTTCTGAACCTAGGGAGTGGCTCCTGCCCCACCCAACAGGAAAAGTAGTTCCAAACAGAAGAGGATCAGAGGCTCAACTGGCAGGCAAGTAAGCAGCATGGTCTGCTGCAGGTAAGTCCACCCAAGCATTATGAGCCCGGCGCTTCCAGCGCTGGGACTGGGCATATTTATGAGCCTGGTGCCACTGGCGCCAGGACTGGGTCCAAAAGGTCCCAATTGGGACTGGTTGGCACTCGGAACCTGCGTTATGGATCTGCTTCCAAGGGAGTTGGGAAAACCCTGACCTTTTGGAAGCAGAGATCATGACAGTACCCCCCCTCAAGGCCCCTCCCAAACCGGGCTTCTCCGGGGGTTTTGGCTTGTCAGGAAATGTTCAGTGAAATCTTTTGATTAGGCGAGGAGCGTGGACATATTCAGCAGGTTCCCAGGATCTCTCTTGGGGGCCGTAGCCTTTCCATTCAATTAGGTAAAATAGTTTAGATTTGGAGATCTTGGAGTCCAGAATGCTTTTGACTTCAAACTCGAGTTCTCCATCAACTAGGATAGGTTTTGGAGATTTAGTTAGTCGGGTTTGAGGTTGCACGGGTTTTAATAGAGAGACGTGGAAGACCGGATGTATCTTCATGTGCGGGGGCAAGTCCAACTTGACCGCTACTGGGTTTACTATGGTAGTGATGGAATAGGGACAAAGGTATCTTGGGTTGAATGTGCGTGGCCCTTTTACAGGTAGATATTTGGTGGATAACCAGACTTGATCCCCTACTTGATATTGAGGGGCTTCCTTCCGATGTTGATCTGCTCCTTTCTTGTATTGTTCTTTAGCCCTTTGAAGGTGAGAAACAGCTTCCTTAAAGGCTTGGGTGATTGTAGAATGCAGGTAGTCTACTGCTGGTGTTTCAAGATATTGAAGGGGATCCAACTCCGAGGTTCGAGGGTGACTGCCGTATAAAAAACAGGGTTTTCCCAGTTCCCGAATGGACAGAGTTATTGTAGGCATATTCGGCTATCCAAAGGATGTCTTTCCAAGTTTTTTCAGTTTGCTGCAGCATGCAGCGTAAATACTGTTCCAGAGTCTGATTGGTCCTCTCGGTTTGTCCGTCGGTCTGAGGGTGGTGACTGGTCGATAGTCTCACATCAATTTGAGCCGACCGACAGCAACTTCGCCAAAAATGAGAAATAAATTGACTACCTCGATCCGAAATTAGAACCGAAGGAAAACCGTGCAGTTGGACGATGTTTTCGAGAAATTCTCGGGCCAGAGTTGCTGCTGTTGGCAAGCCTTTGAGCGGAATGAAATGCGCCATCTTGGAGAATAAGTCCACGATTACTAGAATCGCATTGTATCCGGAGCATGGAGGTAGATCGGTGATGAAGTCCATAGAAAGCGTATGCCAAGGGCGAGGTGGGATGTCAATAGGGCGTAAGAGGCCTGCTGGTCTTTCTTTTTGACTCTTGTTTTGGGCACATACTCCACAGGACATTATACAGTCTCTGATATCTTTTTTCCAAGACGGCCACCAGAAGTAGCGCTTGATCTTTTCTG
This sequence comes from Ambystoma mexicanum, assembly GCF_040938575.1. NCBI lineage: Eukaryota > Metazoa > Chordata > Amphibia > Caudata > Ambystomatidae > Ambystoma > Ambystoma mexicanum. Next base: position 1,368,688,559 of record NC_090932.1, read on the forward strand.
AGGTCTTGGCCATACCGGGATGTCCTTCCATTAAAGAATCGTGATAACAAGAGATTACTTTTTTCTGTAAATCTGTGCTGGCAAGGTATAATCGTTCTTGGAAATACAATAAGTTGTCCTTTACTGCAAAGTCCTTTCCCTGCAGATGCCAATTCTGTATGTCTGCTGGAGTTACAAGTTGCCTGGCTTTATCCTTAACTTCCTCTATGGATTGTGTGGCGATTACACCCAGAATTCTTTGTTCGGGAATGATTGGTACAGGTTTAGGGTTGATCAAGTGTTCTTCCACTCCCATCCGAGAAAGGGCATCAGCTTTACCGTTTTTTGTACCAGGTCGATAGGTAATTATGAAGTCAAACTCGGCAAAGAATAATGCCCAACGGAGTTGTCTAGAGGATTGGGCTTTGCGGTTTTCAAATATTGCAGGTTTCGGTGATCCGTGATCACAGTAACGGTGTGTTGGGCCCCCAGCAGATAATGCCGCCAAGCCTTAAAGGCAGACTTGATAGCCAGAAGTTCCTTGTCAGTAATCGTGTAATTGATTTCAGGAGGCGAGAATTTGCGGGACCAAAATGCCACGGGATGCAACTGATTGGTTACCGGGTCCTTTTGTGATAGAACTGCCCCCATGGCAAGGCTTGAAGCATCAGTTTGCACGATGTAGGGGAGTTCGGGGCGAGGGTGTTTTAAGATTGGTGCAGAGATAAATTTAGTCTTCAAATCCTGGAAAGCTTGTTCCGCCTCGGTAGACCATTCAAAACGTTTGTTTTTCTTTAACAAGGCAGTGATGGGCTGGACTATTCGAGAAAATTCGGGGATAAACCTGCGGTAAAAGTTAGCGAAGCCTAACATGCTTTGCACACCTTTTACGGAGGATGGTGATGGCCATTTGAGAACTGCATCGACCTTCTTTGAATCCATACGCACTCCGCTAGGTGATAATATGAATCCCAAGAATTCAACTTCAGTCACGTTGAAAACACATTTTTCCAATTTAGCGAAAAGTTTGTGTTGACGCAATCTTTCGAGGACCATTTTCACGTGTTTCCGATGTTCAGATTCCGATGAAGAATAAACAAGGATGTCGTCAATGTAAACAACAACACACACATCTATGAGCTCTCTGAGGACATTGTTCATAAAATATTGAAAGGCGGCCGGGGCATTGCAAAGTCCGAAGGGCATGACCTGATATTCAAATAGCCCATATTTGGTGCGGAAGGCCGTCTTCCATTCATCGCCCTCTTTTACTCGTACCAAGTGGTAGGCTCCTCTAAGATCCAGCTTTGTATATATGCATGCTTTTCTGACTTGGTCCGGAGTTCAGGGATCAAAGGTAACAGATATCTATTCTTGACAGTGATCTGGTTCAGGTAGCGATAATCTATACAAGTTCTGAGGTCTCCTTCCTTTTTTGGAACGAAGAACAAAGCTGAAGAAGCAGGGGACTTGGAAGGACGAATAAACCCATTTGCCAGGTATTGATCCAGGTATTGTCGAAGGTGAAGGTTCTCAGGCTCGGTGAGGGCATACATTCTACTACAAGGAGGAGTAGATCCAGGTATCAGGTCTATCTGGCAGTCATAAGACCTATGAGGAGGTAGAGAGTTAGCCTGATCCTTCCGGAAAACATCCTGGTATTCTAGGTATTCGGGAGGTAACTGGGGAGTCTCTGAAGAAATTGCTGCCAGTGCAACACCAGGTGGAGGGTGACAAGTAGAGCCACATTCTGGAAACTGGACCGTTCTTGCTCGCCAATCGATCAGAGGATTGTGTTTCTCTAACCAAGGTATTCCTAGAATAATCTGAAACTGAGGGGCCTTGATCACATCGAACACGATCTTCTCATGGTGTCCATCTTGACTTACTAGCGTCACTTCCTGAGTGGTATGCGTTACTGGTCCGGAGGCTATCTCCGTACCATCCACCGTAGTAATGACGTCCTTTACAGCCTTGGGACAAAGAGTTAGATTCATCCTCAAAACCATTTCATGATCCACATAATTGCCGATGGCACCGCTGTCGACGTAAGCTTCAATTGCATGTAATCGATCCGGATTATCAGGGCTAATGAGGACCATAGGTATCACGAAATGCGAGGTCACGGAACTGGTTTTCACGCTCGGCAAGAGGACCTCTATTCTTGTCGGGCGAGGTCGTTTCCCTGCTCAGAGTTTGTAACTTTGGTAACTGCAGTTCCTACTGCCTTCTTGGCAGGTTTCACCGGACAGTCTCGAAGAAAGTGCCCTGAGTTTCCGCAATAGAGGCATAATTGCAACTGTTTTCTCCTTTCCCGCTCCTTTTGTGTTAGAGGACCTTTCAGGCCCCCTATTTGCATGGGTTCCCCGGAGTCTACTCCTTTGGAAGGAGTTGGCGGTTTGGAAAATACTCAAGCATCAAACTTGGAACGATCGGCCTTCCTGTTCTGCAGTCTGTGATCTATTTGAACGACTAAGTCTATATAGTCCGAACAATCTTGTGGGGGATTCACTACTTGGGCTAACACGTCTTTGAGCTCTCCATGTAGACCTCTATAAAACAGCGTAATCCTTTTGTCCTCAGGCCATTGAGTTTCCACTATCAGTCTGTTGAAAGACGCAATATAAGCCAAAAGGTCTTGATTACCTTGCTGCAACGAAAGAAGCTCATTGTCCAAGGCCTGCCCCTGTGAATGTCTTGCGAACAGTTTTTCCATACTGAGCTGAAAAGCTTGAAAATCATGGAGGACTGGATCATCTTGATTTACTAGAGGGACCGACCAGTCTGCCGCATTGCCACTAAGGTACGAAAGCACGAAAGCTACTTTAGCTTGATCAGTTGGAAAGGCTGCTGGCCGGCATAAGAAATGCAACCGGCACTGATTGATAAATACTGCAAACCTCTTTGGGTCACCAGAAAATCGTTCGGGCGGAGCCAGAGGTACATTCCCAGGTAGGTTGATCTGCACTGGATTCATTGAGGATGCAGAAGGAAGATTTCCCCCAGATGCGGATAACGGGGTCTGTCCGGCTTGTGACTGTAGCAATTGTCTAGCGAGATCATCCGTTCGCTCCTTGGAAATAATCAGTTCCCTTCTTAGAGCGTTTGTTTCCTGACAGGCTGCATGCACTTCTGCCCTTAGTTCCCCAAGTAACTGGGCTAGCTGGTCGGTATCCGAGGTTTCCATAGCGCCTGGACGGGAGTTTTGCAGTAGGCTTTGCGTTCTGTAACGCTCACCTGATTCCCGTAGAGGCGCCGGTCTTGACTGGGCGTATACCGTATCTTCAAAGGTGATGTGTAACACACGGCTGGCTCTTTGGGCTGGACCTCTGTGCACTGTATGTCTGACTCGAAGGGTAAGATGTCTGCAGATAGAAAATATGGGATTAATGAACTGGGTTATTGAATGTCTCTCTCTTCTTCCCTTTCTCTTCTCCTGTAGAACCCCAAAGGTTAACGTTCTCACCTTAGGTAAGTGAACGCCGTGCTCTCCATCTGCCTCGGGGCAGGGTGCTGTAACCAGTTTCTTCACTGGATAAGGGGAGCAGGCCTCTTGACTTCAGAGGACTGCTGTCCGTCGTTTACTGCACGAACGGTAAGTTTTGAGTAATTCTAATGTCTTTAAAAGTCTTTAGTAATGATGTCTCTTGTTTTGCAGGGTTCCGGCGATGGCGGATGACGGGCTGAAGTGAGTTGAAGATGGAGCCCGTGTGATGAATAGAAGCGCCTGGAAGCACGTAAGTAAGCGCTTGTTGCCTGCTTCACGATGCGCTCTAACTGTCTTTTTATTTTGCAGGTACAAGTTCGGAGCGGCTGCAGGGTGCCGGAATACCCACTGGATTAGATGTGGAAAGGAGTAATGGCACGTGAGTATTAAAGTTCCCCAATGTCTTTAAACGCACCTTGTTTTGTCTTTCAGATGCCGGAATGCAGCGCGAGGCGTTGGTGACAGCCGATGGACCAGGTAAGTGAAGCGCTGTCACTGAAGACCGTAATGCTAACCTGTTCTTTCTTGTCTTTATAGCTGTTGCTGAAGACTGGATTCAGGATGGTAAGCCTTTTTCCTTAGGCCCAGGATCAGATGCAGAAGACACGATGAGCGTTCTGCTGCAGAGGATGCAGAATAACGCAAAGCAAGATTCATCCATCGGGTGTGGTTTAAATAGCCTCCTGTAGTGCTTAGGTGTCTCCTTCCACAGCCACGCCTAGGTAAGAAAAGAGTTCCTGCTTTCCAGAAGAGTTCCAGTGTTCTGAACCTAGGGAGTGGCTCCTGCCCCACCCAACAGGAAAAGTAGTTCCAAACAGAAGAGGATCAGAGGCTCAACTGGCAGGCAAGTAAGCAGCATGGTCTGCTGCAGGTAAGTCCACCCAAGCATTATGATCCCGGCGCTTCCAGCGCTGGGACTGGGCATATTTATGAGCCTGGTGCCACTGGCGCCAGGACTGGGTCCAAAAGGTCCCAATTGGGACTGGTTGGCACTCAGAAACTGGGTTATGGATCTGCTTCCAAGGGAGTTGGGAAAACCCTGACCTTTTGGAAGCAGAGATCATGACACTCCCTCCCCTTTCCATTTGAGCCCTATGGGGGCTTGAATGGGAATGGGGATGGGTATTTTGAATGAGGAATTACCGGGTCCTCCAAGGTTGGAATGGCCGGTAATTCCTCATTCAAGGAACCCGGACCCGGGTTTGGAGGCAGCCATGGCGCTAATAGCACCATGTCTACCTCCAAACTCGTAATGAGGCCCTATGTCTTCATCAGTGAAATAAATTGTCATATTTAGCTTCATCATTAAGTCTCGGCCTAGAATATTAACTGGTGTCTGCCTTGAATACAATAAAGGTCAGACATATCACACTCTCCTATAGAGACTGGTAATTCATCAGTAAAAGGAACACTACTTGTAGCTCAAGAGAAGCCTTGCACATTAATGGCATTTCCCGATAACAAACATTTTCCCTTTAGTATACATGAGCGAGTTGCCCCAGTATCTACTCAAAAAGAAAAAGATGCATTTCCTATGGTAACATCAACCCTTGGTTCCTCTTGAGGATTTGGTGTCAACGATAGTACTGAACACATCAAGTCACCCCGTGAGCTGTCCTATTGTGGATACATACTTATTCCTGTGCTGTAAAAGGACTTCCTCCGTGATAGTGACACCCCCTACTTTAGGAGTCAATAACTGTCCTGTGTTTGCACTCTGCTGTATTTGCATGGGTGTGCGCTGTGACTGCTCTTGCAGGGGATTCAGTGGTACTTGCTGTGGTTGCAAAGCCAGTTGAATTTGCGGCGCTGTGCTTATTTCACTGTCTGATCTTGGGCAAATCTGTCCCTATTTTGTAAGCTATATGCTGGAGGATAAGCTGTCCCCCCTCTTGAGAATTGCCCATTCTGTACATACGCTTGGCTCCCACATGTTTGTGCAATGTGCCCTTTCAGGCCACATGTCCAACATATATGAGGGAATCTTCTCAGTGGCCCTCCTTACATACTCTGGTTATCATTCTTCATATTCTGAAACCCACTTTGGTTATTTTGAAAGCCACCCTGATTATTCTGGAAACTACCTCTTCCTCTGAACCCTGTACCATTGCTTCTCGGCATAAACCCATTCCCTCTTTGATCCAATTGGCGTTAATTACTCACCTGTGACATACCCATTGATGGCTGCATTCCCAGCCTCTTCTTGTCAGTACCGCTCCTTCTATGGTGTACTTTGATAATTTCTTCTGGACTAACTTAGCTTCCTCGAGTTTCCTAGCATCCTCTTTCTTCTTATTTTTCTCTTGCAGCAGTCGGCAATGATGCACAATAGTCAACTGTATTTCTGCCCATGGCTTCACTTCCATTCCCACTAGTTTCTTGAGCTGCCTCTTTACCTCTTCTGACAACCCCTGACACAAAATATGGTAAAATACTGGCACTGATTTCCCCCAAGGCTCTTGGGTTTCCAAGGTCCACTATTCCTGAAAATGTTGAATGTAAACAAGCGGATCCTCGTCATCTTTCATCTTACATGCTATAATTGCACCCATATCTGACGTATCAGGATACTGTACCCTAAGCGCTTTCCTGACAGCTGCCCTGTAATTATTAAATGGTGCTCCATCGTGCCCTGTGTTTTGAGCTGTAACACTAGAATAACCTGCTCTCATCTAAATATCATCAGTTCTTTGCCCAAGAATGGCTGCTAGGAAACCCTTAATGTCTGATATGGCTTAGGTATTTCCTCCTGTCATCTTTTCTAGCTCATAAATCCATTTTTCTGCACCTGCCATTAAACTAGGGAGTTTGCATCTTAAATTATTCTTGTCCATTTGGGGCCAAGGGATATACTGTGGTCTTGCTCCTCCTTTCTCCAATAAGGGACATTGCATGAACTCAAATCTGCTCCCATCTTCTGCCTACTCATTGAGGGGACATTGGTGTCTGATTGCCTTCTACCTGGAAATTACCTCAACCTACTCACATATGGTGGCAATTCCCCCCTTTCACTATGCAATCGTCCTTTAGGTCGCTCTGGGTACACCGTGGGGTCTGGCGTCCTATATTTAGGTTGGTCTAAATCTGACCATCTTACTTCCTTGTCCATCTGCAGACATCCTTCGGGACCGCATGCACTTTCTCCCTCTTCCTCACGGAAGGTTTCTGTCTTCACCTGACATATCTAGTCCCCGACTAGTGTGGCTTTCATCTTTCTCATCTCTGTTTAAATTCACCCTGTCCAAAGACAAGGCTCTATGCTCAAGACTTAACATGTGACTGGACACCTGCGGATCGATCTTCTTTTCCCTTACCTCTCGATTCACTTTTTGTCCTCATCTCCTGATAGGCTTTATCAATTCTATCTCTGATACTTCCTTTCTTGGAATTCTCATTTAGGTTTACCCTGGATGGTCCTGGCATGCCCCACCTGCCATAGATAACACATACACGCTACATACCACCCTCAGACCATAAATAATAACACAACCTCCCAAAATCCCAAAATGCAAATTGCTTTAGCAATTTTAGACAAGCATTGGCAAAGCCAACAGTTTTGGCCTTTATGTCACACCAGATAGGAAGATCCATGTTATATTAACCATTCAAAAATGGTAGGTTTGTTTCCAGAGAGCTTCCGTAGAGACAGTCATCCAAGATGGCTGCCTCCATGGTAGAGCTCACTCAAAATCAAAGAGTTCCAAGATGGGCAGGAATGGGTGGGATTGGCCATAGGGATTACATTGGCTATTGACAGGGAATGGGTGGGTTACAACTGTGTATCCCTCCTCAAATGTCATCCCCATTGGAAAAGCATTAGAGACCTTCACTCAAACCCATATTTGAAGCTCTTATGTTAGTGACAATAGTTTTGGCTTTCAAGGATGCGCTTGCAGTGACACCTAATAGCCCATACTAAAAAGATAAAGGTGTCAACGCAGGCAGGGGGCAATCGAGTTGAACGATTTAGGACTGCCAAGCATGAACACTATTCACAAGGCCACTAACATGACAGGAATAACATGCGCCTGAATGCCTCAGTGCTTGAAAACAGTGTGCAACCATGTGTGTTGTGCCAGGGCTTGCATGTGTTTCAACCCCTTTGAATGGCAAGAAGACAACTACTGGCAAAATGGAAGACAGTGGGGGTCATTACAAGGTTGGTGGTAGGGGTTTAACGGGGCTGGTAGAGCTGCCGGCCCCGTTAAACCCCTACCGCCACATTACAAGGTTTGCTTGCGGGACCGGGTAAGGGCGCCTGGTTTTGCCAGGCGCCCTTAGCGGGACCCACGGGCAGACCAGGGTGCTAACAACGGGCCCATTATTAACAGGCCCGTTGTTAGCACCCTCCCCATTCCCATTGAGCCCTATGGGGGCTCGAATGGGAATGGGAAGGTACCGGGTCTGGGTTCCTTAAATGAGGAATTACCGGGTCCTCCAAGGATGGAATGGCCCGGTAATTCCTCATTTAAGGAACAAGGACCCGGTACCCAGTAAGGGGGTAGCCATGCCGCTAATAGTGGCATGGCTACCTCCAACCTTGTAATGACCCCGAGTGTCTCACAAGCCTGCATTGGTGATGAAATAGTGGTGAGATCAGTTTGTGAGTTGAATGCTTCAGCATATAAATTGAGGAATTAGTACAAATGTTGCTCTCAAGTACAGCAAGTGTTGGACTATTGCAAATCCCTTACTTATGCTTTGGCAATCTGCACCGACGTTGGTGGAGGGCTGGGATCATCTTTCACCTACATGGGGCCTAGGATGTTAATGACATTAATGGGTCTAAAGAGCACATGTGGGCCCTATATTTGTTATGCTTTCAGCACTCTTTCTAGTCTGGAAATATTAAAGAAGGTATACTTATCCTTTGCTCGAGCATCTCTATTGGTGGCAAAGCAACACAGAAAGAGATCTGTAAAATCCTTACGTGCACTGTTTTTTTCTGACTTGTGCTTTGAGATACTTGGCTCAGTAAAACTCGTGCATCGACAGATACACTTGTGCTCTGGTCTGTGCCTTCCACTCCAAAAGCACTATCTAAGACATACAGTATACAGGTGGGCTTAAATGCCCTGCACAAATGAATTTGTAGAAGCAAAGTAATTTTTAAGAATTTGCTTTACCGCAGAAAGAGGCAATATCTGTCACCTATACATATATGTTGGCCACTTAGAGAAATGGACTGAATCAACTACTGTGTTTGCAACTTGGCACACAAATGTTTTCAAATCCCAGCAGGTTACATTCAGGCTTTAATTTGATCTCCGTGAAAACCTTGGGCTCTCTTTCAGATGAAGAGTGGGAAAACCTCTGCCACCCCATGGCCGCGGGACAAGTCACATATCGCCTCCCTGTGAGATCTTTCTGAACAGCCAGCATCCCAAAATTAAGACGGAACACCTACAAGAGATTCCATGTACGGAACATGTGTTGGCAAGATAATCAGAAACACAGAAATTACCACAGCGAATTAACAAGCCAATGAAGCAATTGATTTTCTGGGAAGGTTCAGTGGCCTGGCGAAAGACACAGCTCACTTCCAGATTCTCTATGGGGTATGCTTGGCTGTTAGAGGAGGGAACATGACTGACAAACAAAATCAGACAACAGGACATCTTGTGCTGTGGCCACTGAGAGCAGGTGTGTGCGTGTGTGTTTGGCATTTCATTACCTGTTTGTGACATTTTATTATTTATTCCTGCCTTGAGATGTTTCTCAAGTCTCACTCCCAGGTTGAGCAACCCTTTGTAATTGTTTGTTTTTTGACTCCCTCCACTCTTTCGTTACGTCCATATAAAAAAGAAAACCTATAGAAAACGATTTCTCAAAATCCTTATTGATGGTTGTATTTTTTTAAACCCCTTTCCCTTACATTTCCTCTTTCCACCACCAAAAGGAAGTACCAAACGAAACCCTTTGTAAAAACCTTTGAAGATATTTGTTTATTTGAACCCCTTTCTCTTACACCATCCCACAAACAGAAAAAGAACATTTGTGAAAATCCTTGCCTTAATGACCCTCAACACCTTTATGGAACAAGTCGATCTCTTTTGGAACATGTCATGCTCAGGTGAGAGGATGGGGTAGTAGCATGAGGTGGAACACAAAGGAGGAGAGATAGAGAGTCAGCAGGAGGTGGAACTGGAGAAGCCACAGATGGTGTGGCAGCAGAAGATGGAACACAAGGAGGCAAACACTGGGGAGCAGGTGGGGGGTAAGAAGAGATGGATGAGAGGCAGCAAATGGTACATGAGGTGGTACATGAGGTGGTGGGAGAAGAGCATTAAGCCATAGGCATACTCATTAGGCAAGAACACCTTTGGCGGGCATACAGCATGTTTAACAGGTGCATGCCATATTACCATAATATCCTGCTTCATTGGTGTTGAGGAAGCATGTGTTCAGAATTCCTGGAGATATAGGTTGTTCCCCAACTTGAGCATTACGGTGTAACCACATCCAGTAGCACCAGCTGCCACTATCATGCCCATGTAGACTTGGTAGGCTTACTGTCTCTTTTTGGTGAAAATATAGTCTGTGCCTCCTATAAGAGCAGTCGGTGTAAATTGAACATCTGACATGTAGGGATATAATATTTCCTTTGCAGGGTGGTCTTCCGCCGCACAGAAACTATACAGTACAATCCAAGATCCTCTGTAGGTTCACCTGCATGGCAAATACCCTAACAAGCCCTATTAAAATGAGCAGCCGGTAGTCGTATGTAGACTACACACCAGTGAAAGTCTGGTTGCACTTTGCATCACCAAACCCAAATCACCACATTTTAGGTAATTCGTCAAGGACGAACCTCAGAAACACATTTTGAAAAGTTCATCTAGCATATTGGACATGATTTAAAGGAGGTGGATTGATTGGAACCCCCATTCAGTCTGCATAGATTTCAAATAGGCAGGAGTGGTTGCAGGAAGCAGGGTTTGTATATTTAGGAAAATGCCTAATACACTGGAATATATTTAAAGTAGTTGTGCGACCAAGGGTAGCTAGTGATAGTGAGTGACTGGGGCCAAGTCAGAGAGTGAGATTTAGAGTTGGTTTTGCTTATTCAGTGATTTGGAATGGGTGAAAAAGTCAAATTGTCATTAACAGAGATTTGGGGTAGCAGGTGACACCCTAGTCAGCGTCCATCTTTCAAAGTGAGTTGCTGAGACATGTGCCATCGGGTGCCAACTGGCAGTTGGACCAAGAGGAGCCAGAATCCCTGAGTGCAGCGTGTGGGAGATGCACAATCACCTAATTGGAGAGCAGCAGAGATTTAGGAGGGCAGCAGGTGAAACACCAGTCAGTGTCAGTGTCAGCATCTTGAAGCGAGTGGAAGAGACACCTTCCATCAGCTGACAAACGGCAGTTGCATGAGAATTGGGAATTCAACTTGGGAGAGCAACTTGTGGAAGAAGCACGTTCCTCTGCTTTTGGTTGGAGGAATCAGCAGAGATTTAGGGTCGCAGGTGACGCAACAGTCGGTGTTCATCACCTGAATTGAGTTGATGAGACACACGCAATTGGTTGACACTTGGGATGAGGGGTCGGATGCTCCAGGAATCCCCATGGGCAGATTGTATGAGAGACATGCATTCATGATTTCATTGAGAACGAGCAGCAGAGTTTCAGGGAGGAGTCAAGTTATGCACCAGTCAGAGTAAATCTCTTATGGCAAATGGACGACACATGTCTCATTGGGTGACACTTGAGTGGAGAGTGGAAGGAGCTATGAATCCATAAGGGCAGCTTTTGGAAGAGGCATCCATGCCTGATTTTCCTAGGCAGAGCAGCATAGATTTGGGAGGCTGCGGGTGACACACCAGCAAGTGTCTGTCTTAAACAAATGGATCATATATGGGCCATCAGGTTATATCTGGGAGGAGGAGTGGGAGAAGTTGGTGAACAACACAAGTGCCATCAAAAGATGACAAAGCAATGCACAATGTCCCTGCAGTGCTGCAATTCATCCCTTATACATGATAGTACTACATGATAGTACTCTCCTCCTCACCACTGCTGGGGGTGCAGTGGAGGCTGCATTGTCGCTTGCAGCCTCTGAGAACATGCCACTAATGCATGTGGTACCTCATCACCATCATTCCTAGGTTGCAGGCCCTCTTGCCCCTTCCCTCCTGCCACTGCATGAACCTATTCCCACAGCCCTTCCCAAAAGACCACAGGATCATCCCCACTGCTGGCATAACCTGGTGGCAGGCCAAAATAGTCCCTCGCTTAGCATTCTGTGGAATATGTGCAAGAAGCTAATGTCGACATTCCCTGTTGCTTCTCCTGGCTTTCCATCTCTATCATGGCAGATGCAGGCAAAGACTCCTTCACACAATGTCTTCTTCTACCTGCCCCTCCCTCTCCAACTCAGGTAGGCCCACCTCCTGCTATGGCACCACTGTAGTCTGTTCCTGCCCTAAGCCATCTTCTGACAGTGCTCCTGATCATCCACTGCTGCACCCTAGTCCTACCTGTGTAATGACCTACCCATTCTTGAGGGAGAAGAGGTACACTAGAGGGTCCCATATCGGAGCTGTGATATCCTGCATCTCCCAGATTGGAATTGGGATCTGTGCCTGGCGTGCCTGTGGTACCTGATTATCCTCATATGTAGGAATGCTGGGGAATGAAACACTCGTAAATGCGCTGAGTCATCCCACTCAAAGAACGTCAACATACTTTGCTGTGACAGCAGCACTGTCACTATGATGCAGGGTGTCTGATCCCACAACACCAACACAGCATACAAAGTCAGGCATGGACGAACGGTCTGGGTGTTACAACATTTCCACGTTTGTTGCATAATGCTTCTATGTTGTCTGGCTCTTCTGCTTTGTCCTTCCTTCTTGCTTCTCCAGATAGGGGGATTCAGTCTCTACCTTGCTCCGAAGTCCCATCCTCTTCACATCCTCCTTGGAAGTCCTTCCCGTGCAGTTATCCTACCTGCGGCTGTCATACCTGAATTGCCATTCCTTGTGGCCTTGGCGATTCATGATGGATTCCCTCTCCAACCAACACTTCACTTCACTTAGAATAGCTTCTGTGTCTTCCGGAGCTTGCTACATTTGCACTGTTGCATCTTTTGGCACTTGTTGTTCCCCATGTCTGTATAACCTCCGAATTTGTTTCCCCTTTCTAAGCCACATGCCATGCAGCTGGTATATCACCTGTTGGCGCAGTGGCTTTGAGAAGAGGCAGGCCTGACCTTCCCACACTTGACAGCTTGGTGCAGACTACCTTCTCCTCTATGCCCGCATCCAATCTGGATCCATCACAAACTCCTCATTGAAGTGATTGTGGAAGTCAGATAGCACAGAGACTTAAGTGCTTGCCCTGATATCGGTGCACAACCTGCTGTTTCAGGTTCGTATCCTGGTAGGGCCAACTCAGCCATTCATCCTTCTGAGTTCCATACATCCTGTGGGATAATAAAATCTGCTGTTATTTCAGCACCACTAACCCTATGGATGTGTAGCACTATATAAGAATTACATCATTATTATTGTTGTGGAAACTTCCTCCTCTCAAATGAGGAAAATTACCTCATGCTCCTCCAGTACCTCTGTGAAGATGGTCACATGCTGGCCTTGTCTCCTGCCTCTGTGGGGGTGTATACATGAGGCCCTCCTTCCCCTGCCTCTGTGCTTGTCACTGCAGGGCCTCCTCCAATGATCATGCCACCTCTCCTACTCCTGAGACCTTTGCCAATGTTAAAGCCTCCTCCAATAACCTGGGCCACAAACCAGCACTCACAAAGAGCACAATGTTCCCTCTTCCTAATAAACTCTGGGAGAATCATCATCCTCCGAGCCTTCTTTCCCTTTGTCCTCTCCACCACAACTGGTGCTCAATTCCAACAGCCAGAAATGGCACTCCAAGAACTGTGTTGGTGTGTGTCCAACATGCTAAAAAAGTGTATTCTGAGAACTGGAGAAAACCAGAGCACAACCCCGAAGTACCCCAAGTAAACAAACAAGGGAACAAACTGCACCACACCTGAAAGGCATGGCAAAACCGAAAACACACTACTCAATACTACTGCAATAAAACATTAGGCCTCATTCCGAGTTTGGAGGTAAGTAACTGTCCTTACTGGCATGGAGCAAATACCGTGTCCGTGTAGGTAACAGCCCGCAAATATAGTGCTATTACGACTTTGAGGGCACAAGCTTTGCACCATGCTGGTAAGGACATTACCGCCATGCCGTAAAAGCCCCGAAAAAGGCCATTAGCAGCATCATCCAAAGCGCAGATTGCACTACCAGCATGAATCAAGGTGGCATTAGTGGCCACTGCTAATAGCATTCACCGTTATTAGTGGTGACCGCTAATAACAGTCGCCGTAAATAAGCAGAACCGGAAGTAGTGTTATCGCACAGGAACGGGAAAGAGCACAGCGGACATCTTTAAAAACACAATCCATTGCCATCCACAGCAGCCAGGACCTGGAGTACATTTTTGTGTGCCAAATACTAATCAGTACAACAGTACAATGCCCACGGCTGTTAAAAAGGGCGCCTCACGCCAGCGTAAGGAGCGCTTCAATGAAGACGAGCTCACCATGCTCGCAGAGAATCTGGCAGAGAATGCCAACGTTGTTTTTGCCCAGAGCCTCAAAAGGGAGACTATCATCAGAAAAAAAGAGATCTGGACACTAGTGGCAGAAAAAGAAAGCCCGGTTGGCAACACCCCCGCACAACTAAAGACTGCCGGAAGAGGTGGGATGAATTGCGGCTGCGAGTCCGCAACATCCTCTCTGCGAACCAGAGCCAGGCCATGGCAACTGGTGGAGGAACAAGCTCCCCCATAAATCTGTCCCGTGGGAGGACATATGTGCTAGCCTGAAAGGCATGGAGGCAATTGAAGGCGTGGGAGACCTGGAGTGTGGCGCCACATCATCCACAGATGGAGGTGACTGTCCTAAGAAAACACTTTGATGCAGAGTCTGATGATAGTCCACCAATATGTCTGTCTAAAGAGGCAAGCAATGGCCCAATACACACACATTCCCAGCATAATTGTCGTACGCAGCAGACACATGCAGATGCCTGCAGCTAGGCAATGCCATACCTTCCACATAACACACTAAGACGTCAATGGCATGGGTCACACTGCATGCGGCCCACAACAAATACACATGTCACATAGCATACGTCTGCCCCAACATGAGTGACCCCGATGGATACCTGCATCACCCACCCATGTAGCAAGCAATGTGATCATCCAAACTCAAATGCCTATTACCCTCTATTGTGTAGATGAGCAATTATAAAAATGTATGCATGATGCCAATCAAACTATCACTCATGCCGTCCCTCTCTTCGAATCCCACAGGCTCAGACCATGCAGCAAGGCGCGGGACTCACCTGCACAGCCAACCACACCCCGGGAGAGGGCCCGGGATGAGTCCAACAGGCCTCCGACCTCAAAGGCCCAACACAAGGCCTGCCATGCACCACCAAGGAAACCACCTCCAGATGCCATAGCACTGGTGCCGCCAAGGGCTGTTGAGACAGAAGCTGCAACCCCTGTCACACTGCCACAGGACACAGCTGAAGCTCCACACTGAGCAGAGTCCAGTTCAGTCAGGGAGGTGGCAGCCACAGCACCCCTGGCTGAGGAGGATGTGGAGGAAGAGGTGTGGGTGCCCGTGGAGGACGACTCCTCCTAACTGCAGCGCACACCAAGTCCAGCACCATCCCCCCAGATCACATCTTTAGAGTCTGACCACGTCACCACCCCGGAGCAGTCTGGGGGGGGAGTATAACCAAGGGTTCATTAGTCCCATAGTGGAGCCCATAGAAGTCGAACATGACACCCAGCACCCTCCACCTCCACAGGTGTACCAGCGGGGCCGCAGCGGCATGAGGAGCTGACTGCCCTTGTGTGTCAATTTGTGAATGACAATGCCCAAGCACGGCAGGAGTGGCATGAAAACACTGCCTCCCTGGGCAAGATAATTGCCAATAACACTGCCTCCCTGGGCAAGATCTTTTCAGAAAATGCAAGTAGACTGTGCGATATAAGAGGTTTCAACACAGCACTCCACCTAAGTCAATGCCCGCCATGAGATGCCCAGCTGGAACCCTTAATTATATATTTTTATGTCAAAGTTCTTTTATTTCTGAACGATGTACCCTTATATCACACCCCTCTATTTGAATCCCCCCAGTCTCACTGAACCAAGAAGTAGGTTGTTTTGCAAAGTCAAAAGATGGATTTGATGGATTTGAACAATATATATATATCAAACTTTTATGAATTATGAACAATATCTGGATATCACACTATTAATATTTATACATTGATCAGCATTGGGTAATATTACAGTAATCAACAATCTCTTTAATCAATAGGAGTCTGGATGAAAAGAAAATTGTAGCATAGGATAAGACTTAATGTGGGTGCAATGAAATGCAATGATATGAGATTAATGCAACACAAAAATAAACTTGATATGAATTCCATCAAATGCAATGTAATCACTCTTTCCCCCTGGTACTACTCAATCCCCCCTAATATGCAGTATGAAGAGATGGAATGAGGGAACACAGGTTTCAGGAATATAGAATCAACAAATGCAGTTTCAATCCCAGTTCCCCCAGCAAGCTTAGAGAGAAACAGGACTGATTTTAAACAGGTCAAATGCTTTTGAATGTGGCTTGTAATGAATGGGAAAAATGCTAAAAATTACTTTAATTCTCTAAAATGGATTCAGAACTAGTGGGAGCTGCTTTGGATTGTTTCAGGTAGACACTAGCAATGATGTTTGAATGGCTGATATATAGGAAACTGAATTCAGAAGTTAATGCAAGAAATAGCAATTTTATATGGGATGAAATTGAGCCAAATGTAGAATCGCGGCAAACTTTTCAGCGTGCAAGAAATGCAATTGCGACAGGACTATAAAGCTGTTGAAAGCTGAGGAAGTTAGCTTCAATCTGACATTTAAATTCCGTCCCTAGCATGTACGGTTCAAATGTTACAGAGGTTTTAGTAAAGGTCGATTTTTTAGGAAAGAGTCAAGATTTCAAATGAGAGATGCGCTGTTGAAGATTACAAACAAAGATTGCTTAACACTAACGGAGGCTATGAAGATGCGAGATACCAACGGTACAGCCAACAGTCCAGAGGCGGCTCTGTCTGATCTTTGTCCGCTGCGACACTTGCCTTTCTTCAGAAAATATAGATTAGCGCAAAGATGATTATCACTACAATTATCACAGGATTATATGGATGAAAGAAGGATTCAGGACAGACAAAGGAGATTCTACAATGCAGTTCTGGATATGTTGGAATAGGTTGTATAGGATAACTTAATGATAAGAGATTGGCTATGGACAATTCTATGCTAAATACTCACAACTATGGTTTCGGAATATGCCCGTCAGGGTTCTGGTCAAGGGTTTGGACTGGAATCTGCTCGCCACCGGACAGGATTCAGGCACTTGGTTCTGCACTCAGCAAGGCACTCTGGTATCTGCACGGCTTCTTGGACTGGATCTGACGGGTTGGTTCTGGGTTACAGCTCTGCTCTACTGGTTTGGATCTCTGGGCTCTAGCAAGAGTTCTTGGCAAGAAGCAGAAAAACTGCACAGCCCGGCTGTTGAATTGGTTGGGCCCCTTGGAAGTTTGGGGTTAAAATCAGGTTGCAAGATTTTAAAGGCCAGCTGAGAAGCATTCAGCTTTGGATTGGGCCTTCTGCTTTCAGGGTTCTGGAGTCTTGATCTGGGTTCTGGAGTCTTGATCTGGGTTATTCCTGCAGAACGCTCAGCCAGTAAAATCAGTTGATGGGTGAATGTGTGTCTGTAGGTCATCAACAGTCCCTATTTATGTATTTCTCAAGGGGGCTGGTAGGCTGATTATACTATGCCCAACCCTATAAGAATCCAATAGGTCATGGAATTTCCTCTCCCCTGATTTGAGAAGGAAACAGTGTGTCATAATGTGTCATAGTGATGCTGCCATTTACAATCCAGGGAGAAACCTCCCCTTTGTTCCTATACAGAAAATCTGTTTTTCATATAAAACCTATTTCCAATATCAACAACTTGTTAATAATACATATTTGCATTACAGATTAAATAAGGCACGTATCCATCAAAGTCTCATCTTCCTAAGAGTTTCGGTTCACAAATGACAGTTTTTCGCGCTTTTGGTTGGTTAGTGTCAGATCTGTACCAATTTTTCCAGATACATGCACATAACATCTGGACATCCTTCTGTGAAGTTTCATATTTTTAACATTATCACAACTGCTACAAAGTCAATATTTTGATAGTTCAGTCTCTGAACATCGCACAAATTCCAGAGTAGTTTTAAAATGTGACCAACCTTTTCATTTTAACAACACTATATTTACAGATTTTTACCAATTTTGTTCAGTTTTCTATGAGTCTTTTTTCAAAAAGATATCTTCTCTGCTCTCTGAATAAACACAACTGTTTGTCTCTGCCCCCAAGGATTTGGGGCTGGGCCAGAGCAGTCCCAGGCTTCTTCCTGCCAGCAGTTGTTTTCTGCCACACCCGAATTAGCATTTTCCTTTCAGACAAGGGAGTCTTTTGTTTCTGTTCAGAGCAACAGGCCAAAGTCCCCTCCCTTTTCCTTTCACACCTCCCTGCCAGTTCTTCAGCAGATGGCAGGGCGGAAGATTCCTTTGTTTGGGGAGAAACTGTGGAATGTCTTTGAAGCTCAGTGTGGCTGGCTTTAACTTACTTTTGAAACAATGGGCCTCATTATGAGTAGCCCGGTAAAAGCGGGTTCATTACCGGCATGCCGGAATGAGCGGGTCCGTGCTGGTATGCACCTGCTAATAGCGGGTGATTACGAGTGCGCGAGCACGCGCGTTCCCCGATGCCGGTAATGGCAATACCGCCATGCCGCTAAAGGGCCTCTAACTCCCCTATACCGGCATCGCGGGACCTTCCCATAGCGGTACCGCCTCATACCAACCCCTAAATACCGGCACGCTAATACCACCATGGTAATACCGTGTTCACAAAAATCGTACCCGGAAATTACATCATCGCGCAGGAATGGGAAATGGGGTGTAGGCCATCTTTAAAAACACAATCCATTGCCATCCTCCCCAACCACCAGTCCATTTGTGTTGTGCTGTGGCAGAAAATAACCAGGATGTCCAAGGCAACCAGGAAGATGACCCCCAGGAAGCGCAAACAGCGTTTTTCAGACGCTGAGCTTAATATGCTCGCTGACACCCTGGCCCAGCATGCGGACATCATCAGGTGTACTGACATGAAGCATGCGGCCCAGATCAAAAATAAGGAAGTCTGGCAGGAGGTCGCCCAGAGGGCGTTGGTAGTGGGAACCACCCCAAGGACTGTGCGCGACTGTCGCAAGCAGTGGGATGACCTCTGCCACAGGGTGAGGAACATCCTGGCAGACAACAGGAGGGCCACTATGGCGACATGCGGGGGGCCACACTCACCAGTGAAGCTGATGCCATGGGAGGAGACAACCAGTACCTTCGTAGATCCCGAGTCCATAGAGGGATTCGGAGAGCAGAAGGTGGGCCCCGCATCATCCCCAGAAGAAGGTGAGTGACCCATCACATCCCTGTAGGGTAAACCATGATGTGGCACAAGTGACGTGGAGGTGAGACTAGGCAAGGCAATGCATGTCCCAGGCCCACATCAACATATCCAGTCAAAAATGTATGCCACACCCTGCCACACAAATGCATGCTGAGTGCCAATCCCAATCCCAACACATGTGCAACATGACTCGACTGTGCCCATGTAACTCACCAAACAGAGACCATACCAATGCCATGCCACCAGCCATGCATTGATTGCCCACATGCCCCCTCAGAACACCAAATGCCACACCCCTGTAATAATTTGATGCATGATTGTATGAACATATCACAGCGCAATAGATTATAGATGCCATGTGACACCATCACTGATGACCTGCATCTCTTCTATCCCCCAGGCACCGATGAGGAAGATGGCAGGCAGGACAGCGGTGCAAGTGCATCTATTTCACGGCAAGGGACCAGGGCCACCGCCACCCCCCAGCCTCAGAAACTGCTCAGACCAACAGGCAGTGTGCCACACCGGGCAGAAACCCAGCAGGAAACACCTGCAGCCAGAGTCTAGCAGCAGCCACCCACAACAGTGGGAGGCGTTTCCGTTCCCGCTACGCCAACCACCGCAGACGTTGTGGATGCTGATGTGGAGAACGAGGGTGACACAGTCGTGTCTACCACACCCACCCCAAGCCCCATTACCAGCCTCCCTCCCCCTACAGAGGCCGAGAGCAGCGACGATCCATGCCTCCACGGCTCGGACCTCGGAGAATCTGACATATGCCTCTTTGAGGAAGACCGTTCCCTGGACGTGGGCCCCACGTCAAGTGCCATCCACCACCCTGCCTACCACCACCCTGACTACCACCACCATGGCTACCACCACCCTGGCTACCACCACGCTGGCTACCACCACCCTGGCTGCCACCACGCTGGCTACTACCACGCTGGCTACCACCACCCTGGCTGCCACCAGCACTCCTGCTGCCAACGACTCCTTTGAGGCTCGCCTGTCGAGGGTTGAGGCATGACAGGAGTCGATGCTTGAACTAATGCAGCAACAAATTGCCGATGGTAATGACTCCATGAGGGCCATCGCTACAGCCATCGCTGCAAACACTGCTGCTGTTGAGGCATCCACAACTGCCATGAGGGAGTGTCTGGGGGCACTTACGCAAGCCCTGATGTCAAACCTGCCTCAAATGCAGCACCCACACCTTGGGGCAGGCATGGGACCGGCCACTGACACCTCCACTGCCACAACCCCTTTGACCTTAGCCCAATCAAGCTCCGTGCGGATGACATGGAGGAGTGCACGGCGCTTGGACATGGCACCCCCGGATCCCAAAATAGCGAAGAATTAGAGTGGGCAGACACTGCCGTTGGACAAATGGACGTGTGTCAAGGGACCAGTGTTTGGTGTACATTTGGGGACATATGGGGTTTGTAGGGTGGGTGAGGGAGTTCACTGGGGTATTTTTGGGGTTTGTAGGGTGGGTGAGGGAGTACACTGGGGTATTTTTGGGGTTTGTAGGGTGGGTGAGGGAGTTCACTGGGGGTTGTGAGGGGAATGTTTGCATTATTCTGTCTGAAAAATACACCAGTTGTTTGCAAGAAAATCAATGGCTGGACATACTTCATTTTGTGCATGTACATTTAATGTGTGATGGTGTACAGTGGCAAACTTCTAAGTGAACAAGTTTGCATGTCCACATGCAGCCAGTGTGTCACTGGCACATTACTTCCATGGTCCCTGCATTTCAGAGGTATTCATGGATTAGTGCTTGGCGTACAGCATGGCCATCCCGTGCATCACGTACTGGCAGGGGGGCTCCTTTGCCTCCGTCTCCATCCCCTTCATCCTCACCGGCCCATACATGTCAATGTCAGGTGGCAGTGGTACATTCCTCCGGACGCACATGTTGTACAGCATGACACAGGCCATGGTGATCTTTGCCACCTTCTCAGGCCTATATAGGAGTGCCCCACCAGACCTACTTAGGCAGCGGAACTGCGCCTTCAACAGGCCAAAGGTCTGCTCAATCACAACACGGGTACAAGTGTGCACACAATTGTACTCCTCTTCATGGCTGTTCTGCGGGTTCCGCACAGGGGTAAGTAGCCATGGCCTCAAGGGATATCCTCCATCACCTGCAAGCAGATACAAATAAGTGTGTGTCACGCTGAACTGCCACCTTCAGGGAGCACAGTCATGGCGGCAGCTATTTGGCGTGGGCATGCACATGTCCCTGTACGTATACAAAATAGTCACCTAGATGCAATGTATACTGTAATGAGGTGTGGTACACTGGATGGGGTTAAATAGATGATGCAGGGTGTAATCATGCATGCTGAGGCAGATGTGCTGTGGTAGTGCGACAATGTTTCACCTCCAATTCATGCTGTATATTCTTCACAATGCATGGTCACACTAGCCACATTGCCACAGCTGCCATCCTGTTCAGTCATGCATTGCTTGCCATCACCATGGTAGCCTGGTTGTGCCTCTTACTTGTTGTCATCCATATGCATTATTTGTGATGTGTGGCCCAGTAATGTGTCATGTTCCGTTTGGCTGGTTCAGGTGAGGAGTGTTTAGCTGTGCATGCATTCTCCACTCACTGGCTATTGCCATCCAGGTGCACTATTCCCCCCCTTTCCCACCCAGGTGCACCATTCCCCCCCACTTTCCCACCCAGGTGCACTATTCCCCCCCTTCTGCATCCGCATACATCAGTACCCACCAGCACAGCCTTGTGCAACTCACTAATTAGCCAGGCACGTGGTCCAGCATGTCGCTCCATATGACAGGGTAGCGTGGAGTTGCGCAGTACCATGGCATCATGTGTGGATCCAGGAAATCGGGCGCAGCAATGGGTGATGATCTTGCTGGAGTCACATACCATTTGCACGTTGATGGAATTGTATAGCTTGTGATTGCGGTACACCGCCTCTATGGCATGGGGGACTACCAATTCCACATGGGTGCAGTCGAGGGCACCAACACAATTGGGCATGCCTGCCAGTGCATGGAAGCCTACTTTGGTTTCGGCTGTCTCCTCGGCTGTCCGTGGTAGGGATATGTGGGTGCTTGCGTGCTTCAGGAGGGCATCCAGCACTTGGTTCAGCATGCGTGAAAATAGTGGTTGTGAAATGCCATGCAGCTACCCCACTGTGTGTTGGTAGGTGCCTGTGGCCGGGAAGTGTAGCACAGACACCACCTTTAGTAGCGGGGGATGGCAGTGCATATTTCTATGAGGCTGGCAATGTCGTTCTGTATCATGTCCACTATGGTGGTGATGGTGTCACGGTCCAACCGGTACAGGGTGTGGATCTGCTCAGGGGTTAGGTTAAATGGGCTGGGTCTGGTGCGAGGGATTGGTGGCTGCCTACGAGGCACTGGTGGCTGTGCTGGTGCTAATTGCTGGGCCTGTCTCACCCTCCTTCTCCTCCTGCGTGCTGCCTGTTGTTGCTGCTGTAGTTGTTGTTGTCGCTGTTATTGCTGTTGTTGCTGTAGTTGTAGCAGTATGGGCATGTCCTCCAGAGCCATGATTGCAACAGCTAGTGGTAGCATTTAGGTGTTGGGAGGGGTGAGGTGTGTGTGTGCTCATTTTATACTGGCCCTGCCTTCATTGACTACACCTGTGGGAATTGTGTGCACCTGTGGCAGTTGCCTTGTATCCTGATTGCTGTTTGCGGATGGTCAGCAATGCCTGTATGGCTGGCATCGTGAAGCCCGTGATTACCGGCTTCGCGATGATGGTATTTACATGTCTGCGTGGGTTGGAATTTCCCCCTATTATCGTCATGCCGGTATTTGCTCCCTGAAGGGGCACATGTACACGCCTATGCCACTATTAGCGGCACCGTTATTTAGGGTGCAGCTAATACCTGGTTTGTGGGTCGGAATACAACAGAGCGGTAAAACGATGCCGGTATTACCATACAGGCATCGTTTTTGCCTTACCGCCAACCTCGTAATGAGGCCCAGTATTTTAAAAATAGCCTTTCTCTAAAATACAATTTACATTTTTACAAATATAACCACAAATCTCTTAATTCCAGCCTTTTTACACACAGAGATAAAATTGTCATCCTGTATGGCTTTTGATGGGAAGTCTCTTCTTTTCCATACTTTGGTTTTAAGGCACAAGTGTAAATGACAGTAGAAGTAAATGCCGGCTTCTGACACAGGCGAGCGGCGGTACTGCACCCATTTTTAACATATTTTTCCAAGCAAGCATCTTTAAATGTGGATTTTCTTTTGATAACATATGTTTCTGCTGACATTGTGCTTCAGTGAATTCTTTGACTAATGTGATGTTTAAGTCATAGTGGGTCTTTCTGCTGTTTGCAGATCTTTCTAGATTTCGCTGAGCATAGACAAAAAAGCATGTTGAAGGTGTTTTCTTAGATTTTCAACATACTCATGAGTTGTGGAGGCATTGATCAATGTCTGCTCTTGGGTTCTGTAGAGCAGATGCAGGGAAAGCACCGTCCTCCGTCCAGTCATCAGCTCAAACAGCGACATTTTAGTTGCAGATGAAGGGGTATATCTGATGGCCATTAGGACAAGAGGTAATCAATATCCCAACTTGGCCCAGAATCTGCCACAAACTTTTTTAATAAGCTCACAATTTTTTTTAATGATATCTTTCTACTGCACCACTAGAGGCTTGCCGGTAAGCAATGTGTAGCTTCCTTTTGACACCAAGTGTTTCCCACATCTTTGTCATTACTTCAATGGTGAAATGGCTAACTCGGTCTGACTCGATCCTTTGGGGTAGTCCAAAATGCGAAAAGATGTGGTTGATCATCAGGGCAGCTGCTGGTAATGCCTTACAATTTGGGGCCGGAGACATTCCACCCATTTAGTAAACAAGCATGTCACGGTCAACATGTACTTGTTTCCCCTAGAGGAGCGAATCACAGGCCCGATATAGTCGATTTGTAAATTTGACCAACGCAGTGTCATCCCCCTCTTTTTGAGAGGCGCACGGTGTGTTAGGGATGTTGGCTGAAATTGTGCAAACACAAGACACCCCTTCAAGTATTGGTCGAGGTCCTGCCCCATGTGTGGCCAGTATGCAACCTCTCTTAAGATTTCAAGTGTTGTATGAAACCCCCTATGACCGGCTGTGGCCGCATCATGGCGTGAGTTAACATCAGGCTTCAGAATGAGGTAGGGACCACCCACTGATCATGGCCAGCTAGGGATCTCCTCACCAACAAACCGTCTTGGATTTGGAACATTTTTGGACATTTCATCAACACTCTGAGGTCCTCTTTCCCAATGTAATCGGTATCCGTCAGGGGAAAGTTCTCAGGGTCCTCAAAGTGTTGATAAAACTTACCAATTATTGAATCCCCTTTTTGAGCCGTAATCAAATCAGCATCTGGGGTCTCCCTACTCCATTGGGCAGTTGAGAGTACATTGTGAGCATTTGTCTGGGACGTAGTGATAGCAGTGACCTGGACCTCCCCCAACAGGGACTCGGTGTCGAGTAGATCCCCTTGGATGGCTCCGGTTTTGGCCAGCTGATCGGCTAAGTCATTCCCAGTTTTGTCTGGTCCCTCTACTTTGGAATGACCTTTGATCTTTTTCCAGTAGATGGTCATCCCATTCGAGGTGACCAGATCATCAATATTTTGAATTCATTTCCCATGTTTCAATGGTTTATTATTGGTACATAGCATGCCTCTGGTTTTCCAGTTAACCAGGTGCTCCACGAACCCGTTCCGTACATAATCTTAATCTGTGATTACGAACAGTTTGTGGAGTTGATGTTGGACAGCAGTGAGGATGGCTTGATGCACAGCCATCAACTCTGCCACTTGACTACTTCGTGGACCAATCTTGTACCCAGCGGAGGGTTCTGGGTCTCATTCACCCATGCATTCCCTGCGCCGGCCCCAAGTTCTTTTTCCCCATTGTTGTCAACATGGTAAGAGCATCTATCCACGTAGACAGTGGGCATTCCCTCACAATTGTCTTCTTCAAAGACTTTGTATGGGGAATTGAGATATGCCTCCATGTTGTCCTTGATTTTTAGACTCTCGTCCTCAAGACAGTTTTCTCTGGCACAATCATGCAACTCAGCCAGACCTTGCGCTAGGGGACTCTTCTTGTTTTGGCCATATCTGACCTCCACAGGAAAGCCTTGCATTGACAGAATCCAGGAAGTAATTTGGGAATTACTCACATTTCCGGGCTGGATTCTGTCACTTTGGAGATATTGCAGATGCTAGTGTGGAGTCTCCACTATGATGTGTTCTCCCTGGATAAACGGGCGTTAATTCTTCAATGCCCACACCGTAATCAGGAGTGCCTTCTCACAATCGTTGAATTTTTCCTCCACAGGGGATAAAGTTTTACTCGCATAGGAGATTACTTTATTGACCTTGTCATGCTTTTGGTATAATACTACAGTCAAGCATGTGTGAGAGAACACTGTCTCCAAGAAGAACTCCTTGTTTTTGACAGGGTAAGCTAGGCAAGGTGCTTGTGAGAGGCTTCTTTTGAGTTGTCTTACTGCCTCGCCTTGTTCTGGACCCCCACTCCCACTTGACCCCCCCCTTCAAAAGGTGAATCAGGGGTCTTGTGATCTCTGCGTAGTCCTCAATGAACTTTCTACTGTAATTAGTCAGTCCAAGGAGGCTCCTTAGTTCCAGCAGAGTAGTGGGGTCTTTTAATTTCTG
The DNA here is from genome assembly GCF_040938575.1 of Ambystoma mexicanum. Classification (NCBI taxonomy): domain Eukaryota; kingdom Metazoa; phylum Chordata; class Amphibia; order Caudata; family Ambystomatidae; genus Ambystoma; species Ambystoma mexicanum. The sequence continues at coordinate 1,368,714,283 of NC_090932.1, forward strand.
GAGTGCTTCCACCTTCTTTTCCTGGGGAGGGAGATCCTGAGGAGTAATCTCATGCCCCAAGAAATGTACACAGGTTCTACACCACTGTGCCTTTTGAAAGGAAAGTTTTGCTCCGGCAGCCCTCAACTGTGTCAGAACATAACGGATCTCCACTATGTGTTCCTCCACAGTTGAGCTTTTGATGAGAACATCATCTACATAGGCCAGGTTACCCCTCTCACCTAGGTCGGGCATGGCCTTATGTAGAAATATGGTGAACTCATTGCCGGAGTTGATGTATCCAAAGGGATTCTGGGTCCATGTGTACTGCTGCCCCCCAAAGGTAAAGGCCAGTTTGTATTGGTCCTCCCTACTGACAGGTACAGTCCAGTAGCCATTGGTCAGGTCTATTGCAGTGAATACCTGTGACCCCTGGATCTGGGCCAGCCCTTGGTCAATGTAGGGAAGAGGCCATCGGGAAGTATGGACCCGTTTGTTGAGCTCCCTAAGGTCGGCGCAGAGTCTCCACTGGCCGTTTGGCTTCAATATTCCCCGCACCAGATTATTGAGGGTGCTGTGGACTGGACGGATTATCCCACGGGACTCAAGGTTCTTAATTATTTCCGCAAAGGACTCCATCGATGCGAGAGGCAAGCAATATTGCTTCACAAACACTGGAGTCATGCCAGGGTCCATGGGAATTGTTGTTGTGTGGATGTCGGTGCGACCACAGTCATATGAATCCACCGCAAAGAGATCTTGAAAATCAAAGAAAACTTGTTTCAATTTTTGCCTCTGCTCCAGAGTCTCACAGGCATCGGCTAGGTTGACTCTCTCTTCAACCATCTGCCTGAAGCCTGGAAAGACTTCCAGTTTTGCTATCTCCGCGGCCTCCTCCAGCTGGGAGGAGATGTCCCTGGTCAAAGTGCTGATTTGGACTGGAGGCTTCAGGTGGGAAAGGCAGCCCTCATGGGCCTGGAAAATCACCTCATCCCTCCTGAAGTCACAGGTCACATCTTCCTTACCATAAGGGCAGGACGTGTACACCAGGAAGTTCCCCCCATGCTGAGTAAAGATCCTGTCTGGTGTTGTGTTGTCATCACTATCACTGTCAAAACAGTCCCTGGGGATTGGTCCTAACAGTTAATTGCCTAAATCTATGGAAAAATGTTGGTCATCAACCGCCATTCCAATAATGGTGCCTGTGGCTAGAGTGATACTCTTTAAGTCGCTGTTAACCACCTCTATTGGAGTGGTGTCATGTTCTATGTTAACTAGTGGTGTTGGGTTTACCCCCAACCCTTGCTGTTGGAGAGAAGCATTTAGATTAATATATGCGTCAGGGTTTTTCAATTTCTGTCCTCTTTTAACTTTCACTTCCAGGGAGAATTGTTGGGTCCTTTCTGGGATGGTGACTTCATCTCCAATCTGAATTTCAACTGCATAAGGCAGCAGTTGAGCTAAACTAAATGCTTTTTCTGGGTCATCAAAGCCCATGGGATTATCCGCTAATCGGGACCATGCTTTGAAGTTTATTAGGTCCAAACTAATGGCAAAGCGATTGAGAATGTCAAGTAAAAGCCGGCAGTGACGTCTCGCACGACCCAACAATTATGGACTATGCTCTTATTGCCTATGGAGATTTTGAGCATACACCTGCTTGATACGAGATGATTGGAATTGGGTTCTTCCAGATCCGTTTCCCATTTGTCTATCAGTTTAAATGTGGGAATGGCTGGATCTTTTGGGAGTTGGCAGAACGTGGCTTCACTGATGAAGCTCTTACCATTGTTCACACACACTCGGGCGAGAACAGAGTCCTTCCCTTCATTTAACCGAACAGGGATGAACAACTGCTCTCCAATTTGCTGAATATCGGCCATGCTCTGAACTGATTTCACATCTTTCTGGACTATAGGGGTAGCAATGTCTGATTGTGGATTCGTAAAGAATTTCAGAGTGTTTCCTTCCAGTGTGGAATGCCACCTTAAACTGGAAGGAAGGTTGATTGTCAGAAATAGAGAGGACCCCCATCACCAGTTTGTAGTACTACTGCTATTACTGTCACGTCTGGGATTTGGTTGTTGTGGAAGTGAAATTCTACTTGGTCAGGTTTTTGTTCAACCATGTGGCAGGTGCTGTTTAAACCTTGTTTACGCAATCTATTAGGGGTGACAACCTTCGCAGGAGGTCATTCCCTAGTAAACAAGGGGTGCCCTCTGGAGTCACAACTATGACCGCTGCTTCACCTTGTGTCGCCCAATTTTAATGTCCAAATCCGCAGTCCCCTCAATGGGAATTTCCTTCCGGGCAACGTTCTGAAGTTGTCCCGGAAGAGGGGTGAGAGGAATTTGGAATTCTCCACCCTTCCTGAATTCAGTTGATCAAAGGCCCTTTTTGACAGAAGGGTAGCTTGGGATCCAGTGTCCACCAGTGCCAAAATTGTACCCTGCCCCTGTATTTGTACGGTGGCACAGAATCTTCCCTCCTTCTTCGCAAGGGGGCACAGTTAATGTACATTTTTGGACAACTGTTGGGTTCGTTTTCTAGTTTTGGACACTGATAGGGAGGTAATCTGGGCAGAATTCTGTGGGGAGTCTTGGGAATCTGCAAAGAAAAGTGCCAACTAGATATGGGAGAAGTTTTGGGTTCCCCTGGTTCCAGTTCTGGGCCGCCCCCCCCCCACCCTTTTTGGAGGCAGTCACCAGGATGGATTTGAAACAGGGGATTTTTATGTTGTTGGTTCTGGGGTTGGATGATGGGCGGCGCTAGCTCAGTCCCCACATCTACCCGGTCTGGATTTGAATCCTTTGGGACCCATTTTTCTTTGGGAGGATTCCCCCATCTCTGAAGGAGAAGATCCTTTTCCCAGGATCCTCTGAGGATCCCTCTCGTTCAAATTGTAAGATTTGTACCTCCTCCTCAAAATGTGTCTGTTTGGGTTCTTTGTTTCTCCTACCCCCCTCTGCTCCTTGGTTGGCAGACTTTCAGGGGCAGGAGAGTTTGGTTCCGGTTCCTGGGTTTCCAGGGGCTCTTTACAAGTGGGGAAGCAAGCTTCCACCAAGGCTTTACACCCCCTTCCCCTTGTGCCTCCTCCCTGGGAACCGGTGGGTTGTCGGAGTTCTGCCCCCGTCATTGCTCTGGAGCACCAGGTCCAGAGTTTGGGGAATTCTGCACTGGCATGCTCATCTGAGGGTTCTGTTAAGCCCTCAGCATGCAACCCAGATCCTGTGCCATGTTTTGGACCTGGCGCTCTAATTGTGACACCCGCTCAGCCTGATACGTGGTTCTCATTTCTCCCCTGGGCTGATCCCGGGAAGGGATAATACCCCGGGTTTGGAAGATTTGGGTACCCCTCCACCCTTGGCCTCCCCTCTCCTGGATTAGGTTGTCTGGGCTCAGGAAAGTGGGGAAAGAAGGATGGACTGTTCTGGGGTTGGAAGTTTTGTAGGTACCTGGGGAAAAGGTTCTGTCCAGAATTTGGGGAATTTCTGCCCTCCTGGGGGAAGTGAGGAGAGAGGTTTCCTGGGTTAGCTGGGGCTTGGTTGGATCCCCCCCCCTTGGGCTGGAGGAGTTCACACATAACCCAGGATGGGCCTGTTCCTCTTGTAGCATGGACTTATGTAGTCAGGAGAGTAAGGCATCCCATTTGTGGGACTACCTCCTTGGCTCCCTGACTGTGACTGGCCCGAGGGCCTTCTGGGCTTGGGATTGCCCTGATTTTGTGCAGGCGGGTTTTTAGGCCCCCCCATCTCCAAATCTGAAATGGGGGCAACCTTCACCTCTGCCACCTTTGCAGCAGCAGGTGTGTTGGTTGGTTTGGGCTTTTAGCATTGTTCTTGTTCTCTATGGGCTTTTGCACCTCATAAATTTGTGTGGCTTGTTCAATGGCCCAGTCTAGTGATCTTTTCTCATGAAAATCTCTCACTAGCTGGGTCATGATGTACTTTGGTAGAGTGTGGAAAAAAGTATTGACAAATTCTTTGCTGTCCGTGCGCACCTTTCTGGTGGTCTGCGCAAAGGCACGCTTTTATTCCTGCACAAATTCTTGTGGGGTCTGATCCTCCCCACATTGCAAGTTATAGGCTGCATTGCGAGCCTCCTGCGGATTTCTATGTACAGAAAAATGCTTCAAGATGGCCACCCTATAGGTGGACCATCTAGAATGATTTTGGTCTTCCAGCCCCGCAAAGAAGCTGGAGTATTCTGGTGAGATGGTCCATTTCACATACTGAATACAGCTACTGCTGTCTCTCAAATGGAAAGTTTCCATCATCTGCTCAAAGTGCTCTAAGTGCTCCCAAACAGAATACTTAGCATTCTTAGTGCTCCCAAACAAAATACTTAGCATAAGGCATGATGAAGCTCCTTATCGCTTTGATTTGCTTTACGGGTCCTTAAGCAAAGCCCTTTTGGCCTTATTGGCCTTCTTGGTTCGGGTAACCCTGGTCCATTCCTCCTCTGACTCAGAGGGACTGCTCCCAGAGGTGCCCGTCTAGTCTTGTAGGTTTTCCCAGATTCTGCGAGCCTGGGAATGGCTGGCAGAATGCGGGGACCTCGTCTCCAGTATCCTGCGGTGCTCAGAGTAATCTTCTGATTCTTCCTTGCTCCCAGGATTTGATGGGTACCCCCCCACTGTCCTAGCTGGGCAGAGGTTTTCAGGATGCCCTTGTGGGCCTGCTCTCATGGAGTTCCCCACTAAATTTCACAGTACTTGGGTACCCATACCCAGATGCCCACCCATCCATTCCTAGGAGGTGCTGGTCTATGAGCCCCAAACTTCTGATTGGATTGAAATCTGCCATCCCGTGGTCCTTGGCTCATGTGCACCAGTGGACATGGGGGTGGCAGAGTCCAGGGACTGGAAGAGGTGAAGGCCTCCGGTACTAGGATTCCTGAGGTTATGCTCAGGTGTTTCCCTTTCCCAGCGAACCTCATCTCTATCAGCCCCTGCTCCCTGTTGCCATGCAAGAACCTGAGCTTTCTGTTCCTCAATCAAGGCCTTACTAGTTTGTATCAGTCTCTCTTGCATGGCTACCGGCCTGTGGAGCCTGTCATTGCTCTCACAGAGAGCCTCATTTTCTCTCTGTGCTTCCTAGGTTGTTTTTGAGTACTGAGCCAGTCTTTGCTGCAGGAGGGTTACCTCCTGAGTCCTGTCTATACTGGCCTGGGCCTTCCTTGCCTGAGCCTCTTCCACCCTCCTGGTGTGCTCCAACAATTTTTGATGGTCTTTTTGGAGGTCACCCAGCCCCTGAAGGGCCAGGTGATTTTCTTCTACTTTCTCATTAAAGTGACAGACTTCCTGGCCTAAGGTTTCCCTTTCCTGAGCAAGAGCCTGCCTCTATGCCGCCAGGTCGTCCCTCTGTCTTTGAAGCGCACCAGCTTTCTGGTGCTCCTATCAAATTCTGCCTGGGTATCCAGGTCTTTCAGAATTAATTTGTTACTCTCCTCTTTTTCTCTGTCTAGTTGGGGTGGCTACCTGCTCTGTGAATGCCCTATTGAAATGTATCTGTTGCTCCAGCTTTTTCTGGCTCTGCAGTAGAGAGTCCACAATTTCTTGGTACTCCTTCTGCAAGGCCAGAATTCTGGTATCCTGTTATGCCTTTTCCTGCCGCGGGATACCCATATCATCTTTTATTTTGATTATGTACTGTCTACTCTCATTTTCTGACTCCTGGCTCCTTTGTAGCCTCTGCTCAGTAGAGTCCAGATCAGTTTGGGCCTTTCCTAATACCTGCAATTGCTTACTTGCCAGATCTTGGCCTTCAGCATATTTATCCTGTACTGCTCCAATAGATAAATATAGATATGCTGTTATTTTGGCAATCTTGTTGTCCTCATCCTTTGCCTTAGGGGCCATATATAGTTCACTCAGGGCCATATGCAATGGACTCTGGTCTTTCCATTTATCTAACCCTGTTGCAGTGATCTGTTGTGTGATTGCCTGCAACCACACATTCTGATCCTGCTCTATCCATTCGCCTCTCACAAATAACTTATGCAAAAGGTGTTCTCTAGCCATATTCATCTCTACCAATGTCACCATTCAGGAAATATTGATTTCCTTCCTGACTTACAGAAGTTTTCTTTTCTTTTTGCAAAACAGACTGTTTCCTTAGAGGGTTCCCTTTTGTGGGGTGCTTTTACAGTGTAACACAGCGTGGTAGCCCAACAGGATTTATGTACCCTGTCAGTTAGCAATCTGCATTCAGCTGTCACAAGTGGTATATCTCATCCAGAAATCCCGCTATGAGCCCCCAATCTGTAAGTGGTTTCAACCCAGCACTCCACCTAAGTCAATGCCTGGCGTGAGATGCCCAGCTGGAACCCTCAATTATATATTTTTATGTCAAAGTTCTTTTATTTCTGAACGATGTACCCTTATATCACGCCCACTCTCTTTGAATCCCCCCCGGTCTCACTGAACTAAGAAGTAGGTTGTTTTGCAAAGTCAAAAGATTTATTTGATGGATTTGAACAATATATATATCACACTTTTATGAATTATGAACAATATCTGGATATCACACTATTAATATTTATACATTGATCAGCATTGGGTAATATTACAGTAATCAACAATCTCTTTAATCAATAGGAGTCTGGATGAAAAGAATAATGTAGCATTGGATAAGACTTAGTGTGGGTGCAATGAAATGCAATGATGTGAGATTGATGCAGCACACAATACACTTGATATGAATTCAATCAAATGCAATGTAATCACTCTTTCCCCCTGGTACTACTCAATCCCCCCTAATATGCAGTATGAAGAGACAGAATGAGGGAACACAGGTTTCAGGAATATAAAATCAACAAATGCAGTTTCAATCCCAGTTCCCCCAGCAAGTTTAGAGAGAAACAGGACTTATTTTAAACAGTTCAAATGCTTTTGAATGTGGCTTGTAATGAATGGGAAAAATTCTAAAAATGACTTTAATTCTCTAAAATTGATTCAGAACTAGTCGGAGCTGCTTTGGATAGTTCCAGGTAGACACTAGTAATGATGTTTGAATGACTGAGAGATAGCAAACTGAATTCAGAAGTTAAATGCAAGAAATGGCTATTTTATATGGGATGAAATTGAGCCAATTATAGAATCGCGGCAAACTTTTCAGTGGCCAGAAATGCGATTGTGGCAAAACTAGGGTTCTAGCAAGAGTTCTTGGCAAAAAGCACAAAAACAGCATAGCCCGGCTGTTGAATTGGTCGGGCCCCTTGGAAGTTTGGGGTTAAAATCAGGTTGCAAGATTTTAAAGGCCAGCTGAGAAGGATTCAGCTTTGGATTGGGCCTTCTGCTTTCAGGGTTCTGGAGTCTTGATCCGGGCTCTGGAGTCTTGATCTGGGTTCTTCCTGCAGAGCGCTCCGCCAGTAAAAGCAGTTGATGGGTGAATGTGTGTCTGTAGGTCCTCAACAGTCCCTATTTATGTATTTCTCAAGAGGGTGGGTAGGCTGATTATACTATGCCCAACCCTCTAAGAATCTGATAGGTCAGGGAATTTCCTCTCCCCTGATTAGAGAAGGAAACAGTGTGTCATAATGTGTCATAGTGATGCTGCCATTTACAATCCAGGGAGAAACCTTCCCTTTGTTCCTATACAGAAAATCTGTTTTTCATACAAAACCTATTTCCAATATCAACAACTTGATAATAATGCATATTTACATTACAGATTAAAAAGGCACGTATCCATCAAAGTCTCATCTTCCTAGAGTTTTGGTTCACAAATGACAGTTTTTCATGCTTTTGGTTGGTTATCCATTGTCAGATCTGTACCAATGTTTGCAGATACATGCACATAACATCTTGGCATCCTTCTGTTAAGTTTCATATTTTTAACATTATCACAACTGCTACAAAGTCAATATTTTGATAGTTCAGTCTCTGAACATAGCACAAATTCCAGAGTAGTTTTAAAACGTGACCAACCTTTTCATTTTAACAACACTATATTTACAGATTTTTACCAATTTTGTTCAGTTTTCTATGAGTCTTTTTTCAAAAAGATATCTTCTGTGCTCTCTAAATAACAAACACAACTGTTTGTCTCCGCCCCCAAGATCTTGGGGCTGGGCCAGAGCAGTCCCAGGCTTCTTCCTGCCAGCAGTTGTTTTCTGTCACACCTGAATTAGCATTTTCCTTTCAGTCAAGGGAGTCTTTTGTTTCTGGTCCGAGCAACAGGTAAAAAGTCCCCTCTCATTTCCTTTCACACCTCCCTGCCAGTTCTTCAGCAGATGGCAGGGCGGAAGATTCCTTTGTTTGGGGAGAAACTGTGGAATGTCTTTGAAGCTCAGTGTGGCTGGCTTTAACTTACTTTTGAAACAATGTTTTAAAAATAGTCTTTCTCTAAAATACAATTCACATTTTTACAAATATAACCACAGCTCTCTTTATTCCAGCCTTTTTACACGCAGAGATTGAATTGTCACCCTATATGGCTTTTGATGGGAAGTCTCTTCTTTTCCATACTTTGGCTTTAAGGCACAAGTTTAAATGACAGTACAAGTAAAGGCCGGCTTCTGACACAGGCGAGCAGTGGTACTGCGCCCATTTTTAACATATTTTTCCAAGCAAGCATCTTTAAATGTGGATTTTCTTCTGATAAAATATGTTTCTGCTGACATTGTGCTTCAGTGAGTTCTTTGAATAATATGATGTTTAGCACCCAACAAGGATGTTGGATCTTTTGTGATGTTGGGAACCATGATTTTTGCACTTTCCACAGCCAAGGAAAAACGGATCTTTAAAGCAGTTCCAGGTTTTCCTTTGCAATGCAGCACTGCTTCTTCAAGTAGTTTCATTGTCTTCTTTGGGCAGCCAAATGATAGGTTTTGGCAGTGGTCTCCTGTGTTACTACTGACATAGGCAAAATGGATTGGCGGCCTATTTTCAGGTTTTCCTGCGCACTTTCAGACATTTTTAGCGCAAAGGTCTTTTTGGCGGCCATCCTGTTTCTGATGCAGGCAGCGTACAGTGCTGTTGCAGGGCATGGACTAGTGGGTTAAAGCATCCCACAGCGAGGACGTATCTGCCCTGCGGCAGGTCCTCAGCCGCATCGCTGATGCTATGGAGGCTGAATGTCCAGCACCCCAGATGTAGCAGGCGGCCACACCATCATCCTCCAGCTCAACACAGACCAGCCTACTGCACTGATCGGCGCGCACCCTGCGCTGCCCGGACATGCCGCCACCAGGTGCAGTGAGTGGCAGGAAGTAGACTGGCCAGCCGGATGAAGGCAATGGACACTTGTTTGGACATGTGTGGGGGAGTTTTGAGGGGTGGGGGAGGTGGGTGAGGGTGTGTTGGGGAGTTTTGGGGGGAGGTGGAGAGGGGTGAGGATGTGTTGGGGAGTTTTGGGGGGAGGGAAAAGTGGGTTGGTGCACTTTCTTATTCATTGTAAATTTCAATACACCCGTTGTGTGAAATAAAAACATCTTGAGTGGACATTCATCATTGCGCATGTGTCATTCATTCATATACAGTGCATAGTGTACATGTACTCCCACACCCAGTGCCCTCTGTTAAACTGTCATGTCACCCTCTGCAGCCATGTGTGTCAGAAATATTGTGCTATCACTGACTGACGCACAGCACTTCCCTCCTCTGCATCGGCACCGCGATGATGTGCAGCCACATCTTCTTCATCCCCTTCATCATCACCAGGTGGTAGCAGATCAATGTCAGGGGGCAGGGGCACGTTCTGTCGGATACACATATTGTGCAGCATTACACATGCCATGATAATCTTGGCCACCTTCTCATGCCTGTAGAGGAGTGCCCCATCCCATCCGACCGGCTAAGGCAGCGAAATCATGCCTTCAACAGGCCAAAGGTCTGCTCAATGACTACACGGGTACGGGTGTGGGAACGATTGTAGTCCTCCTTATGCCTGTTCTGTGGGTTTTGGACAGGAGTGAGGAGCCACGGCTTCAAGGGATAGCCACTGTAACCTGCATGGGAGGCAACAAATGGTACATGTCAGTTGAATCATGATGGACAGCTGTACTAGTCACACATGCCTGCAGATTATCGTTGGTCACACGCACATGTCCCTGGTTGTATGCACGCCATTTTCAGGCCCTCATTGTGTCCTGTGCCATGGATTAATGGTGTGGATTGCATCTTCTAGATGATACATGGTGTGCACTGCCATCTTGTTGCACATGCATCGTGTACGCATACAGCTGTGTTTGTGTCTAATTTGTGATGTGTTGTCTTCTGTATGAATTGCTGACTGGGAGCGTTGGCAGTAGGCTCTGCAATGTTAGGCATTCAGCGCAGATTTTTGCAATGGTGACATGCTGCATTCCTGTGGTTTTTGCAGCCCTGTGACAGACAGTGGATTCCCTTGGTGGTTTGGTTCAATGCACTCCCATGGATGCTTGTCCTGTGTGGTGATTTGCGGGAGACAGCAACATAGTACATATTCACTGCATGTTGCTGGATGGTGTTACGGCAGGTGAGGTCCGCTGATGAGTGGTGCATGTTTAGTGGGATGTGGGGGGGTTTACTGTTTGTCATGTTGCGATAGGTGTCGACCTTACTTCTGTCCTTTGGGATATGGATGTCATGTTCTGTTTGGGATGCTTTGGGGCACAGTGTTTAGTGATGTGCACATCATGCTGTCACATCAACATTGACAGCATGGTGGTGTGTGCATCTCTCCCCCCAAAATCAGTGCCATATGCCTGTCATGCAATTTACCAAGCAGCCAGGCACGTCGTCTGGCATGTCGCTCCATGTAGCGTGGTAGCGTGGATTTTCGCAGGACATAGAGTCATGAGTTGATCCCGGATATCGGGCACAACAATGTGTTATGATCTTATTGGCATCACATACCATCTGCACATTGATGGAGTGGTATTGCTTGCGGTTGCGGTACACCACCACCATGGCATGCGGGACCACCAACTCCACATGGGTGCAGTCGAGTGCACCTATACAATATGGCATGCCTGCCAGTGCATGGAAGCCAACTTTGGTATCAAGAATCTCCCGTGGAGTCTGTGGTCGGGATATGTAGTCCCTTGTGTGCTTTAGGAGGGCATCCAGCACTTGGTTCAAAATGCGAGAAAATAAGAGTTGTGATATGCCATGCATGTGCCCCACTGTGTGCTGGTAGGTGCCTGGGCAAGGAACTGGAGCACTGACGCTACCTTCAGTAGAGGGGGATGGTGGTGCGTATTTCAAATGTCGTTGTGTATCATGTGCACGATGGTGGTGATGGTGTCCCAGTCCAGACGGTACAGGGTGTGGCTCTGCTCCGGGGTTAGGTTGAAAGGACTGACTCTAATGCGAGGGATTGGGAGCTGCCTGCGTGGTACCGCTGGCTGCACTGGTAGGGCATGCTGGGCCTGTCTCGCCCTCCTTCTCCTCCTACATCTCCTCTGTGGTGCCTTCTGTTGCTGTGGATGCTGGTGTTGCAATGCAAGCATATCCTCCAGCTACAGTATTGCTACTACTATTGGAATCATCTTGGTGTGGGAAGGGGTGTGGTGTGTGGGTGTGCTCCTTTTGTACTGACCCAGACTCCATTGCCTCCACCTGTGCTGATTGTGTGCATCTGTGGCAGTTGGGAACACTGAACATAGCATTTTACGGTTGGTTCGAGATGCCGGTATTACCGGCATGCCGGTATCCCCTATTAGCGCCTTCATGATGCCGGCATTTGCTTGTCCGCCTGACTTGTGATTTCCTCCCATTAGCGGCATGCCGGTATTGCCGGTATGATGGGCCGCATGCCCGCGCCCATGCCGCTATTAGAGACACCTTTATTAACGGTGCCTCTAATAGCGGGGTCTTCGGTCGGAATAGCCCAGAGCGGTAAGCAATGGCAGTAATCACCGGCATTGTTTTTCCCTCACCTCCAAACTCGGAATGACCCCCATTGTTTATGTTTTGGGTATTTTGTACGAGGATACAAATAGATGTTGGAAACATTTTTTAACTTTTTAAAATATTATAAAGGGATTTCCAAGGAGAACAAAATGTAAACGTTTTCCTTTTTCTAATATGGGGAAACTAACGCAGGACACTCTCACCCAAAGAGCAAACACTAAAACAAAGGCGAACACTAAAAAGTAAGAACCTCCACAAACGCCAACCACAAATAGATAACAATCCTCCAAAGTACTGAAACGAGTTTTCAAAAGCTCCAAAACGCACAAACCACCAGATTGTGATCCTGCCCTGTGCAAAACCTTCCCTCATGTTGTACCAATTCAGGGCCGGGAAAATGGCAGCTCAGGCATTCTGTGGCAATTCTTACAAAGAATGCTGGACAGATGGATCACTTACCGAAGTAAACTGTAATGGGTCATCATCCTCCCTACTTATGTGAGATGCCATCCACCATCTGAACTGTTTAAAGTCTATTGTATGCTCTTTTAGACCCATCAGAACTGTGGATTCGTGATTGTGTCAGGAGTGTATCCCAACCTATCCCTATAGTCAGAAGGGATGTTCGACTGTGGAGATGGCATAAGAAATGAGATGATGAGGAAAACAATGTTCTCGACATCGCTGGCGGTGTTCTATGTTGAACAGAAATGATGGTTGCAAATTCTTCTATACTCTGTCCTTCACACAATGTTACTTCCTTCACTCCACAGTGCGTGTTTATTTTTACTGTGTATTGTTTGAGTTCGTGTGCAGCAGAAATTGAGACACGTTCATCCTGCAATGTGAGTCTAGAAATGACACCAGTATGAATTTGATTTCACAAGCCAAGTCATGGGCCCTTTCCTTTGTATTATTATGATTGGTTATTTATAACATGGTTAATACCGAAGAGGTTTTATAAGCGCGGGCCCAGGATTCAAACCTGTGTTTCTCTACACCGACTTGCTTCCAAGACGAGCGTGTTGCCATTGAACTATATGCTGAGCTCTGTGTTCAATATGTTGAGTTATCGAAGTTACAGAATTGTCAATACCTAATGGAATTATGCAGAGTACATGTTTGGTGGCATCCTTAAAAGGCAGTAGGACAAACTAGACAGGAGACAGTCATTTCCAATGTTATTCTTTAAAAAGAAATGCCCCATCTAATGCTCTGCTGTGATTGTTGCAGTGACCACCGTTGTCAGCCCAGCATGTGTAAAGTACAATTCCAGAAGGTCTAACTTGTAGACTTTAAGGGGTGCAGCAGCAAGCCTGGGTGCACTTGAAATTGGTAGAGCACAATTTTTGCACTGTAGAGCCTGCTAAAGTGTGATACAATTTCAATTGCTCATGAAAGCTGTCACAACAAAGTAAACAACATGTACAAGGCAAGGAAAATGCATGGGCTTGCCAATGTTTAAGCCAGCAAGGAGATTCGACCCGTTGCCAGCAGCAGTAGAGCCTTGTTGTAAGTGCTGTTTTCTTAGCCAATGTAGCCCCACCACCTCCTCCTTCTCCCAGATGTATACACCACTGAGACTCTTCTTTTCTACCTTGAAATCTGTGCACACAAAAAGTGTTGTGCCACTGCACTGCCTGCACTTGATGTCCTCTAATATTACTGTAGCATCCAGACCTCTCCAACCTGGGGTGGGAGGGGGGGTGCTCGCCCAGTGCACAGCCACATCCATGTAGTCCAGCTTCAAATTGACTTTCTAGCCCTTGATTTGATCTGTTCCATTGAAAAAAGCATCGTGTTGTGCTCTCTGGTACATTCATGCATGAGAACTAACGTGAACTTGAAATTTCCATGCAGTGAACGATGGTTCTCATAAACCTATGAAAAACTTTATTTTTCGTTTTTCTTTTTTTATAAAGGACCACAACAAGAGGATGATTGAAAACATTTCTGCCAGATTAGCATTGAGCAAATATCATGCAACCTGCAATATTTGTGTCCACGCTTAAACGCCTTCATCACTATGATCTGACTCAAAGTGGGATCACTGTGGATGCAGAGATAGGTCTCAGCATCCGAAACAATATTGGCAGAGCACCAGTCTTCTCCAGGGTGACGGTACACATTGGGGTAGTGAGGTAATTGGATGCTGGTGGAAGGTCTTCAGTTGTGGTAATCTCAGCCCTGTGCATGGTGTTCATCTTAAAGGCTGAAAACACATCACATCGAGGTCGGTGCCAGTCCTCCCACTGCACACACTTTTCTTGCACAGAAGCCAGATGCAAGATGTTTTTGTTCTTTGTCCTGGATGAAATTATTATGCAATTTAATTTTTCATGGTGGGCTACATCATCTCTTTTTATGCTCCCAAGGCCATAAGGTGATGGTGGTTGTGGTGGCATTAGTTGTTTGGCTGCCCCATGGTGATGTTTTGCAATAATGTCAGATCTTCCATGCTGTGCTTGAAAGAACTGTACACAGGCAAAGAGGTAGTTATTTATTTTCCTCCCAAAACGCATATTGGGTCATTGTACTCATCCTTCTTGCTTTTAGTGGTCTTATTACCAGGGCGGATAGCTCAGGAGTAAAGCATCCATCTATGCTATCAGAGTGGTTTGTACTTCGCATGGTCTAATCTTGCGGCAGGACCGATTTTCCCTTTTATCTTTCCGAAGCTGATAAATCAAGAACCATTCAGACAATAGTATTATTATAAGACCTGTTATTACAGAAATTAATTAACACATGATTATTGTCATGTTCACTGGATTTTGGAGGTAGTGGAAACCCGGAAAATCACTTGTCCTGCTCCTCTCAACATTTTACTTTTTCTCCCACTCATTATGCTCTCCTACACTGTATATTGTTCGGACAGCCCACAAGTCAATGCATTATGCACCTCTCCCATTCCTCATCTGCAACAGTGGAGTTTTCCCTGACCTTCTGTAGTATGCTTGTACTACATTATCTTGAGCCGCACAGCGAAGTCCAGCAGAAGGCACTACTCAATGCCAGCTTGATGTCTTCAGTTTACCATTCTCAATGTCGAAATCCCTGCACCACACCTGCTGTGCCAGACAATACAAAATGTCCTCCTTGATATATGGCTCAACCTCTACTGGAATATTTGGGTGCTCCAGAGACCTCTCGATATTTGTATGTGATTGACAAATAAATTGTCTCATGATGTTATGACACATAAGGTGGTGACTATGATGCTCTCATTTCTCTAGTAGTAGTGGTCACAAGAAGAGGCCATGTTTGTTGCCTACTCAATTACAGCCACTGCATGAAAACTTGTGTACGAGCGAGATAGAAATACAATATACCTATCAATGTATTCTTCCTACAAGCACAGTTCTAATTTTCTCTTTCAAAGTATTGTGTCTCATCACAAAAAATAAGGCACTGCCACTTACAGTGTCTGGATTTAATCCTCAGATTTTAAAACAAATCTATGATTTTCTCTTTACTAATATTCTATTTTGTCCCAAAACAATGGAAAACTTATTCACAACCAGTAATTTATTTTAACCAAACAAATGTATGGATTCATCTTGAATAATATTCTTTGTAACACTAAAAGTTTGGTGCATTCCTCTGCAACCGCTAACTGTGATCTCCTGCATCCACATATTTCTATGATTTGCTTTATGATAGCATTATGTCTAATCAGTTGCAACTACTGAATTTATTCTCGTTCCTCTAAGTAATGCAAGGACATTCTTTTCACTACTAGTATTTAGTGTCATCACAAAAAGACGTAATGCTCAGTTACAGTCACTAATTGCATTCTCCTCCTTCAAAACAACTCTTTTGGCCAAAAAGGCTGTACTTGCTAACAAAGCACCTGTGCTTAATCTGGATGCCCCCCTCATAGTGGTACTGAGTACCAATACCCCACACTTCCACTTTAGCCAAGTAAGTCAGGAGCAAGTAGCAGCCTCTACCAGGACGCTCAAACCCTCAAATTGCAAAGGTGACTCCTGCCCAGCACACATAGTGAAGCTCTGTGTTCCTTCCCTCACTCCCATCATCACTGCGTTTGCTAACACCTCTTTCTCAATAGGCATAATTCCCTGAAACATCAAATTGACTTGGATCACTCCACTATTGAAAAACCCCTGCATGGACCACTCAATCCCTACTAACTACTGCCCCATTACCCCAGTCCCATTCTTACAATAAAGTACGGACCGCCTAGCCTATACCCAAGTACAGCAGTTCTTGGAGACCAACCATCTTCTTGGCAAAAGGCAATCTGGATTTCGCCCTTAGCATAGTAGAGAAATGGCCCTATTGAATTTAAAAATACAAATGGACTCCATCTGTGAATTCAGCAAACTAGCCATCCTCCTTTTGCTTGATCTCTCTGTGCTTTTGACCATGTTGATCACAACATCCTGTGCCAACACCTAATTCAGCACTTCCAGTTCTCCATGGAAAGCCATCCAGTGGATGTAATCCTTTCTTGGTGATCGAACCACATGTGTGTTCATAGGGGAATCTGCAGTGGATGCCATCCCTGCCCCAGTCTGTGTGCCACAAGGTTTTTGTCTCTCACCCACCCTGTAGAACACCTACACAAAACCTTTTTTTGACCTCCTTGATGCAGAGGGATCATTTGCACCAACTTCACTGATAATACACACATTTCTATCCCTCTCAAGGGTGATCATAATGCAGACTAGGTTAAAATTAATGCAGTTAATAACACAATTCAGAACTGGATGGCCAGGCATAATTTGAGCCTTAATGATGAAAAAAAAACGAGCTCTTTATTATCGGCTCCCCACACCATCTTTGGCACTTGGATGCTACCTACTCTTCTTTCTGTATTGACAGTACTTCCAGGCCTGTGCCGAAACAAATAGAATCATTGGAAGTACATCTGGAAGTGGATCTATCCATGCCTAGACACATTAATGTCCTGGTATCATCCACGGCCTATACAGCCAGACTGATCTCTTTGTGTAGACAGTTCCTCTCCCTGAGCAACTGTCCCAACGCTTGCAAGGACACTGATCCTCTGAAAGCTTGATTACAGTAACATACTACTTATGGGAACCTTGACAGCCAATCTCTCCAAACTCCAACTGCACCAAAATAAAGGTCTGCGCTCTGCCGTTGCTCTCAAACGTTCTAACCACATCTCAGACTCCAGACACGATTCACACTGGCTCTCTATCAAAGCGAGAATTGATTTGAAACACTTTCCATCAGCCACCACTGCATATACAATAAGGCCCCTTTGTAACAACGGCATCATCCAAACTGACCATGTGTGGGCACTTAGATCTAGCTCCATCATCTCGCTGCACCCCCCTTGATACACGTCCAAGAGAGCAGGTGGGGTCAGCTTCTGCATCATGGCTCCTACACTCTGGAAGTCACTGCCCCACTCATCAGAAACAATCAAGCCACACTTTCAAACAACGAGTCAAGATGTGGTTGTTTGATAAATAAGATGAACTACTGCCTGCAGTCTCCAGGCCAGTTGACTACTTGCTTTTCTGCTCTCCATACTCATGTACAGTACTACTGCTGTGATAGCTTCAGGTGGGCGTTTCACAAATTTAAAAAATAAATAAATACATTATTTTTCCTTATAGTATTTTGTCTCATCACAAAAAGATGGCATACTCAGATGCAGTCACTGAATACAATTTCTTGCATCCTAACAATTTTGAGAGTAATAATAGTTTCCTATATTCTTTGCAGGCCCGCTTTAATTCTGTTAGAGGTACAGAATCAGTCTTGATAGCAGAATTGAGTGACTTGCAAACTGGAAACAACAAAGGCACAGAAAGAAATCTTGGCTTTAGGCCTCTTGGCAATATTTGAAACCATTGATCATTCCATTAAAAAGAAAGTGATATATAGTCAGGTTTCAAGGGCTTCAATTCCTCCTTACCTAAATAATGTTTAATGCCCCCCCCTCTTGTGAATAATGAGTGGTTCACTGTGGAGGTTATCAAACCTTCCTTTTAATATTTATCAGTGCCCTCTCACAAACCTGATCCATTTGTTTGGGGTTAGGTTTATTTAGTTTTATTTATTTATTTGTTTGTTTTTAACGCAGCATAGCCCATAGGCATCACGGTGCACAAGGACTCGAGAACAGATTGGGCATGCAAGACAGGACCTTAAAGGTGGTTCCAGATCAGCTCACTACTGAAATAGTAGAGTCTTTAATGTTTTCATGAAACTCTGTAGTCTTTTTTTACATGCTGTAATTCTACAGGCAGAGTTTTCCATGCCTGTGCTGCCAGTGCAGGAAAGGAACAATCATTTCCTCTTATTATCACTCTGCGGACGACTAAGTGTTGGGTATTGCATGAGCGAAGGATCTTACTCGGTTAGTATGTAACCAGGTTCTGTTTTAGATAGAGGGATGCTTTTCCATAGATGCATTTATGGGTCAGAGTTTTCATCTTGAAATTAACTATCGCTGTGAGAGGCAGCCAGTGGAGTTTCTTCTTTGTGTTTGTTATGTGTTCCTGCGTATGGAGATATCTGACGATCAGAATAGCCTCAAAACTGTGCCTAATATAGATTGTCCTCGAGGTGATGTCTTAAACTACAGCTGCAATAGCACAACATTAGAAAAATATAATTTCCGCCATTGAATGATGGATGATCTTCTTAACCTTAACCCTACAAAGATAGACATCATACTGAAAAGGACACCTGTCCTAAAACTGAGACCTTTCTGGGCAGAAGCACTACATGCTTACCCCAAAAAAACTCCTCAGCAATGAAGAACGTTAGCATCATCTTTGATAACAAGCTTACCCTTGCTCCCCAAGTCACACAGGTGGTCAAGAGTGCATTTTCTCCTGTGAAAATGTTGAAAAAGCCATTTCCTTGTCTAGCACTATCTTTCCATGCATTGCAGGTATGTCACTCTTTCAGTCACTCCTGGACTATGCCAACAATATTTACTTAGTTCTTTAAAAAAATGATCAACTAGTAGGCCACGAGACACAAACATATCACCTCTACATGTAAGTCCCTACACTGGCCGCCAGTGGAAATGTGCATTAATTCAAGACACTGGGCCGTATTGCAGAAGAAGGTTAAGGTTACTGCTGGTAGTAACTGCCACCTCCCATTGTCCCTAATTAAATTCCTGTAGCAGAGCAGCAAAATTCCATCCTCAAGTAAAACCACTACTGCCTGTAGTAAGTGTAACTGGGGTAATTACTGTTGGCAGTAAAACGATAGTCAGTAGAATTGTCTTACTACCTTCATGCCCCATTATGAAACACAATTCAGCCAGGCCATGGCTGTACTTACAACCTAAAGATAGACCAGCTTTTAGTACTCTTCAAAATTTACCAACAATTAGTGACTGCTGCTGTGCAAACAATTTGTCATGTGTGTACATTAAACATACATATTATGGAGGAGTGTTTTGCATTAGGGTGTTGTGTAGCTTAGCCATGTATGAGTTGAGCCCTATCTTTATACATGATAGCATGTAAATAATCATAAACTGGCCTGCCATGAGTTCCCAATAAGCTCCGGTGGATGCCCCACAATTCTGCGCATTTAAAAGCGTATCCTGTTAGCAAATTTGGGATGTGCTTTTAAAAGTAGAGACACACCCCTTCATTTGCAACAATGCACAAAGGGAGTTGGCATCTGTGTGAATTTGGCTTTTCCTTTTTGTGGCAAAACATTTTTTGGGGTGAAATCAGGCCCATGGTATAATGCCTCAAATGGAACCAGTCCCCTTTTCTTCTTTGATTGCTTAGTAAAATACTTTGTTACCAGATGCTTCTGCTTTATGTCAGCCAGAAAATCCAGCACCCTACACTTGACTTTAATAGGGTAGTCAGTTGTGCCATATCTTTGATTACTTGGCCATAATGAACCGTCGGATCCCATGACTGAATGCCACTGTGAATCACCTGCATTTTCATATGCACCTATAAAGCTTGATCATAGGCTGTTCCTACTTCATTGATTAGTGCCATAAGGCCACTTATGTTATGATAATATGGCTTTACACTGTGCTATTCAGCACAATAGTTTCAGAGTGCATAGACTTGTTGATAGGTGTATGTATTGTATCCTCTCCATCATATCCTATGGTGAGTTGTATCAGACTATTTAGGCATGCTTTTAGTGATGCTGTGCTATCAATTTAGAACATACAGTGCAATGGTTAATGCACTCAATATTGCAATATTTTGTCTATGATTTTATAACAAAGGAATAATTACCTCTCGCACTTTACTTCACATATTGGGTCCAACTGGTGCAGGTCCTTCACCTACTGTGTAATTTTGTAAGTGAGGAGTTATGTAATTTACTTTGGCATCATAATTTGTTTATTAAAAAGGAAGGTGACACTGCTACTCTATGTTTAAACCCCACATATCTCTTTAAAAATATGTATGGTTTTCACAGGTCACATGTTATCAATCAATCATGGACATAGGGAAATGTGCACCTTTGTACAAATCCAGTATCAGCTTAGATCTGTGAAAACCCACAGGATTTCATATAATTGCCTTTGGTTTTACCAAGAGCTGTACTTTATCCTTGCAAAAGTGCTATATTTTGCCATGTAGAACACATTTGAATTGGTTTTGAATACAGTGAGAAAGCAAACTGTAGTTCCCACTTTACATGATCAAGCATTCTTCTTGGAATGAGGTCCCCCTGGAATAAGCTCCTCCCAGTCGAGCAACTCCTGGGATTTAGCAGAGACACGGCTCTAGACGGCATATGTCTAATTACCTTGGGGGATTTTCATACTCACTGTTGCATAATTCATTTAAATCACAGTACTAGCATAAACCCTCACATGTTTCCAGGGAATTTTCAATCAGATGGAAAAATTTAAATTCAAAATTAAATTACTTCCATATCTTATACTAGCGATATGACATATGGAAGAAATCTGAATTTCTGGATTCACATGTCCCCACGAATGCTGAGATATTTGGCATAAATATGTGTGATGCAATGAGATTCATTCATTAATATGTCTACTTGTATTATTTTTTAATAATCCTACAAATCGTGTGTTTGCAATCAAGGGAAATCTCATGGTTGCAACACTGATTCTTTTGATACTAAATGTCATATCGTTGTGGAGTTATGTTGTAAATATTTTTATTTTCTGCTGCTAACCTTAAATGAGTTTTATTTCCTTGAATTATGAAACCTTATGTCGAGGCATGCCTTTCAGTTGATGACTAATATGGTGCGCTGACATGCCTCTTCTGTCTGCAAGGACTTTTGTAGGCAGCAGATTTGCACTTTATTGACTAAGTGATGTTAAAAGGAAACTTTCTAAGATCATTTTAGCTCTTTGAAGCTCGAGAGTTTGGAAAACTGAGCTCCTACCATGTGATCCGTTTGGAGCTTATCTTTGCAGAGGACCATGAATTTAGCAAACTTTGAATGTGAAATGTATTTTTCGTTAAGGCTAAACTGAAAATTAATCACAATGCCTCTCAACTCCAAACAGAACCAACAGCAGGGCCCTGGTCCCTTTCAATACCATCAATGTCCCTAACCCACCCCAACACCTCTTTCTTAAAGATCATCACGGCAGAACACTCCCATCACATATGCCAATAGGTACACGGTAACTCACAGTTCCTCCAACATAGGGGACTAACATTATGGTACATTTAAGAGAGTCTTGATGGGTTCAAGGGCCACCTGGCATTGTGCATTTAATATTGGGTGGCTATGGAGGATGACCGAACCGCTCTATAAATGACCCTCCAAGCGAGTTGGAGGTCAGCAGACCACTCTTTCTGGGATTTTGTTGCACCCACCTGTTCCTTCATCAGTAGTGATTGGTAGATTCACGAGATAAGCACTTTCGAGTTTAGCTGTGTATTGAGAATCTGCTAAAAATGGGAAAGGGGGCCCAGCATGAGTCTGTCATTACACCCTTGAGCTGAAGGTATAGTAGTGGTGAGATGGGAATCAACCCTAATGCAGCCTTAAGGTCGGTTTTAGAGAGGAATTTGCCATCCTTCCACAGTTGACTGTCCCTAATAAGACCAGTTTCATAGCAAGCCTGGAACCTAGCGGGGTCTAATATCCTGTCCCTAATGGGGGGTGAGAAAATACAGTTGAGGGGTGAAGGCCATGATGTGATCCCCCTTATAAACCCTCAACTTTCTCCAAAGGTGCCACAGCACAGCAAGTCTTGATGATAACGGATCCTCTGAGGAAGGCGTCACTGTGGGACCCACAGCCATTCCTCCAGTGTGACGCGGAAAAGAAAAGGTTCTTTAGGGCAATCCATTTTCTGTCCTTGTTTTTCTGCATATGATCCACCAAGACTCTAAGCTGAGAAGCAGAATAGTATTGATAGAGGTCTGGGAAGCTCAGCCCACACTCCTCTTTTGGCAAAATGAGTGTGGAGCATGATGCATGCAGTTTCTGCGCCACTCACAGGAATTGTAGAGGAGCCCTTCTGATCTCCTTCTGGTAAGAGGCTGAGATTTGTATTGGGGGGGACTGAAACAAGAATAGAAAGTGCGGGAGAAGGATGTTCATTTTAATGGCAGTCTGCGAAGCTGCCCATGACAGGCTAATCTTAGACCAAGTATGGAGGTCCTACCTATGGATTTGAGTGATTACAAGGGACACCGCTGTCGCGTCCTGCGACTCAGTTGGAATTTTCAAGAGGCAACACCATTCACAATCACCCTCGGCAATGTTTGCTGGTATAGTCCCATTGCCCACGTGCATTATCTGGGGACTATGCCGGCCCCTATCAAGGTAGCTTCCATAAATCTCCATTCAACTCTGTCAAATGCCTTTTCAGCCACAACCGACAGCAAGAGCACATCTTCAAGAGCGCATCTTTCCCTTTCCTTCTCTATAAAGTTCAAGGTCTTTAGAATGTTGTTTGCTCCGTGTCTGCACCTAATAAAGCCAACTTGATCAATGTGGATCAGATTCAACTTACCTGCTAGTACACTGGAGGACATTTTGGCACCTGTGTTAGTCATGGATATGTGTATTTGTATTTGTATTTATTTTATTTGTATAGCGCAGACCAGGCCCGGAGGCTACCGGGCGCATATCTTTAAAACAATGGTTACAAACAATATGACATTTCAGATAACATATAAATTGAACAAAGTAATCAGCACACATTAGAGGTAAAGACAGAAGTACATTGGTAGTCAAGTTTTCAGAATGCAACTTGGTCGTCTGATGTAACTAGCCAGCGTTTGGCTTAGTGTTTGAATACATTCAGGGAAGGAAGGTTTCTGATAGTAAGGGGGACAGAGTTCCGCAGTTTGACTGCCAGAACTGGGAAACTGGACCCACCGGCTGTTTGGAGTTTGTATCTAGGGATCAGTAGGCTCTGGCTAAGGGTAGACCTTAGAGATTGTGATGGGGTATACTGCGTGAACCGTGAGGAGAGATAGATGGGGGCCTGGTTATTCATGCATTTGTAGGTCAGGGCAAACGATTTTAGTGAGATCCTTTGGGGGACTGACAGCCAGTGAAGGTTCTTCCTGGTTTCCGAGTTGTGGGCTGATCTGGGGATATTAAGGGCTGCTCTTATGGCGTTATTTTGTATGATCTGGAGTTTGTCTAGGTTACGTTGATTGGTTCCTTGGTACAATGCATTGCAGTAGTCCAATTTGGACATAACCAAAGTCCTGGCGAAGATAGTGCAGTTGTGGGTGGAGAGAAAAGGGCGACAAGCTGTGATTAGCTTGCAAGTGTATGCAGCGGCGGCGGCAACTGCATTCGTTTGTCTATGTAGGGAGAGAGTGGAGTCGAGGTAGATTCCGAGAGTTTTGGTATCTTTGGAGACTTTTATGGAGTGTCCATCGATATTAAAGGAACTGAACATGGGTTTCAGCTTGTTGAATCTTTGCTGTGCCATCCAGGTTTGGATGACATGGTATATGTCATTTAGGGATTTCGAGTCTACCGTGTAATCGCCCGTGATGGGGATGAGTATCTGGGTGTCATCGGCATAATTAGTGTAGGTGACACCCAGATAGTCGAGCACATCAAACAAGGGTTTAGTGAAAACATTGTAGAGGGTGGGGGATACGCACGATCCTTGGGGTACCCCGCAGTGGACTGGCGCAGGATCGGCGGAGGAGGTTGGGTAGAAGACCCTCATATGTCTGTTGTCCAGGAATGATTGAATCCAGTTAGTGGCATTGTCGGAGAAGTGGGCTGCGATTTTCAGGTGGTGACAGAGGATTTGGTGGTTGACCAAGTCGAAGGCAGCAGATAAGTCTAATAGTAGTAGCAGGGCTAGTTTACCGTTGTCTTTAAAGTCCTTAATTTGGGTTTTGAGATCTAGGAGGGCTGTCTCTGTACTGTGCTTGGGTCTAAAGCCTGATTGTCTAGTGCCTAGTAGATTGTTCGCTTCCAGGTAGTTCTTTATCTGAAGATACGTTGCTCTATCTAAGATTTTTAGCAGAAATGGGACCGTTGTGATGGGCCTGTAGTTGGTTGGGACCTCAGGGTCTAAGGTAGGTTTTTTTAGGAGAGGGATAACCCACGCATCCTTCAGGTTGTTGGGGACCACTCCCGATTGAAATGAGGAATTGATAAAAGTGGTAATGAAAGGAGCGAGGTCATGAGCCGATTCCTTAATGATCGGGGCTGGACATGCGTCCCCTTGGCAGTTGGATGGTTTTAAGTTGCAGATGATTTTTTCGACCTCCAGAATGGTGAGCTGTGTGAAGCTGAAAGGCACAGGGGAGTCTGGGGTGGTTATTTTAGGTGGCAAGGTCTTGCTAAGCAGCGGAGTGTGGAGGGAGTTTTGTTTGGCGTTGATTTTGGATTGCAGAGTAGTTATTTTGTTGAGAAGTGCATTTTGTATATTGTTGCACCAAGTGCTGTCTTTGGTGCACACGTCAGGGGCAGGTGAGGGGGACCCTAATTCTTTGAGAATTTTAAATAATTCTCTTGTGTTAGATTCTGCTTGGGAAATGCGTAAGATGTACGTCTCTTTTTTGGCTTGAAGGATGGCTTCCTTATAGTTAAGAGAGGTGATCAGGAGGGAGGCTTTATTAGCTCAGCTGGGATGACTTTCTAGAGGGCTTCGGCCTTGCGCTTTTCTTTGCGCAGAGCATTGAGCTGCGGGGTGAACCAAGAGTTCAGGTGAGACTGTTGTTTGGCTTCGCGAATTTTTAGTGGGGTTATACTCTCGATGGCTTTGATCATCAGGCTGTTGAAGGCGTCTACTAAGACAGTGGGGTCCTGGTCCTTGTGCTGCGAAGCAAGAGTGTTCAAACAAGGGAGAATGAGGGGAAGCAGTTTCTCCCTGGTAATGTCCTTTTTATTTCTGGTGGGTATAGCGGGGGCTATGGTAGGTGCGGTCTGAGGGTTGGTGGCTGGCAGGAGGAAGGTAATGATATGATGGTCAGAACAGGCGCAAACAGCGTTGGAAATTACATTAGTATTACAATTGAGGTCAGCTAACCAGTCGAGCGTTCTGCCCTTGTTGTGTGTAGGATTGCGAATGCGCTGCTGGAAGCCTAGGTTGGAGAGGGTGGTGGCGACTTCAGAGGCCATGTGGTCCTTGGGATCAGAGAGGCCGAGGTTAAGGTCACCTAATTGCAGTATCTGGGAATTAGGCTTGGTGTTAGCCGACAGGGTGGATGCAACATCGTCCGTAAATGAGCCAAGTTGACCTGGAGGTCTGTACATAAGGTGGAGTGTTGCTGTGTTTGTGGGAGAGAGGGATAGTTTCACTGATAGTGATTCTGCAGAGCTGAATTGTGTATTGGCGGCAGCTCTCATAGTGATTTTGTCGCTATGTATGAAGGCGACTCCTCCTTCTTTAGACAAGTTGGATTGTCAGTCGTTTCTGATAATGGTATAACCCTTGGGTAGGGATAAGGCGAGGAGTGGGCCAGAGGCATCATGTAGCCAGGTTTCGGTAATGGCTAGGAAATCGAGGTTATGGACAGTGATGAGGTCTGCGATGTCAAGGGCATGAGCCATAAGGGATCCTGCATTGATGAGGGCTCCCTTGAGCGCTGAAGTAAGTGAGATGGAGGGGGGGTGATGGGTGCCGTAGGTAGGTTGGGCTGTGGAAGGGCGGTGTGGCTGCGCTGAGTACAGGGTGGTCCAGGCAGTCTAGATCTAAGCCTGATATTCCTAAATTGTAATGTACATGGAAGGTTTGGTGTAGGTTTGGTTGCAAAGTGCTTGAGCCACAGAGCTGGGTCATTGAGGTAAGGATTCGAGGGAAGGTCTGAGCAGTGGAGCATGGTGGAGGGAAGGGAGAGTTGGAAGTCGTGGTGTGACTTAAATATGTTGTCAGGGTAAGTGCCTGCAGTGAGGGATAAGGCTCCTAAAAGGACTATGTGGGTGAGGTAGAGGCTGGTAGAAAGTATCGACAGCATGTCGTCGCCTCATAGTTCGCGCGAAGCGTAAGGTGTGGTGCAGTTAATGTACACTGGGAATGAGACACAATCAACAATCATGCACAACTTAGATAGATTGACCTATGGTAACTACAATGAGCATATGGTTAAGCGATAGAGAAAGGTACAGGGCACCTAGATTTGACAATCCCACCAGTGACTAAAAATGCATACATCAAGGGCACCTAGATTTGACAATCCCACCAGCGACTAAAAATGGATACATCAGGGCTTCTAGATTTGACAATCCCACCAGCGACTAAAAATGCATACATCAAGGGCACCTAGATTTGACAATCCCACCAGCGACTAAAAATGCATACATCAAGGGCACCTAGATTTGACAATCCCACCAGTGACTAAAAATGCATACATCAAGGGCACCTAGATTTGACAATCCCACCAGCGACTAAAAATGCATACATCAAGGGCACCTAGATTTGACAATCCCACCAGCGACTAAAAATGCATACATCAAGGGCACCTAGATTTGACAATCCCACCAGTGACTAAAAATGCATACATCAAGGGCACCTAGATTTGACAATCCCACCAGTGACTAAAAATGCATACATCAAGGGCACCTAGATTTGACAATCCCACCAACGACTAAACATGCATACATCAGGCACCTAAATATGGCAATCCACCAGCGACTAAGGAATGCATACAATTGGGGTCACTGACTTGAAAATGCAATATGGCTATGTTTACCTGTAGTATGGTTGACAAACGCATAAGCAATTATGGACAAAAATAGTAAATCTAAGTTAAGGTGCATTGGTAAGCGACCTATGGTCTCACATAGATAGCAAGATGCTAGTCTGCAGTCAATTTAGACTCAATGGATTGCCTAGATACAGGTTTGCAGGCAAGCTACAATATAGTGTATAAGCATACATTAGCATGACATTTGAAACAGTTAGGTAGTGTTAGTTCACAGGGAATCATTGATTGCAGTGTTTGTTAAAGCATCGGGAAGCAATATGAAAGGAATGACATGAACTACGATGCTAGGAAGTGATTTTGCTGAGGTCTGACCAGCCTATTAGTAGAGCAGATGATAGGATGTAGGAGAGCATTCTCGCATCATGGAGGTCATCATGAGTACATCATAAGTACTCCAATGCTAATGTGCATCCTGAACATTACACGAGACATTACAGAGACGAGACAGTCGGTTGTGGCGAGTTGATACTGCCAGTAATAATGTACCTGTTTAGAAGGGGGTCCGCCAGTAATTCCACATATGCCCGCAGAGAGGCAGGGTGTCTGGCCGACGGCCGGAAAGGCGAGGACAGGCAGGGACAGGACTAAAGCCTTTGTGCAGGCCTTAGTGTGATGGCCGGCTACGCCTCCCGGCGTGTGATAGGCTGCTGATGTAGTCAGATGTGGTCGAGTGAACCAATCAGGAGAGGCGGCAGCGTAGGGGGCCGAAAGCACTAGGAGAGTGGGCTAGCAAAGTTGGGCGGCCATCTTTGAATGGCGCCAGCACGGCATTAAGGTAGCAGCCGGATTGCAGAAACGGCATGCATGGGTAGAAAGGCGTCGGTATAGCAGCATATGGGTAAAAAGCTTGCGATGGTCAGGCAAGGTGAATTAAAGTGGCGCTGAAATTGGAAAATGCAGCAACTTCGCTCGAAAGAGGGTGAGCCCGCCGGCTTACCTCCGAGTGGGGGGGGGGAGCTCCTGCTTCTCCCCTGAGACGATGCACTGCTCCAGCAGTGTTTGGGGTCTCCTGTTCCCTCGGTGTCTGTGTGATCACAGGCAGGACAGGACTAAAGCCTTTGTGCAGGCCTTAGTGTGATGGCCAGCTACGCCTCCCGGCGTGTGATAGGCTGCTGATGTAGTCAGGTGTGGTCGAGTGGCCCAATCAGGCGAGGCGGCAGCATGGGGGGCCGAAATCACTAGGAGAGTGGGCTAGCAAAGTTGGGCGGTCATCTTTGAATGGTGCCAGCACGGCATTAAGGTAGCAGCCGGATTGCAGAAACGGCATGCATGGGTAGAAAGGCGTCGGTATAGCAGCATATGGGTAAAAAGCTTGTGATGGTCAGGCAAGGCGCATTAATGTGGCGCTGAAATTGGAAAATGCAGCGACTTCGCTCGAAAGAGGGTGAGCCCGCCGGCTTACCTCTGAGTGGGGGGGGTGCTCCTGCTTCTCCCCTGAGACGATGCACTGCTCCAGCAGTGTTTGGGGTCTCCTGTTCCCTCGGTGTCTGTGTGATCACAGGCAGGACAGGACTAAAGCCTTTGTGCAGGCCTTAGTGTGATGGCCAGCTACGCCTCCCGGCGTGTGATAGGCTGCTGATGTAGTCAGGTGTGGTCGAGTGGCCCAATCAGGCGAGGCGGCAGCATGGGGGGCCGAAATCACTAGGAGAGTGGGCTAGCAAAGTTGGGCGGCCATCTTTGAATGGCGCCAGCACGGCATTAAGGTAGCAGCCGGATTGCAGAAACGGCATGCATGGGTAGAAAGGCGTCGGTATAGCAGCATATGGGTAAAAAGCTTGCAATGGTCAGGCAAGGTGAATTAAAGTGGCGCTGAAATTGGGAAATGCAGCGACTTCGCTCGGGAGAGGGTGAACCCGCGGGCTTACCTCCGAGTGGGGGGGGGCTCCTACTTCTTCCCTGAGTCGATGCACTGCTCCAGCAGTGTTTGGGGTCTCCTGTTCCCTCGGCGCCTGTGTGATCACAGGCAGGGACAGGACTAAAGCCTTTGTGCAGGCCTTAGTGCGATGGCCAGCTACGCCTCCCGGCGTGTGATAGGCTGCTGATGTAGTCAGGTGTGGTCGAGTGGCCCAAACAGGAGAGGCGGCAGCGTGGGGGGCCAAAAGCACTAGGAGAGTGGGCTAGCAAAGTTGGGCGGCCATCTTTGAATGGCGCCAGCACGGCATTAATGTAGCAGCCGGATTGCAGAAACGGCATGCACGGGTAGAAAGGCGTCGGTATAGCAGCATATGGGTAAAAAGCTTGCGATGGTCAGGCAAGGCGCATTAAAGTGGTGCTGAAATTGGGAAATGCGGCGACTTCGCTCGGAAGAGGGTGAGCCTGCGGGCTTACCTCCGAGTGGGGGGGGGGCTCCTGTCCCAGTGATGACCCGGTGATGACCCTGACTTCAACCTTCAGATGGCTAATCATATCTCCTCTCCAGAAATGGGTGCCTCTAGGGATTCCTGCTCTTCCCGTACCAATGCCTTGAGTGGGTGCGAGTTCAGATAGTGACAAATTGCTCCCTCCTCCCAGTGACACTCAGTGGTATACAGCAGGGGTACAAATCCCTAAATCTGGCAGCAATTCTGTCAGGGTCGGTAATCATTTTTCCCCTGTCACCACTGATTTTGAAGACCACCCTTTCGGCCCTTTTGATGTCTCAAATGCAATGCCAATAACATGTGGGCCTAATCTCCCTTTTTTCTAAAAATATCTGTTTAAGATAGCATAGCTGTGCTATTGCTTTCCCTTTCCAGATGTTTCCTAACTCCTGTCTCAAACCCCTTAAAATCTTCATAAGATCTTCTGATTGGTCCCCTGTGGATCTCAGATCCTCCTCTTTCCCTGGGTTTTTTTTGCTTAATTCATGCACAAGCCACATTCTTTTCCTCTTTTTGGTTGCCCCCTAGCAGATAAGGAGGCTGCAGATTGTAACCTTTGCTGCTTCCCATTCAATGTGGAGCAGCCGCCCATCCGTGTCATTGCACTGGAAAAAGTCTGTCAACTCCTTCCGAAAGGATTCTCCAAAAACAACATCCCTAAACAGAGTATTGTTACAGACCGAGCATCTATCTATTGGGGCTCTAGGTCATAAGTCCAGGGAGACCGTGCTTATATCATGGTCTGACCATCCCACTATATGAATATACACCCCTGTTATAAGGTGTTCACGTGCTGCCTCTAGTGTATTCGGGTGGATGTTTGTGCGAAGGAGAAAAAAACCTGTAGGTCATCATTGAGTCTATAAAGAAGTGTTCATGTAACATTGCAGATAAGGACCCCCTCCTGCAGCCCCACTTCTCATTGATGACCTATCTTTGCTGTGATCCCTGATTTGATTCACATCCCCCCACATATCAGCAAACCAGCCCCAAGGAGGGCAGCAAAGCCAAGACTTGTGCAGAAGGCCAGCTGGTGCTAATTGGAGCTTGGAGTAATGTCACTTTGACCCAACTGACCATTCACCACCAGTAATCAGCCATCCAACCCCCTCTTAATCTGTGTCATCTCCAACATGAGGGTGTTCTGAGTCAAAACACCCACTGCCACTTTTCTTTTTGGTCCAGAGGACTACAGTGATTACCCCAACCCTCTTCCCCTCACCGTGTAGTACTCCCTTTTCTTAAATTTGGTCTCCTGCAAAATGAGTATGTCCAGATTAAACTCACGTACTACCATAGAACATTCCTGTGTTGAGTTTAGACCCTTTGAATTTAGTGAGCCCAGCTTGATCTCATTGCGGTGCTCATGCTGTGTTGTTATTCATATTGCTTGTAAAATCCCAGCATAGTGAAATCCATTCTTCCATTTATGCATCCCTGAACTCCCTTACATTCCCCCAATGAACATCAAATGTAACCCATACTTCCACTGTTAACCCAAAACCCTGGGTGAATTAACCCGCTCCACCCTCACACCATGAAGAGCCAGAAAGCCTCTGTATTTGGAGATGCCCAAAAATATGGGGGCTGCCTAAAAGAGACCTTTTGCCCCAGAACTCCGATGACCAACCCATCGGATTACTTCACTGCATGAATCACAACATGTAACTTTTAATGGTAACCACCACATTCAGTAAACAAAAGCAACATACACAAACCCCACCACCCCCCGTAGCCCAGAAGCTGTATCAGCCAGGCTGTCTTACTACAGGAAACCACAAACTGCTGAACAGAGTGAATACCAAAAAGACAAACGATTAGAGTCATGGCATGTTGAACCTCCAAAATTTCCTTGAGCCAGCCACTTTGCCTGTTCTCAAGGGGGCAGTCAAATTCTTTGTGATACAGTAGTAGCTGCGGCATATCCAAAACAAAGAGAGGTGGGGGAAAAATGTATACTGATCCACCAAACAAACCCCCTGCCTAAGGTCAACCTATATATACTCTATACATCAAGTTTGGTGGACAGTGTAGTAACACAGGTGAGGCATCCAACTCACATAAGGGCAAGCCTCAATCAACGGTGGTGGCCACCCAAAAAGAAAACAAATTGTTTGGGGAGTCCACCAGTGCAAGTTACCAATATGTAATACACACTGGGCAAAATATTAACAGATACATTTTATTTATATAAATCACAGTGGTTAAAAATCAACATCTTCAAAAGTTATTCAAATCATCAAAACAGTGCATTACAATTTATAACAAAAGAAGGAAAACTCAAAATGAAGTACACCGGGAAAAGAAAATGTAAATAAACCACAACAAATTAGGTTTCAGAACAATAGTAAGTGAAAAAAATCACTATCTCTAGGGTTAAACAAGAATAAATCAAGTTAGCCTAAATCAGATTCAGCTGTATTCAATTCAACAACAAATCTCACACTCCTTCACGTCCATACAGCCCAACATGTTTCATTCCTCACTCATACAGAACACACACAGTACAAGGAAATTCAACAGGGACGTGCACTACTAATAATAATTTAGTCCTTCTAACATTACAGACTGTGTAATTGCACAAGTCTGTGGAGTATCACAATGACTCCAAATCCCAGCACCACAGAGCCTCTCAGATACATGGGGCCTCATTACGACCCTGGCGATAATGGCTTAACGGCGCCGTAAAGGGCGTCGGCGCCATTAAACCATTAGCGCCTGATTACAAGGTCCCTTAGCGGGTTGGAGGCCTTAACTCTTGCTTTTTGCAGGCGTTAAAATCCAACCCGCTAAGGGACCTTGGAGCTAATTACGGCAACCGTAATTTACGGTGCCGTAATTAGCGTCTTCCCAATCCCCATTATGCCCTATGGGGCGAAATGGGAATGGGGAAGGGCAGATGGTGAATGGGGAATTACCGCCCCCACCAACCTTGTGATGGGGCGGTAATTCCACCATCCACCATGCCGGAGACCGGCATGGACCATGGTGCTAATAGCACCATGGTCCAGCGCCTGGGTCGTAATGAGGCCCATGGACACGCATTCTCTTGTACATGGGATCGCGCTAATCACTTGGATTCAAATAGTGCAACATGTCTCTATCAAGTATTCTTTACTGGTCAGCACTGGGGGGTGCCCCCTTCATGAGGGCTGTGATAATGCAAACATTTATTCTGGTGTGGGTTGTAAAAGGTTCAGCATAACGAGGGACAGTGCACACCAAAACTGCCACCATATAGTGTGTTACTCTGGGTACTCCTAGGTGGTATCTGTACGTAGTCTGGTAACTAAATCAACGGACTAGATAGTACAAGCTCAGACCCCTCACTGGAGGACCCCAATAAACAATCCTTTTAGTCATACCTCACTGTGTGTTTGTAACGCATAGTCGAAGGTAGACTCATCACAATGCCATACAATCACAGTAGGTCAGTAGTACAGTGATGCCAAAACAAGCTTCAAAGTAAGCTGAATGAAAAATACAGCATATAAATTACTCGTATTATAGAGAGGGCACAGAGCGTGAAGGGCATATTCGTTTAGGATGGTAACAGAAACGGCTAAGTACCTGTGACGGTCTGTCAGGTTATAGAGAATGTGACAGTTACAATTAAGTGATCTTAAAATGGATTACCACGAATACATGATTTCTAATCCATATTTACACATTAACTTGTTCTGGGCATGTGGGAAGCCTAACTTGCAGGTTGTGTGTTAGGCAGAAACCTGTGCAGTTCCCTTAGGGACCACTGCAAAAAGTTTAAGACGACAGGAGTAAGCAGTAAATCCAATTAGTAGCAGTCTGCACCACCCAGATTTACCTGGTAGCAGTGGCTGAGCAGTCAGACTTCTCTCAAGAAGAGTTAGGCAGTATATAGAGTATACACAATAGGGCTAAACTACAGTAGAACAAGCAAACACTGACTAGAGCTTTGGTATTAAAAGTATATAATAATTTATTTAAAACACACTTATGAAAATACACTGGCACTAATATATCAAGCAAGTTCAAACACAGTCACTGTAAGTATATACACCTCCCTAGTTAATTATTCAACAAGTCTAGGTTAAGACACCACTTATTATCAAAACAGAGGTGAGCACGTAACCTTAGATGGCACTCCAATAATTTGTTAAAAATGGAGAGAAAAGGAAGAGTATGGAAATAACACAGTACCAACACTTTTAAGAAACCACAGCAAGTCACGAAAGGCAGGGTCTACTGTAGAGCCAAAATTCATAGGTCAGGCCCACTCTTGGAGAGAGCAAGGCGGAATGTGCCCAAGATCACACAGTGGAAATGCACTCAAAGTCTTTTCAGAAAATGTCAAAAGAGGTTGGATCAGTTCAGAAAGGTAAAGTTAGAAGGTTTGGAGGCCAACCCAGTTGGAAAGTCAAGGATTTACGGGACACCTTAGACAGTCCGTTGCAAGGGAGGCCAGGCGGGACACATACCTGAAATGGTGAGCAAGCTCCAGCGGGGGCAGTTGTTCCTGGCAACGGGTGCAAGTCGTGGTTTCGACCAGAGGAAGAGATGATCTTGACGAGGAAGAAAGCTGGAGGTCGATGCACTGCCAGGGAAGAAACCAGCCGCGGAGTTCCCGATTAAAAGGTACGACCCTTTATTCGCGGTCAGTGGTGAAGCGTGGCTATCCGGCCGCCGGGGTGCTTGCCACAGGCGATTCGACCACAAGACGTCCTGGAAGTGAAAAAGGTGAACTGGTTGGTCCCAACAGCTTGAAGGGAAGAAGACTCTCCTGGAAGAAGATCTCCTCTGTCGTCGGGGAAGTGGTGAGTTCGTACAGCAGGGCTCCACCGGTGGTGTCGTCGTTGTAGATGGCTCAGCTTCTCCCCTCTTCGTATTCTTTAGGTCCTGTTGCGACTTCTTTTTTCTGGTTTTCCACCAGCACTGAGAATTACCAGTTCTCTTAGGTCTAGTTAGGGGTCCAGTTGGTCTATCCACCTCTTCCTCAGAAGCAGGGGGAGTCACAGATTCTAAAACTGGGGGGACAATGATGGAGTTTGGTTGGGGCTCCCATTTCCCTAACATTTTAACCTGAAATTTGACTGGGTCAGAGGTCAATTTACCAACACCAGGGCTTGTAGTGGGGTTCTCTGTAGAGGTTCCCACAGGCTTAGATTGGTTCCTTAAGGTGGCCTCTCTAGCCAATTTGGTTTTGTTCTGTGTCTCCATAGTGAGAGGCCTGGGGGTACTGGATACTACTCCTAGAGTTCTTAGATCATTCCCCAACAGGACTCTCCCAGGCACCTCAGTCTGAACACTGACAGGAATCATCACTGTCATGTTGTTACACTGTATGAGGGCTGGTAGAATTGGAACCATTTGGACAGGACCTCCAGAAAATGTAGTGGGACCTTTGGGTGCCTTAGCAACATCCTCAGGCCCATGGGCCCTAATGATACACTTGCTTGAAGACCCAAAGGTTCTTCAGCAAAGACTTCAAAGTGAGCACTAGCCATTTGGACTTCCTCCACAGGAGTGAAGGCTAAGGAGACTGTGCTGATCCCTGTAGGTTTACCCTTACATTTTGGATCTCCTTTGATATGGTCAGTTGCACCACAGAGATAGCATGTTCCAAATGCTCTCTGGAATGGGGGCTTCTGCTGACCTCTTTCTGGTTGGACACCAGAGGACTCACTAGCCCTATTAGGTTTACCTTGGGGCTTACTCTGGTTATTTTGTTGTTTGGGGCCTTCTTTGGGTGGGGAGGTATTAGAAGTCTCTTGGTTCCCTTTTGGTGGCTGCTTCCCCTCATCCTTTTTCTGAGTTTCCCCAGAATCCTTGTGAGTAGCCCTGTTGGCAACCCACAAGTCAGCAGCCTTATCTAGCCTTCTAGGATCTATTTCCTTTGAATCAGCTAAGTGCTGTCTGAGCTCAGGAGAGCAGGCATCATAAATGGACTCCAACATTACAAGATTTCTCATTCCCTCATAAGTGTTCAATCTGTAACCCTTAATCCATCCCTCTAAGTTTTTCAAACACTCATTCACCCAGGTAGCCCAAGGGGTACCATCATTCTTTTTGAGGGGCCTAAACCTCTTAAGGTACTGAGAAGGGGTCTTCCCAAATCGAGCTATTAAAGCTAGCTTCACACATTCATAGTCCCTTCTATCCACCTCCCCCAACTCCATTAACACATCAGATGCAACAGGGGGAGCCTAGACAACAACAAAGGGAGCAACTGATCCCCTGTGATGTCATGGAGCCCATGATTATACTCAAACATAGCCAACCAATCTAACACATCCAACTTAGGCTCATACATACCCACAGTTTCTTTAGGCATCCGGGTCTTTTGGGACTGGAACTCCTAGAGGATCCGGAGAGAGAAGCATTTTCAACAGACAATTTCTTCATCTCTAGCTCATGCTTGAGCTCCATTTCTCTGAGCCTTAGTTCTTGGTTTAATTCTTGGTGCCTTTGTTCTGCTTGAGCATTAAGTCTCTTAAACTCCAATTCAAGCTTCATTTTCTCTAGTTCAATATATTGAGGACTAAATGTGGGACCTGGCAATGGTCCAGTAGGTACAGCTGGTAGAGCAGACAGAGGCCCAGCGGGGACAGTTACAACAGCCTCACCCTCCTCTTCTGACTCTGCCTCAAGATTATCAATACTTTGATCCATATCAATATCATCTACATTTGCTGGGAGAGTAGGCTCCTCTGAACCACTACCCAGACTTTGGTTTGCTAACAATCTTTCAATCAGCTCCATTTTCTTGCATCTAGTCAGGAGATTCTTATGCTTACAGAGAACTCTTAAACAATCAGCAGTTTTAGTAGCAAGGGACTCCTGGCCATAACTTTCCATAGTTGACAGGTTAGAAAATAAACTTTTTAGTGCTAAGCTTTTTGGTTAGTTGCACTAAGGTACTTAAAAGCACACTAAAATGTATACTCAATACAAATCACACCGCTGTACACCAGTGTTACTCGACAAGGGGGGACTGGACAGTGCCCCCTTGGAAAACAGACTCAGGGGCAATCGAATTACCCCTACCAGTACTTCCACAATATGATGGGTTGTACTGGTTCTGTTCACAATTTGAGACTAGTAAAGCCAATGGTGACTTTACATGCCCTGGGCGACAGTAGTCAGTCCCAGGGTATGGAGTCTATGTTTGGGGGGGGGTCACTGCACTGAGGGTGTTGTGTAACACACATACCAAAAACACATGAAGCCCTATGTAGTAAAAGACCCCATAGCCCATAAAACACATTCACAGTCAAAAGACATTCTCAAATCATGTCTAAGAGTGGGAGAAAAAGAGTCTCACGCTTAGCAGGAGAAAAAAATAAACCCCAAAAATCAAGCAAAACTGCTGGGGGACTCACTAGGTTTGGGAAATTAGCCTTAACAGAGAATTCTCCCTAACACTGTGTTTAAAGGAACCGCCGGCTAAACAAACCTCTGGTGTTTGTCACACACCGTGTTTAGGAAGAGGCACTTAAACAACAATGTGGTCGAGAAATGCTGTGCAAAACACACGACATTGCTTACCGAGGGGAACAGCTATTGCAGGCACCAGACTGAAAAGTCGTGACTTCTTCTCTTGTTGATCTGAATTCGAACGTCATCCATTCCTGATCCCGAGATGAGAAAAGGCTGCTATAACTTACTGCTTTCATCGGGGATAAAAAAGACTCAGGAACGTGTTTTGCAGCTGCGCAGTGGCCGGCACACCTCCGTGAGAAACAACTCTCTGCAGGTGTGTATGCTGGCGCTAGTGTAGCTGGTAAATGAATTACACAGACATCATGTGCATGTACAGAAACAAAGGGGAGGGGGGCTGGAATGTTCTGATTATAAATGATTTGTTGAACAACTACAATACAATTGTTATAGTTCCAACAGCCATATGGAGAAAACCGGGTTAGAAAAATTAATAGACAAGTCATCTTTGATTAAGGCAAAAGGTCATCCAGCCTGTTCATTTAATTTCTCAGGGGTTGGATAATGTGTCTCTCTGTTGGTAAAGGAAAAGCTATCGATACCAACAGAGTAATCTTGTGTGTCCCACAGGATCGATTGCAAGGTTCGTCATACTGTGATGATAAAATCAGCACTGAGTCCTCTAACCGCGATTAAACCCCCCACTCAATTTTCTCATTTAATCCAATAACTGAACTGCGGGTTAAAAAAATTATACGTTGTTCTTTTTGTAAAAGCTTGATCTTATCACAATTACTATTGCCAGAAGAACTACTTTACCAAATCACTCTACAGCGCAAGTCCTCCACTTTTTTTCGAAAACTCTACCCAGTGTTCAACTAAAGCGGCGTTCAGAGTCCTATTCTGAATACAACTCTTATGTTCACCAATCCTTATCTTCACCTTACATTCCGTTTTGTCCACATAAAGTTGATCATATGGACAACAAATTCCATAAATCAGTATGCTGGAGTTGCAGTTGCTAAACTGATGTTGTTGCCACGTGGTCTGGAGGCCCAAATTAGATTCTGTGCTCCTAGAGGTGGAGCTGCAACATGCGCAGTGTCCACACGCTGAATGGCCTATGAGTTTAGAAAGGCCCCATTTTTCAGTGAGGGTACTCTGCTTCGTGGGTCTCAAACTTACATTGGGCCTCATTACGACCCTGGCGGTAAGTAGCCGACATTACCGCCATGGCGTAATGAACGTTTACGCTGTGGACCGATGGCGGAAAGAGCGCCACATTCCGACCCATCGCGCAGGAGCATTACGCCATGGCGGTAATGTAAATAACGCCATGGCGGAAAGGGCCCCTACCGGCATCGTAGGCCGCGCAAGGTGTACTACCGCCACCCATCTCAGCGGCCACCGTAATTAGCGGCCACCGTAATCAGCGGTGGCCGCAATTAGCGGTCACCGTAAAAAGCAGAACCGGAAATAGCCTCATTGCGGCGGAACGGGAAACAGCACGGCGGCCATCTTTAAAAACACAATCCATTGACATCCTTCCCAACAACATCAGATCCAACCCTGACACCTGTCCCAACCCATCACCCACCCACTTAACCACCCAAAAATGCCCAAAGTTGTCAAGAAGGCATGCGACTGCCAGCGCCAGGACAGATTCTCCCGGGAGGAACTGAGCATGCTCGCGGAGACCCTACAAGACAATGCAGCCGTTGTTTTTTCGCCGCAAATGACCAGGCCGGCGATAGCCAAAAAGAAGGCCATATGGGTCCTGGTGGCAGAGCGCGTCAGCGCGGTGGGGACCGCACCTCGCACCCCACAGCAGTGCAGGAAGCGGTGGGATGACCTTGGCCTACGTGTAAGAAGCATCATCTCTGCCAACCGCAACCTTGCCCTGGCTACCGGTGGAGGTTCTGAATCCCCACTGAAACTCCAACCGTGGGAGGAAATATGTGCCAGCACGATTGGCATGGAAGGCATTGAAGGCGTCGGAGGGATGGAAAGAGGAGTACCGACATCAGTCGATGAAGGTAGGTGCCTCAAATCAAGACATGCCATAGTCACTGAAGTCCATTCATGTGTAGCACAATGTTGCCCTAGAGTGTAAATGCAACACATTAGCTGGACACTGCCCACAGCCACATGCAAGCTCCACCCTGTATACATGTAGCATGCACACCCTAACTGCAGGCACCCACATACCTCCATCCTCATTCCACACAAAAAGGAGACAACCTGCATGCCCCTGCCTCAGATGTGCCTCATCTACTGACCAAAATCATGTCAATCATTGTCATTCCAATGTCCGCCGACCCATCAATAACGTTCTCCCTCCTTTGCTCCACCACAGGCTCAGAATCACACCCCGAGGACGAGGACACCCCTGCGACAAAAAGAGCCAAGAAGGCCAAGACAACCATTCACGCACCCTCAACCTCAGCTGTGTTGGGGTGTGCAGGGGGGAGGGTGGAGGGGGGAGGGGATGTGTTGGGGTGTGCAGGGGGGAGGGGGTGTGTTGGGGTGTACAGGGGGGAGGCGGGAGGGGGTGTGTTGGGGTGTGCGGGGGGGGTGTGTTGGGGTGTGCACGGGGGAGGGGATGTGTCACGACAATTTATGATTAAAATACACTTTTTCCTTTTTCCGAAATGAAATGTGTGGACATTTTCATTGCATATGTGTGCTTTATTGGTGTACAGTCCACAGTGTGCATGTCCCAGAGACACACAGTGCCCCAAGTGCCGTCTCCATGTGATACACACCAGCCGTGTGTGCTAGAAGCATTGGTCGATGATATTTTGACGCATTTCACGCCCCTCCTGTGCATCGCCTCCTCCATGAGGTGCGGCCCCATCTGCACCCTCCTCATCCTCATCGTCAGGTGGTTGCAGTTCTGCGTCAGGGGGCAGGGGCACATTTCGTCTGACGCACATATTGTGTAGCATGACACATGCCATGACCATCTTTGCCACCTTCTCATGGCGGTACAGGAGTGCCCCACCAGACCTGCTGAGGCATCGGAACCGTGCCTTCAATAGGCCGAATGTCTGCTCAATGACCACACGGGTACGTGTATGTGCACGGTTGTCCTCCTCGTGCTGGTTCTGCGGGTTCCGGACTGGTGTCAGGAGCCACCTCTTCAGGGGATAGCCTGCATTACCTGTATGTAGGCGAGAATGTATGTGTCAGTCATGACGTCTGATCAAGCACATGATGTGCCACCATGGCTTGCATCCAACTGTTACTTTGGACCACTTCTAAATGCACTAATTGATTCACACAATGCAACCAGTATATGCCCATGGCTCTCATGGCCTGTTTTGCATGCCATCACCCAATGTATGCAGAGGGGTGGAGTGCATTGTGAGTGCCCATCCACTGTGTCCGTTCATGCCGTTTGTTTTGTTGGCCTGGCACGTGTCCTGTGATGTCAATGCGCACATCATTGCAACATTGCTGTGGGCCTCATCATGACCCCAGTGAGCAATGCTGATGTTGATAGGGACATTTTGGGGGCCCTGCTGTCTGTGTAATGGTGTGTTGATGTTTCTGTCCGTCATGTGCCTCCTTCGTGGGCAGTTATGGGGGACAGGCCTTTCGGTTGATGGTGTTTGGTGACGTGTATGTAGGTGCATTTCATTGTTGACAATGTGGTCTGAATTGGTAGAATGCACTTGCAGATGGTTGTGTCATGGTTGGGACACAACCTCATTCACATGGTAGGGCTGCATACATTGGGTATTGGCTTTACTGGTGTTGGGTGGAGTTTGGGTTGCTTTAGGGTATCATCTGTCTCCGTTCTCTCTGCTACTCACAGCCAGGTGGAGTATGCATCATTCCCCTCCCCTTCAGCCAGGTGGAGTATGCATCATCCCCCCCTGTCAGCCAGGTGGAGTATGCATCATTTCCCCCCCCCTTTCAGCCAGGTGGAGTATGCATTGGTACGTCGTTCACCTACCAACTTCACATTTCCATGGTCATGACATTAGACTCACCGAGTAGCCAGGATCTTGGGCCTGCATGTCGCTCCATGTAGCGTGGTATTGAGGAGTTCCTCAGGACCATTGAATCATGGGTTGATCCGGGGAATCGGGCACAACAATGTGTGATGATCTTGTTGGAGTCCTAGACCATTTGCACGTTTATTGAGTGGAATTGTTTCCGGTTGCGGTACGGTACCTCCATGGCACGTGGAACCACCAATTCCACATGGGTGCAGTCGATGGCACCAATGCAACCAGGTATGCCGGCTAGTGCATGGAAACCCACTTTGGTGTTTGCAATCTCCTGGCCAGTCTGTGGTAATGAGATGTGGTTGTCTGTGTGCTTGAGGAGGGCATCGAGCACTTGGATGAGTGTACGTGAGAATAATGGTTGTGAAATGCCATGCAAGTGCCCCACTGTGTGCTGCTGGTAGGTGCCTGTGGCCAGGAAGTGGAGTACAGACACTACCTTCAGTAGGGGTGGGATGGCGGTTGGAGTTTCTATCATGCTGACGATGTCGTTGTGTGTCATGTCTACGATGGCGTTGATGGTGTCCCCGTCCAAACGGTACAGGGTGTGGATCTGCTCAGCAGTGAGGTTGAATGGACTGGCTCT
The DNA here is from genome assembly GCF_040938575.1 of Ambystoma mexicanum. Classification (NCBI taxonomy): domain Eukaryota; kingdom Metazoa; phylum Chordata; class Amphibia; order Caudata; family Ambystomatidae; genus Ambystoma; species Ambystoma mexicanum. The sequence goes on from NC_090932.1 coordinate 1,368,755,607, forward strand.
GATGCGTGGGATTGGGGGCTGCCTGCGTGGTGGCACTGGCTGTGCTGGTGGGGCTTGCTGGCCCTGCCTTGCCCTCCTTCTCCTCCTGTGTCTCCTCTGTGCTGCCTGTTGTTGTTGTTGTTGTTGTAGTAGCACTTGCATTGCTATCAGGTCCTCCAGCCCTAACATTGCAAGTCGTATTGGTATCATTGTGGAGTGTGACTGGGTGTGGGAAGGGGTGGGGTGTGCTCTTTTTGTACTTCCTGAGTCTGTATTGCCTCCACCTGTGCTGTTTCTGTGCACCTGTGGCAGCTGGATTCACTTTACATGGCCATTTACGGTTGGTTCGCGATGGCGTACTTAGCGCCATGGCGGTAAGGTACTTGACGGGCTGGGTGATGGCGTTAGGTGCATGTCCGCTTGGGTCGGCATTCGCGTACCTTTCCGCCATGGCGCTAAGTACGGTGTGGGAGGTCGCATGCGCGCTTCCTTGGCGCAGATAGCGGCAGCATTGACTACGATGCCGCTAAAGGCATCGTAGTTAACGGTCAAGGGTCATAATCAGACCTAGCGGAAAACGATGGCGGTAATCATTTACCGCCATCATTTTTCGCTTACCGCCAGAGTCGTAATGAGGCCCATTGTGCCGTGAAATCAGCTCTTGTAAATTGCGGCTTCTTTTGAAAGCAGCAATGGGTTTGTCAAGTGGTTTTCTGCCTTGTTGTAGAATATTCCAGTTTTTGAGTACCATCGTTTTGATTTTATTGGACATATGACTAAAAGTGTTCACAAATATCAATTTATCATCATTTTTAGTCTTAGAGTGGGTTTTGTATTCCAGAAGTACCTGTCTATTGTTGTTAAAGGTAGGTTTCTGTTACGCTCACCTGATATCCCCGGGGGCGTCTGGAAGGCTCTGAGATCTGGAGCCCTGGATGCGTAGTTGCCCAGTGCTAAATAATGAATCTGCAATTACAGAAGGGAGGATTTGTGATAACTGTCTCTAATGGGTGAATCTCCCAGCTCCCTCTGGCCGATCCCCTTCCCACTGGGTTCTTTTCTCACCTTAGTTATTTGTAGGGTGAGCTGTCCGTCCTGCGTTTCTTGTGCAGGGGCGCTTGGCATTTGTTGGCGAGCTGCCCGAGTTGCTTCACTGGTGCAGTACGCCGTCCTTGGGCCCAGGCCTTCTGTGACCCCGAATCTGCTGGTAGGCAGGTAGGTTTGTTAATTGTAAGTCTTTGATCTGTTTATGGTGGGAATTTGTTAATGTCTTTATCTCCTTCTTTTCAGGTGCGAAGGTCTTGATGCTGGTGTGCCGGATGGAGAGGCACATTTCTAGGTAAGAGAAAGCGTGAAGCGCGGTGCCTTTATTGTCTTTTAAAGCTAACCCGTGTTTTCTTCTTCTTCTCCTCACAGGCCGCTGTGGTGCTGCGAGTGGATGAGAGTGCGATGAAAAACAGGCCCCCGGAATCAGTTAAGTTAAGTACAGCGCTGTGTGGTTGTTTAATATTGAAAGCGAACCTGAATATGTCTCTTTTCCTTTGCAGATGTGGCTGTGGTGCTCTGGATGGAAGCGTGGCGTAGCGGGATGGAATTCAGGTAAGACTGATGGAATTCGATGTTTTGGAAGCGCGCATTCTTATATTGTTTTTCCTTTTCTCGATATTGCAGGTCGCAATGTTTGAACAGCAGCTGTGGTAGCGGTTCACCGGAAGTCCTTAAGCTAGTACTCACAGGTGAGTGATGTTTCTTCTTCTCTCGGTTTCCACAGATTGCAGCCCAGTTGAGATGCTGAGTGCTGGATGGTGTTTTCTCAGGTAAAACAGAATAATCTTGTTCTTGCAGGATTACAGGAAGATGCTGAAGACCAGGAGCTGGACACGGTGAGCGTCAAGCTGCTGGTTGCAGAATAACATGAAGCGTGTTCTGCAGTCAGGGTGTGGTTTATATAGCCCAGGTAAGGTAGTACCAGGGAAAGTAGTTCCAGGCCTGCCACACCCAAAACACTAGACTGCATGGCTTGGTTCTCAGAACTAGACTCTGTGGGTGCTTCCATGTTGGATTTAAATGCCCATTTACATAAATGGGACCTAGTTTGAACAGCCCCTCCTTCCTACATATGAGGCTGGTGCCAAAACGCCAGGACTGGCTCCAGGAGCCCTTTTGCAGTGGTTTTAAGGCCCTCAGGATTCTGATAGGAGACTGCTTGTGGCACAACTTGTGCCCCCGCACAGTAATCATGACAGTTTCTTTGCCAACTGGGTCAGCTTCTCAGGGTACCCCCTCTCAAGCAGTCTTTTACTGAGAACCTCTGCTTCTTTCTTGAAATCTTGTGTTGACATGCTATTTCTTTTGAGGTGCAAAAATTGGCCTAATGGCAGGTTGTCTCTCACATGTCTAGGGTGGAAACTCTCATAATTTAACAGAGAGTTCTTATCTGTGCCTTTGTGGAAAGGTTTCACACTAAGCACTTGGTTGGTAGCGCTGGACGTAGTCTAAGAAGTTCAATTCAAGTTTGCTCTGTGAATAAGTGAACTCAAAATACTGGTCTTGCAAATTCAGCCAACCAAAAAATCCATCCAATTCTTGCAGATTCCCTGTCCAAATAATGAAAATGTCGTTGATGTATCTTTTCCATGTTCTTATGTTGTCTTTGTATGGATTCAGTGCTGATAGGATTTTATTTACTTCAAACTGTTCCATATATAAATTGGCTACACTCAGTGCTAAAGTAGCACCCATAGCTGTGCCCTGGATTTGTTTGAAATACTGGCCATTGAAATGAAAATAACTCTCTGTGAGAGCCATCTCGGCACACCAGAGCACAAATGACATTGGAGTTGTTGAACAGGGATAATCAAGGAGTAGGCGCTCTTCAAGCATATCCAAGGATGCCCTTTGTGGTATACTGGTGTATAAGGTGACTACATCAAAGCCCACAAGCAGTTCGCAGTTAGGATCAAAAGCCAAGCCCTCAACCTCGTTGATCATCTGGATTGTATTCTGCACATAAGATTGGACAGCGGTTCCAAGACAGAGTTCACGCCCGATACAATAGGCCTTCCCGGAGGATGTCAAGGCACTTATGTATCTTAGGGAGTGTGTAGAACTGGGGGGTTTGTGGTTTTGAAGCGCATAAAAAGTCTGTTTCATTCAGCGAAATCCACCCATGTTCTTTAGCCTTGGTTACTTTAACGCAGATGTGTTGTTGCAATTCCGTTGTGGGATCTGTTGGTAGTGGTGTATAGCACTGTAGGTCTAAGAGTTGTCTATAACATTCTGTGACCTAGGCCTCACGGTTTTGCAATGCTATCGCACCGCCTTTATCGGCTTTGCGAATAATAATGGCTTTGTTGTCAAGTAAGCCCTTAATCGCTGTTTTCTCATGATTACAGGTGCTGTGAAAGAAGGATTGTTTTTTGCACTGAGTCTCGAGTGTCTTCAAATCATGAAGCACTCGTCTTTGAAAAACCTCTGCTGTTCTTTCGCTGAGTGGTACACAGAAAGTGGACTTATTGCGTAGACCTGCATCAGTGTCAGATTCAGATTCTTTGGGCCTCATTCCGAGTGCGGCGTTAAGGGGATAACAGTACCGGTAAGGATGCCGGTGCCGTTAACCCCCTACCGCTGCATTCCGAGGTCCCTTAGCGGGTCCCACTAGGACCGGCTAGTTTTACCAGCCGCCCTTAGCGGGACCCGTTAAGGGACCAGTGAGCTAATAACGGGCCCGCAATTTGCGGGCCCGTTATTAGCTCCTTCCCCATTCCCATTGAGCCCTGTGGGGGCTCGAATGGGAATGGGGAATGGTTTTCAGAATGGGGACTTTCCACGTCCTCCAAGGTTGGAATGACCCGGTAAGCCCCCATTCTGAGAACCCGGACACAAGTTTGGAGGCAGCCATGGTGCTAATAGCGCCATGGCTACCTCCAAAAACGTAATGACCCCATTGTTTGTTTCAGGTCACCTTTCATCTCCTCCAACAAGGTAACCCTGTATTCCTCTGCCTGGTATTCAAAGGAAAGTGTGAATGGGAACCCACACCTATATCGTATGTCTTTCTCCCAAAGCCACTGGGTCAGTAGACAGCATTCTCAAATCTTGTTCAAAATCATGGCGTATAAACATTGGAAAATTTATATTTGTGCTCCCTTGAACATGATCTGGTCTTGCTCTCTGGCTTTCCATAGGATGGCAGTCATGTGCCTGAAATAGGGACACTTTGCCAGGACTGACCTTGGACCCTTCGGAGGGCCGCCTGGCCAGTGTACTCTATGAAATATTATTTCTGGAGAGGGCGCTGCTTCAAATAGCCCATTTATTAATGTCTGTGCCTGGCATTCCAATGAGTGGGTGGTTTTCCTTTGCAACTCTGTGAGGCCCAGAATACGAATGTTGGAGCATCTCTCTGTTCTCCCGGTCATCAACTTTTAGTTCTAGGTCTCTTGCTTTCTGTTCAAAATGTGTTGGTTTCTAAGGATTGCAACTTCTCTTCCTCTTTATCCACCCTGCCCTTAAGTTCCGATATGGCGACTAAGAGGCTGCTCTTAATGGACCTGATTTATTTTAACAGCAATTGGATGTCTGCTTTGGTGGAACCTGCTTGGTTGGAGACCATGCTTGGCTTGCGGGGGGCTCTTCCACTGCCACTTCCTCCTCATTGTCAGGTATTCTTCGGAAGCTGTGCACTAATTCTGCAGTGCTGGGTTCCAGCATGAGGCACCTGCCAGACTCTACATCTCGTCCGTGCTGGGGGAAAGTGGGGTAGGCTCCTATGGTATATGCGCCGAGCGTCCCGCGCCTCCCAGGTTCCTCACCAGCAGTGCTCACCTAGATTCCACCATGGGCCCACCATTCCCTTTGGGGGTACCTGGCACGATCAATCCTCCATTTCCCTGAGGTCAACGGTGGTCAGACACTTCTTTAGAGAGGTGCTGTTTAGTCTCTGCTGTAGATATGCAACTAGCGCTGCCAGGCTAATTTTATTTATTCTGCTACCCTTTGTTACATATGTGATATATGTTGCACCTTCCTACTCAGTGCGCCTGACACCTCGTGTCATGTCGCAGCTACTGTGGCCCCTTGGAAGCCAAGTCGACCACAGAGAGACTTGCGGACCTGTCTCAGCTGGAATCCCTCTCTGCAGCATACACACGTGGCGCCTATCCCTTCCACAGCATACGCCTGTGTCACTGCGCAGCAGTCGCGCTATACTGATCACCACCCCCACAGGAACTCAACTTGCATTCCTGGCCTCTTGCTGGCGTGCTCTCAGTGATGCTCCATACATTACTGCTGGAGCGGGGCAATGCGAGAAATGGTCCGCCTGGTGATCGTTGCGCTCGCCGGTGCTCCCTCAGTTCCTGTGCGGCCCTGTGCGGCCTACCATTCCTCGGGAGCTCTCAGTGATCATCCGGGCCTGATTCATACAAACTCCAATTGCCTGTCACCTGAACGTGCCACATGAGCGTCTTGCCAGCCTGACGCTGCTCTCCGGTGTCGGTGTCTCCGTTGGCTTTCAGCACAGTCCTCTCTTTCATTGCATGTAGTGTCCACTAATTGCAGGACTCTAATGTTGTGGCACTGTAATCAGTCTGAAGGGCCGGAACCTCGAACCGCTGGTATCTCTGCTGTCCGGGGTTGTACCCTGCTCAGACTCAACCAGGAGCTGATTCCGATGCCTGTGGTATCATATTCGGGGAAAAGTTATCCAATTCACCGCATATTTTCGGCCGTTAGGTGTCCTGAGGCGATGGCGACAGCACGTCAAAGTTGCATGTTGTCTGCACACCCTGGCGGTCTCCGTTAATTACTATTTATTAATCTTTGTAAAGAGACATATGTGCTTTAAAAATAATGATTTACACCCAATCTTTAAACATTTTTATGGGGAGAGCCCCCAAACTCCTACCTAGAGCGGCTGTACTTGCTTGCTACATTTGCTTGCACAGTGTAATATGGGCCACTTTGACATTTATTTACAGGGCCACTTTTGGTTCTGACTTTCCACCTCTTTCGTCCTCTGCCTGTATTGCAATGCCCAAAATGGTAATGTCCCTGGAAATAGTGATAGAAATATAATCAATACACTTTGCATGTTATTAACCGTGTTAGTCCTGTTACTTTAAAGACAACCCAGCACCTACGTGCATTGAAAAGAGGACTGATAGCAGTCCTTCACCCACTAACTGCTGCCATGTCTAGGTTTGGGTATGTGTTTCACACTTAGATGTACCTTGAGGGCACGGCTACAAGAGCATTGTGCTTGCAGCTTCACCATGCATTTAACCCATGCTGGAAAAATACTGTGAGGAGCAGTTTACTCCTAGCACCATGCATCGATAATGTTTAGTGAACTATCAAGAGTCGAGGAGCAGTTCACTCCTAGCACCATGCATCCATAATGAGCTATCGAGAGGTGAAGAGCAGTTCACTCCAAGCACAATGCATCCATAATGTTTAGTGAACTATCAAGAGGTGAGGAGCAGTTCACTCCTAGCACCATGCATTCATAATGAACTATCAAGAGGTGAAGAGCAGTTCACTCCTAGCAAAATGCATCCATAATGTTTAGTGAACTATCGAGAGGTGAGGAGCAGTTCACTCCTAGCACCATGCATACATAATGAACTATCAAGAGGTAAAGAGCAGTTCACTCCTAGCACAATGCATCCATAATGTTTAGTGAACTATCGAGAGGTGAGGAGCAGTTCACTCCTAGCACCATGCATCCATAATGAACTATCAAGAGGTGAAGAGCAGTTCACTCCTAGGACAATGCATGCATCCATAATGTACAGTGCTCTGCCAAGAGGTGAGGAGCAGTTCACCTCTAGAACCACTGTGAACTGTTGAAACATGAGGAGAAGTTCACTCCTAGTACCATGCATCCATAATTAACTATTGAGAGGTGAAGAGCAGTTCAGTCCTAGCACAATGCATCCATAATGTTTAGTGAACTATCGAGAGGTGAGGAGCAGTTCACCCCTAGAACCATAGTGAACTGTCGAAACATGAGGAGCAGTTCACTCCTAACACCATGCATCCATAATGTTTACTGAACTATCGAGAGGTGAAGAGCAGTTCACTCCTAGTACCATGCATCCATAATGTTTAGTGAACTTTCGAGAGGTAAGGAGCAGTTCACTCCTAGCACCATGCATCCATAATGAGCTATCGGGAGGTGAAGTGCAGTTCACTCCTAGCATAATGCATCCATAATGTTTAGTGAACTATCAAGAGATGAGGAGCAGTTCACTCTTAGCACCATGCATCCAAAATGAACTATGAAGAGGTGAAGAGAAGTTCACTCCTAGCACAATACATCCATAATGTTTAGTGAACTATCGAGAGTCGAGGAGCAGTTCACCCCTAGAACCATAGTGAACTGTCTAAACGTGAGGAGCAGTTCACTCATAGCACCATGCATCCATAATGTTTACTGAACTATCGAGAGGTGAAGAGCAGTTCACTCCTAGCACTATGCATCCATAATGTTTTGTGAACTATCGAGAGTCGAGGAGCAGTTCACCCCTAGAACCATAGTGAACTGTCTAAACGTGAGGAGCAGTTCACTCCTAGCACCATGCATCCATAATGTTTAGTGATCTTTCAAGAGGTGAGGAGCAGTTCACTCCTAGCACTATGCATCCATAATGTTTTGTGAACTATCGAGAGGTGAGGAGCAGTTCACTCCTAGCACCATGCATTCATAATGAACTATGAAGAGGTGAAGAGCAGTTCACTCCTTGCACTATGCATCCATAATGTTTAGTGATCTTTCGAGAGGTGGGGAGCAGTTCACTCCTAGCACCATGCATTCATAATGAACTATGAAGAGGTGAAGAGCAGTTCACTCCTAGCACTATGCATCCATAATGTTTAGTGATTTTTCGAGAGGTGAAGAGCAGTTCACTCCTAGCACTATGATTCCATAATGTTTTGTGAACTATCGAGAGGTGGGGAGCAGTTCACTCCTAGCACCATGCATTCATAATGAACTATGAAGAGGTGAAGAGCAGTTCACTCCTAGCACTATGCATCCATAATGTTTTGTGAACTATCGAGATATATTTTTAGAGCCACTGATTGCTCTAGAATTCCCGTCGGCATCATCACTTTTCTGAATGTTTATTTTTTGTATCTATCGAGAGTCGAGGAGCAGTTCATTCCTAGAGCCTTAGTGAACTGTAGAAACGTGAGGAGCAGTTAATTCTTAGCACAATGCATCCATAATGTTTAGTGAACTATTTAGAGGTGAGGAGCAGTTCACCCCTAGAACCATAGTGAACTGTCTAAACGTGAGGAGCAGTTCACTCCTAGCACTATGCATCCATAATGTTTAGGTGAGGAGCAGTTCACTCCTAGCACCATGCATTCATAATGAACTATGAAGAGGTGAAGAGCAGTTGACTCCTAGCACTATGCATCCATAATGTTTAGTGATTTTTCAAGAGGTGAGGAGCAGTTCACTCCTAGCACTCTGATTCCATAATGTTTTGTGAACTATCGAGAGGTGGGGAGCAGTTCACTCCTAGCAACATGCATTCATAATGAACTATGAAGAGGTGAAGAGCAGTTCACTCCTAGCACTATGCATCCATAATGTTTTGTGAACTATCGAGAGGTGGGGAGCAGTTCACTCCTAGCACCATGCATTCATAATGAACTATGAAGAGGTGAAGAGCAGTTCACTCCAGGCACTATGCATCCATAATGTTTTGTGAACTATCGAGATGTATTTTTAGAGCCATTTATTGCTCTAGAATTCCCGTCGGCATCATCACTTTTCTGAATGTTTATTTTTTTTAATGGTTTAAGTTGCATTTGTTTCCTGTACTTTCTCTTTACTCTAGCATAAACCCGTATTCATCTATTAAAGTTCTGTTGACAAGTATATGACATACAATTGGATTTTAATGTAACCCATATACTTACATTAGGACATATACACAAACCCTAAAAAAGTGTCACGATCTACCCGTACTTATTGGGGAGTTGGGGGAGGGTGGATTAATAACCATCCCCTAGCCCTTCCCAAGACCTGGAGACCCTCGGATTATACTTTATGTGTTGTCCTGGCACTCCGGGATAGCAGGAGCTCGCACTCAAAAGGTTCAAATCTATTTATTTTTGAGAAGCAGTGATTCAAAAAGGGAAAACAAAAATTGGAATCACAGTTGAAGAATACTTTAGTGATTCGTGCACAACTGTGCCCTTAACTTCTAGATATGTTGGTCTTCAGACACTAACATCTGCCAATGACAACCATGCTCTCACTTTGCAAATGAAAGACATTCCTCCTCGCTTCATTAAACAATTGCAGTCTCATCTCTGGCCGCTGCAAAATCCATCAGTCCTCTCACTACTCTTCTGTCTGCGCCCCCTGCCCCCTTTGCATGCCCACCCGCAGTAAAAATACAAAGACACTGGGCCCGATGGGAGACGGACCTTAATTGCCAGCAGTGTCTCCTGCGCTCCTGCACTGTTTACATAACTTGAAAGAAACTGTTCTCCCCATCTACGCTTTCATCCTACTACCAGCAGCGTTGCTAACTTTTATTTCTGTAATGATTCTTTTTCCATAGAATTCTCTAGAGGACCCCCGGACTTGTGTGTGTGTTTTTTTCTTGGCTTCCTTTTGCCCTTGCAGTGTTCTATAAAAAGACACAATCGTTCCACCAGATACAAGCATCACTTGGCACCGATTCACACAAGGCATGCAATACAAAGATGACATTATAGAAACAGTACTTTCCACTCTTTGTAGACTGGGTTTCTAGAGTGCTTAATCATCATAGAGTTCCTTTCCTAAGGGAGTGCAGTGTAGAACAGTGCACAACAGCCCAAGAATAGTACACACAAACTACAGAAGCTAGTCTGAAAAGTGCACTGGCCCCAACATGAGGAACGAAGTTGCATTTTGCATCGTTTTTATTTAAATTTGATGGCATGTGCCACGGATTTGCATGCAACCCTTGCCCTGAGGCCATGCTTACTTTTCACGGTATTGTTCTATTTTAGTGCTTGCACTACTGGGGGAAGCAGTAGGGTAAACAGGCTTTATTCCGAGTCGGGCGGTCTGGTAAAAAAGAGCCGGTTTCCATGGATACCGGCACTTTACCGGACTGCCTGACTACGGGATTGCTGGTGAGGCATCTTGGTTACCTCCAGTTAAATGCTGGAGGTCAGTCAGGCACCCTACCGTCGGGGTAGTACACCACCTGCAATGCCATCAAGTGCCTGATCTTCCTCAACTGCCTGTTCCTCGGCAGGCTCAGTGACTAAATTGTCTGCCACAGTATGGACTTTCACCTCCAACAGGGACACCAGCACATCCAGACCGGCCAATGGCAGGACAGGGGCGCAGGAGGCCATGGTGTTGCTTGCACTGCATCTTGCATAGATTCCTTCTGCCTCAAACCACCTGCCAGCAGTGGCAGCACTGCATCCTGATTGCCACATCAGCTGGAAGTACAGGCTCTGTCTGGGTGGAGCCATTCCTGTAGGTGGGCAGTGCTGCAGCAGATGGCCCTGGGACAACAGGTTGTGCTGACCCCTCCACGGTGGACTGCACATCCTCCTGTCTAAAGATCAGGTCTGCAGCCTCCACATCCCCCTTGATGTCCTTACCTAACACCGTGGACATGTCTGCAATGCTCTCCTCCTCCCCCCCATCAATCCAGCTACCTCCAATGAGGTCTCCATGACTTTGGGCCCCTGTGTGGTGACGTCACCACCAGCTTGTCCCACAGCTGCTGAGGTGTCCAGCACAATGCAGGAATCCAGGATCTCCTCATCAGCAGATTTATGGGATGCTCCTCCAGTCACATCAGAAGAGTTTGTAATTGGGTTGAAGCTTCATAGCGCTGCTGGTGCCCTCTTCTCCAGCCGCTGCAACCGTGGAAAAGTGAATAAAGAACACAGGAATTAATCATAAGTGGCAATGCAGGTGTACTCATATCAAATGTAGCAGTAGCATGCTGTCAGCATGAGTCAACAAGCAAATGCCTCACAAACACAGGTCTATGCTCGGAAAATGGACAGATTCCAGTATCACAACTGAAGGCAAAAGCACCATTTTCAATGATGTGACATGCCCATGTGAACATAACACGTTGATGTCTGCCCACATACATCTGACAACTAATAATTTTACATCACAAACACAATACAGCAGTTACACAAGTGTATCCAGCAAGCAGGGCAGTGGAAAGGGCACAAGGCCACGTGTGTCCATAGCACCATAGGCACATCTCCACCCAAGCACATTTACCAACATGCACTCCTGACAGTCCAACATGAAAGCAAGCAACACGTACATGTACCCATAGCTGAGGATAAAGCAGCAATGATCTTGCTCCTTACACAAACAATTGTCATGATGGCATACCATGGATACCCCCACATGCAGTGACCTAAAAGGTCGAAATGTAGATCTGGAGAGCAAAACAAGGATTTAGCTCTATTCATGCAGACACATGAAGGAAATATGACATCTGTCGAAATGTTTGCCCCGTGAGTACCCACCAACAGCCTGGATGTGTGCCTGCAGGTCAAGAACCCGGTCATGGACCTCTGGGTTCACCCTCTCCAGGACCCAGAAATGAAACGCGGATACCTGATGTCAGCTTGCACAGTGCAACCTCACAGTGGTACCTGCCTCAAGGTCCTCCTTCACCTTGCCCCAGATCCTGAGGTCATCCCAGTGCTTCTTTGCATGGCCCACTCTATGGACTGCCATCCACTATGTGTTGATGGCAGCCGTAACGTTCACCCAGATATCTTGATGGACACATGCTTCAAGCTGCTTGTTAACTGTGGAGCTGTGTTGGTGGTACAGAGAGGTGAAAGTCCTTAGATGGCAGATGAGGTGGTCATAGAGCCTGACAGGAGTGGCACAAATTAACAGGATGTGGGGAATATAAGGTACTCCAAAGCAGTGCTAGTTGTCAGGAGCCAGTGATACACTACCAGGCCGTAGGAGATGTTGAAGTTTGGAGGCAAAGTCACACTGGAGGAGACAGAAGCAGGAGCTTGAGTAAGGCTCAGGTGTGTCCAGTAATCTACGAGCAAGCAGTGGCGAAATCAAAGTAAGGGCGCAATGCACATTACTTATGCGCATGTAACGCTATATATAATGTCCATTCCTTTGTGTGCGCTGTGGTGGCCATATATGGAGGTCATGGCGTCCATTTCCTGGCATGCACGGAGATGGAGACATTTAGGGGGAACACAATGCATTTCATAGCATGCACAGAGACAGTGAGCCTCATTACACGGAATGCGGTAAGGGTTTACTGGTACCGGTAAGGGTACCAGTACCGGTAAACCCTTAGCGCCTTACTACGAGGTCCCTTTGCGGGACCCGACCTCAACGGATGGTTTTACCAGCCGTTAAGGAACGGGCCTGCAAAGGGACCTTGGTGCTAATTACGTGATCGCAATTTGCGGTACCGTAATTAGCTCCTTCCCCATTCCCATTGAGCCCTATGGGGGCAAAAATGGGAATGGGGAAGTGCCTTGGTGAATGGGGAATTACCATCCCCGCTCACCTTGGAGTAGGGCGGTAATTCTTCCATCCACCAAGGCGGACACAGTAAAATTCTGGCGGCAACCATGGCGCTAATAGCGCCATGGTTACCGCATACCGTGTAATGAGGCCCAGTGATTGTTAGGGGATGCAACGCAAATTTCCTGGCATTTAATGAGTTGGTTTTTGTTGGTGGTGCCAATGCGTATTTTTCACCCAGATTTACGGGTAGCTTTCCATCACCGTTTCATGACATATAACTGCATGCAGGTTTGGTCAGCAGACATAGAGGTGACACTTCCACGTGTTGCAAGTAGACAGGGCTGAAGTACAGTAGAGACTCATTAATAAAGTGCAGACCTACATGCATCCACTGGTAGAACATCTACTCTCATACATGTCTGTTTGTATGTTCTACTACTCCTCCAATCCAAGGCATGATGCTGGGGCTTATATGCACTGACATGAATGCACAGGTCAAGGAATGTGAGTCACCTTGCCTTTCAAGTTAAAGTGTTCCCAGTTGTTATCGGTGATGTATGTGTAGCTGGCTCTATTGTGCCTGTATGCATTGTAATTCACATATGCATGTTCAGCCAGGTTGTTATGCCTCTGTATATTGCTGTCTGTCTTTTTACAGGTGATGACACAGTGGATGAGCAGGTGGAGGAGGAGGAGGAGGAGGAGTATGAGGGACAACCATCCACCAGTGCAGTCTGTGGTGCTGTGCCTGGTGCAAATCCCCTTGTGATGCAGAGCATCATCAGCATTTCTGTCGACTCTTCAGATTATGCTGCCGAATCTGATGTAGAGGGCATACTGAGGGACATGGTGGAGGGTCCACCATTAAGTAGTTCAGATGCGACTGAGCTCCTTGAGTTCCTTGAGGCTGCTGAGTCTGAGGAGGAGAGCTAGGCGATCCTGGACCCGGCAGTGGGAAGCCTTCAGTGTCTGCAAGATAGCTGTTAAAATGGGACTGGAAAATCCCAAATAACCCAGAGGACTCAGAGGCAATCCAAACCAGACGCAAAAACAGAGTAGACAAAGTGCAAGTCAAAATCCAGCTTTATTATCATCCAATTAAAGAAGAGACAACATACAACCAATACATCTTGCCACTCTCAATGTGTCCACTACAGGCAATTATTTAAGTAGTACAACTTTGTCATTAATGCAGATTGGTTATTGGTGGTGGCTACATATACATTCTATAGGGTTGAAAGATTTCACTGAGTTATACTTGTAGGATGGCTCCTCCTGAGACCACCCTTATTTTTATAAAGGTGAAACTATACCATCTATACAAGAGGTAACTGATTGCACCTTACTTCATGTGTGCCATAACACCTGGGGTTTTGATAGGTTAGCTCTGTGCTAACCAGCCTTGGACAATTGACAGATCATCATGACACAAGCCAAACAGATAGTGGGGGGAGAGAGGCTAGTGGACTGTTCATTGTTTAATTAAAGAAGTTACCATCCTTCATTCCTAGGCCATGACACCAGGCAATCTCTTTGTATTTGACCTTGTGTGGTGCCTTGTGTCTGTGTGTACATGTAGGGAGTACTGCAGGGGTCCTATCTCTGTTTGTTTCTAATAAATAGGCAGTGTTCTTCAATTATGGGTCACATGTGATGGGACTGAGTATGAAATGAAATTATCTCATATTTATTGGAATTTCAGCTATTATTAATGCATGTGCTGTGTTTTTCTGTTGATACTAGGGACACTCTTGAGTTATTCTTCATGGTGTCTTTTGGCTTGCTTTGCTACTGCACCTATCCTACAAAGGCTGGTTGTGCTCTTATAACTTATAACTTATCTGGTAGTATCTGCCTGACGTGATGGGAATTACTTTTGTGTGCCTTCATTCTTCTGCTCTGGCCCTCCCTTATTTTCTCATAACCGTGGCCCTAGTTGCCAACTCCTGTATAAGCTCTGCACATATATGTATATTTGTGGATTTAGCGTTTTGAGTTCTCTCAAAGTCTTGAGGCCTTTCGTTTAATTAAAATCATGATGTGGCTTCTATTTCAAATATGGCTGCCCAATTGCCCCTTGTTACTATGTTAGTGAACTATATTTGCATATTGTTTGTGTTAAAGTCACCTTATAAATTAGGCACATATGTATTCTTCATATCTTGTGGATGCTATTTTAATATTCTTCCTGTATAAATGCATATTTTACCTAGTGTATATGTTCTTCACGTTGAGTGCACATTTGCTTTGTGTCTAATGCATGCACATGTATTTACAACAGTAGTTTGACGGCTTTTCCCTCTTCAGCCTAAATTGCCTCTACGTCCTGCTGCATCTGCCTGGGATAAGGGCGGTACGGTTGCCTCAGTGAGTAATGTTTCTCACCTGTGTTGTATTGGGCATGGGGAGGGGCAGACGCTACAGATGAGGCATTCATTTGCCTCTTAACATTCCCCCCGCTGGTTGAGTCCTCAGCCAGATTCTTCCTTCTGCTCTCCTCTAAATAGGGCTCCTTGGGTATCCATATTTTAGTCACCCCCTTAAGCTATCTCCACTTTTCGCATGCTCATCTGAACTCCAGGTAATAATCTCCTCTCATTGGAATCACAATATACACAGTCCTCAGGATATATATAATTTGACCTTGGAGGAGCAACAGGGCTCTCCATTGCTTGAGTACAGGGGAAGTTTTCCATTTGCATATCCTCATGCACATGAGTATCCAATTGTATTATTATTTTCATTCCTACTGCTTTTTTCGCTTTCTTTTTACATTTACTTATTGCTATTCTTAGAACACAGAAAGCTAATAGTACTAGTACCATTATGGCCACTAGTACTTTGAATGCATTAGCCAACCAGGAGGGTATCCATGAAAACAGGTAATTGAACATGTCATCATCTGCAATGTCCTCCAACTCCTCCACCATTTTTGTGTGGAGTTCTGTGAAAGCTGATGTTGCCTCAGTGAGCGTCTCATTTTTCTCATCATGGGCGGATTGTAGATGCAGCAAGAAGGCCCATTTTTTGCGCATACGCCCCCCTCTATGGCTTTTATCAGATCGAGGACATACCTATTCTGGAGCGTCATGAGACTTATTGCTCTCAGCTACTCCCTTATGGCATTAATGCCCGTCATAGTTGTGTTTATTGTCTGCAACGGCTCCAATCAGGATGTTTGCAACCATTATGCAATAGTGTTGGCTTGCACCCCAGGAGTAAAGCAGGAGGTAAAGAACATTTCTGTTCTACTAAACAATGTATGCTCATCTGGTATTTTGTCATACGCCTTTGCCATTTTTGTCAAATCATAGTTACCCCTTTTTGTGTGCTTATGGGTAAGGGACCTCTTGTGTCTTATGTGTGCGTTCATCTTGGGGAAATCACCAATCTGCACCTCACTTTGGGGTACTACTAAAGATGATGCCCCTATTACCACCAAGGAGCACAGGCCTTCCCAGTTTGGAAGCAGCTGCATGTTGGCTTTTGAATTCACAGTCCATTAATACAGCTGCACCTATTTTCATACCAGGCACATCAAAAATGTGTTTGTACCCTTTATTTTCCTCTACTTTTATTGTGCCCATATTTCTGAAGCATAAAGTGTCATTCTTCACGGGTATTATGGTTAGAGATCCTGCTTTATCCACTACCCATGTGAGCAATGTGGAATATTCAGTCCATTTTTTGAGGCATATATTGTTTGTATTCTGTATGACCTCTACTGGTACTGCTAGGAGTGCTTGTGCTTTATAACTTATCATCCCTTCGACCCATCCTTCCGAGGTAAACATCTGTCCGTACATTATTAATTGGGGTCTTTCCCAGCACTGAGGTATTTCTTTCCATGCTGCTTTAATGCATTGTAACAATTTATGATCTGTTTTTCTAAACTCTCCTCTATTCAGGTGTGCCAGTGGATTTTGCATCACTTTATTTTTTGTTCTAGCATTATCCATCATTGACTTTTGTTTCATGTAGCTATCCGCCTAAGGGAATATCTTTTTTGTAATGCAATGCAAGGTGGCCCACTTTCCTTGAAATTGCCCTCTAGAAGTGCAAAGTGCTAAGTGTGTTAGACAGGGTGCTCTTTGTGCAGGTATTTCTGTTGCCACAAATATCTTAGATGCACTCATGGTGTAGGCTATGAGGGAACATCCAAAACAGCTCTCATCAGACGTCTCTCTCCCCACTTTGCACATGTGTTGATACCAAAGGTTGTTGGTGACATGGGAAAAATCGTCAATATATTTGCTCAGGTACCTTAAATCATCTAGCACACTTAATTTCGGTCTTTTAATCTGTGTGCTCACTATAGGGAATTGTTCTGGTGCCAGTTCATGTGTCATTGTAGCAGTTGTTATGTTTCTGTTTACTGGTCTAGCTACATTGTAAATGACCAGTTCTCTTAATGCCATGAGAATAAAAAAGGTGGCAAAATGTAAAAAAAATGCTGCTATGAGCATTATGGCTAATGTGTCTACCTTTTGCAAATAACTAGGGAAATTATTCCTTCTTAAAAGTGAATATATAATGTTATCGTACAATCCATTCTTCCCACCAGGAGAGAGACTTCTTTTTTTCCTTAAAGAACAAGTATTCATAGGAAAAACAGTGTTAGAATTGAAAATAACAGTCTTTTTTCTTGCATTAGTTTAGTTACAAAACTTTAAGCACAGGCCCTTCATAAAATCAACAAAGTAACAAATATTTACATTTTTCACTCTGATTAGCAGCATATGATCTAACAGTTCCTCCTTAGACTTGATCCTCTGTTATATCCTTCGTAACTTGCTTCCAGATGTAACAGGCGGCTGCACTTATTGCCACCGATTCTGCCAAAATTGACCCCTACTTATATTTTCCAAGGAGCTAACAAAGCTATACCATCTTCTATAAAAATGTGTCAAAGCCACACAAGAAGTCAATATATGACAACTGGTCTACACCTTGAGGTTACAACACCTACACATCTTATCCTGTGCTGACTCATTCTTACAATGACTAATACATTCTTTAGTCGCAATATGTTAAGGCGAAGTTGCATTGTGAAACGCCTCAGCTCAGGACTAAACCACTTTGTCAGATAACTGTGGGTGTTCCAACCTTAAAGCTATGGGACAAATATTCCCTGTATCTCTTAAGACCGTGGAGTTTGTTAATGCAAGTAGCCAGATTCAATTCCCGTGCTTTGCTCTTAATCACTCTTGCATAGTCTTGGCGACACTCAATCATTTCCAATTGGAAGCCCAATTCAGCCAAATACTTTTTTGTAAAAGTGTAAAGGTCCGAAATAATATAATTCTGGCTGCCGTCATGCATCTTTTTACCAAGCATTTGCAACAGATCATTTGAACAACGATTCGTTTTACCCAATTTGGCGAATAGCAACACTTTTTTGACCGACCATAATGAGTCTAAGGATTGAAGACCATATTCAAGTCTCAATGCTTCCACTAGCAATCCTTTGGGCAAATTAATGATTGAGCGTAATCATTTTGCCTCAAGCTTTTCCAACCATATGCCATGTGCTGATGGTAAAACCTCTAGAGAATAAAGTATTGAGGGAACTATGCTGACCTTGTAAATTTGAACAATACCTTCAATATTTTGTCACTCGCAATGCTCAATATAATTCTTGATGGCCAGCTATCATTTCCAAATTTTTGCATGTGTAAAATCCTTATAATAAGACGAGGATTTACTAACACTTATGGGAAAGCCCAAATACAATACTTCTTGAGCGTTCTCTAGAACTGTGCTTTCCATCAACCATTTAAATTTCTCAGCGGCAACCTGAGACCCCCCCTAGACACATTGTTCTGGTCTTTGTTTTATTTATGACCATCTAATTTTGCTTTGCATAGATGGACAATGCTTCTATGTTTCGCCTTAAGCCAATTTGTGTCTGGTCAAAGAGTATAATGTCATCAGCATAAAACAAGGGGCCTCATTACGAGGTTGGAGGTAGTCATGGCGCTATTAGCGCCATGACTACCTCCAATACCGGTACCGTGTACGGTCCCGTTCAATGGGGACTTACCGGTCTATTTCGACCTTTGCGGGACCGGTAAGTCCCCATTGAAAAAGCCATTCCCCATTCCCATTTCAGCCCCCATAGGGTTCAATGGGAAGGGGGAAGGGGCTAATAATGGTACCGCAAATTGCAGTACCGTTATTAGCTCTGAAGTCCTTTAGCGGGCCCTTCCATAACGCCTGGTAACTAGGGAAATGATTCCTTCTTAAAAGTGAATATATAACACCAGGCATTAAGGAAGGGACCCGCTAAGGGACCTCGTAGTAGGGCGGTAAGGGATTACCGGCACCGGTGCCCTTACCGGTGCCGCTAATCCCTTAACGCCCACCTCGTAATGAGGCCCAAGATGATGACTTTAGTACCATTATCCTAGGTGGAAAGTTACGTGTGGACTTAAGAGAAAGTTCCATATCCGCTGTATAAGCATTGTACAAAATAGGGCCCAATACGCAGCCCTGCCCCTGCTTTAAACCCTGATTTGTAGATGTATATTCAGAGATATGGCCCTCCGAGCTAAGGCGTATGGCGATAGATGTATTTGTGTACAATAATTGTATAAAATGGAGCAGTTGTGGATCAATGCCACATTTTTTCAATTTAGCCCCAAGCCTTGGTCTTGAAACCAGATCAAAGGCTTTGGAAAAGGCCAACATAACAACAATATAGTTTGCCTTTCCCCTTAGTTCTTAGATCCGTGGGAAACTGTAATGCAGCTATATTAGTTGGAGTATTATAATTATTTCTAAAACCTATTTGGAAAATGCTCAGGATTTTCTTTGCTTCCAAACAGGTAGCAATCTGCTCCAAGAGTATATTTGCAAACTGTTTCTGGCTGGAATCCATCATCGTCTAAGAGGCGATAGATTGATGGTTCTAATCTGTTTCCCTTTTTTAGGATCGTAACCAATATGGATCACCGCCAACTGTCTAGTATATTACCAGTCTCAATGACATGGGCAAAGAAAACCTCTAATACCTTGCCCACAGTATCAGATTATCCTTGAAAACCAAATTTGGAATACCATCAGAACCAGGGGCCGTGAGGCTTTAGAGTTTTCAATTAAACATTCTAGATTACCCTCCCATCTCAACTTCAAATAAGCCCCCCTTGACTGCATTAGCCAGCCCTGACTCCAAAAACCGAACTGGGCTGGGCTACAAGGATAGATTTGCGGGAGCAAAATATAAATTCTGAATGTATGATGTCCAGGTCGCCTGAGATATAGGGTTCTATCGGTGAAAGAGACCTGCGAAAATTATTATGATTTTGCCAACATTTTACTGCGTTGTGCATTTTTAACAACAAAAATAATTTCAGCCAGTTGTAACCTCTTATTGACACCTTGTGCATATTTTGCCAATTTCTATATTTTGTGGACTGGCTCATTAGCATTCTCTGTCTGTGCTGTGGATCTATATTGACATTACTCATTACAGCCTCACATACCCTACGATATTATTTCTTTCTTTCTAATATAACCTAATTAAAGGGTTTTGAGCTGTATGTGATATTGTTTATTGTTGGTCTACATTTTGCTTGTATACGCATTGGTATCACACTTTTGACCATCTTTCCCAGATCCCACTCAGCAGCCATCAAGGCGGCCTCTAAACCGGAAATATTGGGCCTCATTACGAGTCCGGCGTTAACCGAGGCGGTAAAACCGCCTGGTTAACGCCAGACTCGTATTACCATTCCGCCTCCGTGATTCCCGGAATTACCGGGGCATTACAACCCCGGTTTTCCGGGAATCACGGAGGCGGAATGGTGTAAATCCCCATTCCCATTGAGTCCTATGGGACTCGATGGAAATGGGGATCATGGAAACACCGGCAGCATCTCGGAATGCGCCTGCATGCGGGAGGTGTTAAACCCGCCAGGTCAGACCTGGCGGGAACATCACCTCCCGCCTGCAGGGGTCGGACTCAGGCGGTCCGGAAACAACGGTGGCGGCGGGTTTACCGCCACCGTTATTTCCGGACCGCCTGGGTCGTAATGAGGCCCATTGTCTTTTATAATCTCATTCACCAATGTAATATCTCTAGTATCCCATCAGAGTCTATTCCCCTCATGATTTATCATTAACCTTGGAACATTTTTCAACTATCTTAGGGGTACTTTTTAGCTCCATAGACCAGCATAAAGCCCCCTGAACACTTAACTTGTTATGAATAATAGTGACAAAACTACATTTGGTGCTCAGCTCTGGGTCAGCTACAACAAAGTCGGTAAATGATTTTACAATTCCATTGGACCAAGTATATTGTAATTTATGATCACAAAGGGGTACAACGCCAAAAACTTCAAGTTGTAAAAATCCATAATTTTAAGCCAATAGTTATACCTCCGAGTGGCAATACCATCAGACAAATGTAGGGCCCTCGTGTTTAAATCACCCGCCAACAGCACATGGCTGTTGGATATTTTCTCAAACTAGTAAGACACAGCACCCATTAAAATGTTCTGTTTCACTCTGGTTTGAACACCACCCGGTGAATCGTGAAGTTAATAATCAATATTTCCTCCGATAGAGAAGGGGAAAGCTGTAATATTCCCATTAAGACATAAGCTGACTTCTTCATGTTTGGAAATGGGATCAATCTTATATGTGCCTTTGCACCTATGGCTAAATCAGGACTCGCCCTCCCCTTCTTTTAGGGTGTGGCATTATTAGACACGATTTTATAGCCATCTTTACAAATTGGCCTAGTGCACCAGGTCTCTTGTAAGATAAATATGTCAGCATCCTGCATTAAGCCTTGGACCTCTGGATGTACCAAAAAAGAACGGAAACCCTGTGTGTTCCAAGATAGCCAGCTCAGGACAGGTGTAGTTGCAGATTGTCAATTAGCCCCATTATGAGGGCACAGCAGCATCCAATAATTAATAATCAATGCCTTTTCCCATGCTTGAGTACTCTGAAGTTGCAAGGCTTTTATGGCTGCTCTCTCTAAAGTTTGCGTAATGCTTGGCCTGACCCATGCAGATGCTTGTTTCTCTACACCATGTGTTTACCAATTGATCTTTCTGCATACAATCAGGGTATATCCTACTTGTGACAGTAGCTCTGAGTGGGTTTTCAACAGAACCACCATTAGGGGAGAGGCAAACTCTACAAGAGCCCAGTTCGTATTGCTGTTCCTTAGAGGTAACTCGATTTTTAGTACATCCATAGACTGAATGACTTCTAATTAAGGCAATTGTTTAAAAATGGATTAGAGTACAGTCCTGTTTAAGAATGGACTATAAGCTGTAGGAGCGTTCTCTTCCAAAATAATCCACATACCCATATCCTTTAGGGCACTTGGAAATATAATGGGTAATACAGTCTTTTTTTAGGCAGGCTGTAAAGGGATATGGTTAGTTTTTATAGTCCCTGCTGCTCCCACTTTTCAGGTCTAATTGCTGAAGTGAGCAAGTCAGATGTAAATGCCTCCTTGCCCCTGGGTAACTGCTTCTTTTATGGATCCAATTTCATTGGTTGAACATTTTCCAGCAGTCTTTTCCCCCCATTTTTCAAGGCCCCATGCAAATATGCCTGGCGGATAGTACCATCGGAGGCACATTTTTGGATCCATAGGCCTCTACATACACAGTCGCTCTTCAACCCATTGAGGATTTTTCCTTATTCCTCTCAAAAAATATTGATGGTTTTGTTGCCATTTTATCATTTTTTTCAATCGGCTTGTTCGCTGGGCGACACAACAGGCTATTGTTGACCCTGTGTAGCCTCAATGTTTCCTCAGTCAATGTTTTCCGCTCTCTATTTTTTATTTTCAGGTGTAAGGAGATCAGATAATTTCAGGGTGAGTGCTTTAATGGAGCGCAGTGCCTCCATTATTGCAGTCCGTATTGTCATTTGACCATCTATCTTAGTCTCCAATGCAGAAAGATGGTCCTTTATGCCTTCCTGATCTTTCCTAAACATGTTGCTAAAGTTAGTTGTCACACTCTCACTATCTCATTCCTCGTTGCTGGCAGAATCTGAGTGTGACACAAAAATTGCCATGTCTGGTGCGTCAGATAAATTGATTTCAATAACATCCTCCGACTTTTTTGTTTCAAGTGGAAGTGTTTCACCGCCAATGGAAGTCCTTTTCAAGTTAGCCACGAGGTTCAGCAAGGAATTATTGTTGTTGAGGGCCTGTGAGAGAAATTGCTCATTGCCCTTGTCCAATGATATTGAGGAGTGTCAGGGTTCAGCACCAGATTTAGCTCCAAAAAATGCTGTAATTTCTGCTTGGGATGGTAAAGTGAAGAGAAGGAAGCTGATAAATTCTCTTACCTTTCAAAAAACGCAAAGCAAATCCAAACTGTATTGGAGGGCGAACCCCCTCTCCACTTGCCCACCATCTACCAGACACCCAGCACCCACTCAAAGCGTGCGCTGATGCGCTCGAGTTGGGTTTTTTAACAGCTGAGTCGGGCAAAGTTTTCCGTGATGTACAGCCTCAATGGGTAGATTGCTGCAAGATGGATTGCTTCCAGGCAAGAGCAGCCAAAGCAGATAACAGTAAAACTGGCACTGTAGACATGCACCAACACAAATGTTCTCCCGGTCACAAGAGTCTTAACTCAAGGTTAACGCAAGATCCAAGCACACGACCACACAAGACACTCAGCACCCACTCGACGCTCCTCGAAATATTCTTTCTAAAACAATGTATGTTGTTAAATTGAATGACAACACTGTGAGACAGATGTTCCAGATTACTAGAAAAGGATAGGTATTCATGACTTATGATAACACCAAGAAGAACAAGATAGCCATGGGAACCATTTGCTGTTTCTTCTTTTACTTTGAATGGGTCACCCTTTTTATTTTTAGACAGGTGTTCTTAAGGGAGGTTGGGCCAATAGTTCTTGTGGGTAAAGAAGGACTCTATGCAGTTTTAATTCTTCTTGTCGCTGATTGGCTCTCATCAACCATCTTGTTTGGGCTCTGTGCACCTCTTCTTCACATTTGGGCTCAGTAATTGTAGAGAGGGTGTCTCTCCTCTGTATGGTTTGACGTTGCCAATGTGGAACCATACGCGCCTTACTTCGACCTTCACAGCAAATGGTGTAATGGCCTCCATGATATACAAACCCTGGAAGCGTAATATGTGCCCCTATTTGATTGTAAAATTCCTGCACAAGACTGTCTCACCTGGATACAATAATAATCATTATAACAAAATTCCAGAGATTACTGGCTCTTTATCTTCATCTGTGTGCTTTGAGCTCCCGCCGTTTTTGCTCTTCTCGAGACATAAATTGAAGAGTTTCCATCATAGCTGTCAGATAATCATGCATTTCCATCCTTAATACAATAGCAGCATTCTCTGTGTCAGTATGAGCCAGAATTGGAGGAGCAATAGGCCTATGCATTCAGCGTCCCGTCACCAGCTCATGTGGAGTCAGGTAATGGTCAGAGCCTGGCTGATTATGTATGGCAAATAGGGCTAAAGGAAGTCCAATGTAACCATCCCTTTTTCAAAGTCTCTTTTAGCTTGGCAATTCTTTCTTTCATTAGGCCATTAAGGTTTGAACAAAGGCTGTTTGCTTGTGGGTGGTAAGCCAATGAAAATGTATGCTTTATACCCAAAAGGATAGTTGTGTGCTCGAACTCCTCATTTACAAAGTGCGATCTGTTTTCAGAATGTAGCCCATCGCACACGCCCCACCTTGAAAATACCTCACATCGAGGAACTTTGTAGCACATATGGCATCTGGATGTGTGCATGGACCGGCTTCGATCCATCGGGAAAAGGGGCATGCGACCAATGCATAATCCTATAGCCATTACAAATTTGGACCCTATTCACATATTCGATATGCACATGCTGAAAAGGTCCTGTAGGACAGGGTATTGCTCCTCTCACTGTTTGCAGAGTATGCCCCACTGTCAATTTCTGACATATCAAACAAATGATTACAAAATTAGCAACATGCTCTGCAAATTTAGGGACAAGCCAGTCCTCAGAAATCTGAACTGCAAGACATTCTCTCGATGTGTGTGCTGTGTAGTTCAGCTGCTCTTACGCTACTGTAATCAGCCCTATCGGCATCACAGGTTTCCCGGTGCTGTCTGGCCACCACATTGCATCTGTGGGGGACAATGTGCACCCTCTACATTTCCATAGCTACTGCTCTTCTTGAGGTGCTCTCCTCAGTAATTCGATATTTGTACTATGGGTAACGTATTAAAGCCTTTCTTCATCACCATGTTGCGTGCATGTGTATATTCTTTCAGTGCAGTCGCAATGTCAGAAAATTCTGTGAAGCAGCAGCTCTTAAACAGTAGTTTAGTTGCCACAAGAAATCAAATCCGGACCTCTGGTGTGCGCTGTGCACTTCACCACAGAGATAGCAGATGGAGGCGTAAGTGCTTCTATGGGTCTGTCTAAAAATGGTGTATGATGTGCCGGTGTACTGTTTCCGTGCAGGAAGCCCCTCTTTTTCCAAAGCAACAGTCCTGCATGTATTATCGTCTCATCTTCATGCACTTCAAGTGCCATTATCAATGCTACCAATGTTGCCGCTTGTGCTGAGAAATGTGCTGGCAATCTCACATTTGTCGCTGTCTCAAAGCTGTCACTCTCTCTTGCCTTTACCACTGTGCTGCACTGTGTCTTTTGCTCGTGCACTAGCCATTGATGATGACCCATCAATGAAGAGAATGATCCCTCTTCCTAGTTTGTTTTCTTTAACATGGGGTATCTCGTCATTATATTCAGTGTAAGTGGTGCAATCATGCACATACTCTCCCTCTTTCAGTGGGTCTGCTATGAATCTGGCTGGCTTTACCACTTGACACCAGACAATTTTGATCATTGGATCTGATATAATTGCCTTGGGGTCTGATGCTCTCTGGGTGGTTAATGTAGTTTTAGCCTTTTCAAGGATGACATATAAAGCATGCTCAATGTATACAGTGAGTGGACAGTTCATTGTTATGCTAACCGAATTCTCAATTGCAAAAGGCTGCTGCAGCCAGTGCTTGTTCACATGGTTAATGGCCTCTCGTTACTGAATCTAATATTCCACTGTAAAATGCTCATGATTTGTAGACCATGGTAGTTCTCTGTCCAAGGACAGCCGTCATCACTATTCTACTTGAATGGGAAAATAAAAATAATTCTTCATTTTCATTGGGGATCTCTAATACTGGAGCTGTGATAATTGCTAAATTCAGCTAAACAAAGGCCACTATCATTTCACCTGTCCAGACTGTATCACTGTTGTTTAAGTCATTTAAAGAGTGGCCTGACATATGTGCTGTAATCAAAAACCTGTGCCCTGTAATATTTGAAAAGGCCTAGAAATTGCTTTAACTCTTTGACGGTCTCTGGTCTGCCTGTTTTCATTATGACTTCTGCTCTCTCAGGTATCACCTTCCTCCCTTCCTTCGATATCAGCTGGCCAAGATATAGGATCTCTTCCTGGCAATATTGCATTTTCTCTTTGTCTACTTTCTATCCCTTCTCTGCCAATACTGTCATTAGTTTCACTAAGTTTCGCCTGCACTCTTCTTCCGTGGTGCTATACACAAATGTTTTGTCCACACATTGGATGACTGTATTGTCAATGGAGTGATATGATATTCTTTGTGTTTATGATTTCTCATACATGCCTTTTCTAATGTGTTGGTACATTTGATGTATGTCTACGTTTTTTACCAATATACTCTGAAATGCTGCCATTGGTACACTTATGTGTTTAAATTACCCAATCTGAATTTCCAATTGCATGCTCATGAGAATTAACGCCCTTAGTCCTCTGGATCTCATTGATAAATATTCTTGTAATATGTGTATACATCAAATTGTTACCGATGGTTACTGTATCCAATGAATGTGGGATTGACGTTACGATGAATCAATTTTTTGATCAAGTGAGAAGAAGAGGCCCTGGCAAAGGACTGTCAAGCTGAAATGCATAGGCCATAACTCACATTTGCAATTACATGTATGTCTATAAACTAAAACACAAAAATCTTGTCATTTCGAAGAATCATTTGTTTTGGAGGAAAACAAGAATAAGCAAGAGATTGAATTACCTTTACATCTATATAAAGCAAACCCTCAGTGGGAAATAGGGTGTGTGGCCCTAGGTCTCCTTTCCTTGCACTGTCAAGCTGGACATTCCCTATATCCATCTACAACACTTGGTGGACGACCGAGAGTGACTCACAGTACTCCTGGGGTAAATAAGTATGTTTCAACTTAATTCTGTGGTAAGTGAACAAGGTCAGCTACTGTGACTCTGCATACAAGGGGGTTGAAAGGAAGCATTCTTTAAATCAATCACAGTAAAGAATTTAGCTTCTGATGGTATGTTACACGATATTGTGGCTGGATTTGGAACTAATGGGAATTCTGCCTCAACAATATTGCTCTGGGGCCATAAATCCTGAATAAATGTCCACTACCCGCATTGCCTTTTTCATCGGATACTTAGCCATGTTACATGGGGATTTGAAGGCACTAACATCCCTTGTTGCACTAAGGCAACAAAGGTTTCATAGAAACCCTTGTCAGCTTCCTTGGACATGTGATACTGTCCTACTTGTGGTGAAATAGCCTTCTTCTTTAATTTAATTTGAACAGCCCCTACTACTTTTAGTAGACCGACATCATATGGACTGCTGGTCCACAGTATGCTTGGTACGTGTGCCAAATCCTCATGGAGAAAGGACGCCACTTTCCTCACTAATTACATTTGCTGGGATATTGCCCTGCTCTGAAGTTGTAGCTAATATGTAAGACTGATGTTAAACATCACTTAATCATCTGAGTCCTCATTGATAAATAAAATGGAATATGTCAAGTCTGTCAGTCTATGTGCTTCGTCAAGTGCTATACTGTGTGCCAATTCACCCCCTCATCATCTACTCCATGTAAAATAACTCTCCCCTTACTATGGCTGCTTCTAGCTCATTTGTAATTATCTGCCCTTCGTCCACGTCCGTGGGTACTTCTGGTCGAACCAAAAACTCTGTGAGTAACCTCAATAATGTATCCTTTTTTCTTGGGAGCCATGCTTTTTATATATGTAGCCCATAAAGGAATGCTTCCGGATTTAGTGGAACTCCTCTTGGTGCTGTTATGAACTCGTGTGCATTCACACAATGGGGGTCATTCCGAGTCGGGCGGTAAGGGTTAACGGTCACCGTTAACGAGACCGGTGCCGTTAAACCCTTACCGCCCTACTCCGAGTTCCTTTTGCGGGTTGGTATTTAACGGCTGCTTTTTGCAGGCGTTAAAAAACCAACCCGCAAAGGGACCTAGGAGCTAATTACGGCACCGTAATTTACGGTGCCGTAATTAGCGCCTTCCCCATTCCCCTTGAGCCCTATGGGGCAAAAATGGGAATGGGGAAGGGCCCTTGGTGAATGGGGAATTACCGACCCCGCCAACCTTGGAATGGGGCGGTAATTCCGCCATTCACCATGGCGGAGTCGGAAAGATAACGGCATCAACCAAGGCGCTAATAGCACCTTGGTTAACGCCAGGGTCGGAATGAGGCCCAATGTATCCCTGGGGTAGAACATGTTATACCTTTTCAGTAAATGATATTCTCATGTTTAGTTTACTCATCAAGTTTCTCCCCATTGTGTTAACTGGTGTCTTTCGGGAATATAACAACGACAAAGACATGTTATGTTCTCCTATAGTTATGGGTAAGCTGTCTTTAAAAGGAACCTTAGTCGTGCCCCAGAAAATCCTTGTGCACCATGGATATACCTGACTTTGAGAATTGTCCCTCCCTAACACAGGATCGGGTAGCTCCTATAACTACTAGAAAGGAACATGTTTTGTCACCTATTGTTACCCTGACTTTTGATTCCTCTTGTGGGTCTTGTGTAATTGAGTCCATCCAACCGTGGCAGCACTGCTTGTATTTTTTACTGTGTCTGTCATGCTAAATCTCTTCTGCGATTGTAAATTTCTCAGCTTGTTTACATATGGCATTTGCTCTTCTAAATTGTTTGAGCTCATCGTCGGGCGCCTCAATTTTTGAACGGGCTCTGGACTTATAGTTGGTTCTTCGATCTCTGTCCATGCTGCCTCTTTTCCTATCGGTGTAAACTTGAAGGGGGCTTGTGCTGCCTCCTCTTCACTTTCCCTGGCATCTTCATCTTTAAACATTGTATCATCGCTGTCTTCATCCTCTTTGTCCGCTATCCTGAAAATCTATTCATCCCAGGGGAAGTTTCCTATATGTCCCACTCATCATTTCATCCATTATATTTCTGCCTTCCTCAGGTTTGCCTGTTTTCCGACTTCCTATTGCTCCAATGTCAACCTTTGTATTCCTAGCTAGGCTCTAACTTCTTCTTCTCATAACCCCATTCGTCCTCGTTATCCAGCAATGCATATCTGCTCATTGTTAGCCAGAAACCTGTGCAGTTCCCTTAGGGACCACTGCAAAATATTTAAGACTACAGGTGTTAGCAGTAAACCCACTTGGTAGCAGTCTGTACCACCCAGATTTACCTGGTAGCTGTGGCTGAGCAGTCAGACTTCCCTCAAGAAGAGTTAGGCAGTATGCAAAGTATACTCAATAGGCACTTAGATACAATAATATAAGCAAACACTGACCAGAGCTTTGGTATCAAAGTATATAATTATTTATTTATAAACACACAGTGAAACACTCCAGCACTCTTATTGTAAAATATTCCAAACACAGTTACTATTATGATATATACACCCCTTTTCCCCTTATTAGAAAATCACAGTAAACACCACTTATTTTCATACAGAGGTGAGCGCTTAACTAGATTGCACTCTACTAAGGTTGTGGAAAAGGGAGGGAAAAAGACAGAATATGCAGGATTACACCACTCTACGATTCAGGAACACTATTAGCAAGGCAGAGAGCAAAAAGTCACTGGTGAGCCAAAGTCCAACGGCTGGGCCCACTCTTAGAGAGAGCAGAGCACAAATGCGCCCACGATCACACAGTTACACTAGGCTTAGAAAGTCTTGCAGAGGGTTCAGAAAAGAGTTTAGAGAGGCTTCAGAAAAGTTTAGCCAGGGTGTCCCAGGCTAACCCAGGTTCGAAAGCCGGGGGCTAAATCTACCCCGTACAGTCGGTTGCAAGGGAAGCCGGGCGGGACACGGTACCTTAAGTGGGAAGGATCCTCCAGCGGTGGCAGTTGTTCCTGGTAGTGGTTGCAAGTTGCGGCGTCGTCCAGGGGACGAGAAGATCTCGACGTGGAGGAAAGATGCAGGTCGTTGCACTACCAGGGCAGAAACCAGCTGCAGAGTTTTCCGGTAAAAGGTGGTACCTTTATCTTGCGGTCGTGGTAAAACGTGGTATCCCGGTTGCTGGGGTGCTTAGCACGGGCAAGACGGCCACGAGATACGTCGGGGAAGCGAAAAGACGGTGAAACTGGTTATCCCCACCAGTTAAAGAAAGAAGACTCTCCGGCGGGAGATCTCCTCTGACGTTGGGAAAAGTGGTGAGACGGTCCAGCAGGGCTCCACCGGTCGTGGTGTCATGGCGGGTCGGCTCAGCTTCTCCCTCGTCGGATTCTTAGGTCCTGTGGCGACTTCTGAAGTTCCAGTCCCCAAAGCCCTGCTTTTATGCAGCAAACCCCCATTCACTCAGCCCAGCTGTCACTCAAACATGCTAAGTGGTGAGCCGGCTGGCTCACCACTTGGGCCAATCAGGACGGAGTGCGACTTGAGTTGCCTCGGCAACTCAGTCCAGGGTGCCTAAATTCCCCTCCACCCGCCTAAGTACCCCAGACATAGTGGCACAACTTTGGAGGGCTTCTGTGGAGAAGCCCGCCAAAAAGTGGAACAAAGGACTCGACTTGGGTTGGAGTCACAGAAGAGAACACAAACGCCATTTTAGAATCAAGTTTTGGCAAAAAATACCAACCGGAGAATTAATATTAATAAAATAAACCGGCGGTATGTTCGAGGCTACCTTAAATAATTAAATAAAGATAGTAGCCTAAAACAATGGGAATCCCATAGGAAAATATTCGCGGTTGAATATAAAAAGTAGTATCCACTGCCACCAGCCAAAACTCGATCAGGGGGCACAGAGACGTGCCCCCTCGACTAACAGACCCTGGGGCAATCGAATTTCCCCAGCCAGTACGTCCACAATATGATGGTTTGTACTGGTTCTGTTCAGAATTTAAGACTAGTAAAGTCAATGGTGACTTTACATGCCCTGGGAGACAGTAGTCAGTCCCAGGGTATGGAGTCTATACTGGGGGGTCACTATGACACCTCTGTGTTACTGGACGGAGGGTGCTGTGTAACACACATCACAAAAACACATGAAACCCTATGGAGTAAAAGACCCCATAGCCCATTAGACACATCTAGATTCAAAGAAACACACTCAAATCATGTCCAAGAGTGAGGGTAAAAGAGTCTCACTCTTGGCAGGAAAAAAAAATAAACCCCAAAAATCCAGCAAGGCTGCTGGGGGACTCACTAGGTTAGGAAATTCAGCCTAAACAGAGAATTCTCCCTAACACTCGCCCCCCCAGACAAAGGGACAGGAGGATTTAATCCACTCCTGGATGAACTTCATACCTCTAGTCGATGACATACATCCTAGAGAGTCCATCAGCATTTTGATGGTGACACCCTGACCTGTGCTCAATGGTGAAATCAAACCCTTGCAGGCAGATTGACCATCTCAATAGTTTTGGATTTTCTCCCTTCATGTGCATTAACCATCTCAAGGGTTGGTGGTCAGTCTGAATGACAAAAGTAGAACCATACAAGTATGGCCTACACTTCTTCAGTGCCCACACAATAGCAAAGCATTCTCTTTCTATTGTTGCTCACCTTGTCTCAGGATCCTTCAGCTTACGGCTGATGAAGCAAATGGGGTGCTCCCTACCCTTCTCATCCAGTTGGCTGAGGACTGCACCTATACCTACATTGGAAGCATCAGTTTGTACAATGAAAGTTTGGTGGTAGTCAGGAGCTCTCAATACTGGAGCTTGGCAAAGAGCTTTCTTCAGTTTTTCAAAGGCCTGATTGCATTCCTCATTCCATTTGAACTTTTTAGGGAATTTTGGAGAGGAGATTACATTCAGTGGAGAAGCTATGGTCCCCTAGTTCTCTAAAGAAATTCCTGTAGTACCCAGTGAGGCCTAGGAAGGCTCTCACTTGGGTTTGAGTAGTAGGTGTTGTCCAATTTTGCACAGCTTCAATCTTGCTGAGCAAATGCCTTATTTCTCCGCCTCCTACCTCATGTCCAAGGTAGACCACCTTACTTTGACCTATCTGGCATTTACTTGCCTTGATAGTCAAATTGGCCTGTCCAAGAGCCTGCAAAACATGTCCTAGGTGGTTCACATGATCCTCCCAGGAGTAGCTGAAGACTGCAATGTCATCCAAGTATGCCATGCAGAAGTCCTCCATCCCAGCTAGAACTTGGTTTACCATCCTTTGGAATGGAGCAGGTGCATTTTTTAATCCAAAAGGCATGACCTTAAACTGGCACAAGCCAACTGGGGTGGAAAATGCAGTTTTCTCCTTGGCATGGTCTGTCAAGGCTATTTGCCAATAGCCTGACGTAAGGTCAAATGTGCTGAGGTACTTGGCGGCACCAAGTTTATCCACCAACTCATCTGTCCTTGGTAAAGGATGGGCATCAGTCTTGGTGACTGCATTAAGAGCTCTATAGTCCACACAGAATCTCAAGTCTTTGGATCCTGCCTTTGGTACTAACACAACTGGGCTAGACCATGGACTAGTAGAGGGTTCTATTACCCCGAGATCAAGCATCTTCTTGACCTCCCCCTTGATATGGGTTCTCACATTTTCTGAGATTCGGTATCCTCTGCTTTTGACTGGCAGACAGTCACCAGTGAGTATCTCGTGCTGTCCCCAAGGGGCCAAGCCTGGTGAGAGTGAGAACAGGGAGGAAAACTGATTTAGCATAGATTTGCACTCCTCTTGTTGCTCAGGTGTCAGATCTGAAGAGAGATTGACTCCTTCAATTTTTTCATCCAAAGTTACACCTCTGAGGAGATCAGGGAGAGACTCACTCTCTACTTCCTCTGCAGCTGAAGCTAGAAGCAAGGCTCCTACTTCAGGTCTGGAGATGTACGCCTTCAGTCAGTTGGTGTGGAAGACTCTAGGAGTTTCCCTGGTTCTGCCCAGATCCACCAGATAGTTGACCTCTCCAAGTTTTCCCACAACTTTGAAGGGTCCCATCCATTTGTCCTGCAAGGCCCTCTGCCTTGTGGGGAGCATAACGAGAACTAGCTGGTCTTGAGTGAACTCAACCATGTTAGCCTTTTGATCATGCCAATGCTTGACCAAAGCTTGTCCAGCTTTCAGGTTATCACTAGCTTCTGCCATCATGTGTGACATTCTCCTTCAGAGACCTATCACATAGTCAGTCACTCTGACTGGCTTGAGGGGGGGAGCGCCTTCCAACCCCTCCTTAATCAGGGCCAATGGACCTCTGACCGGATGGCCATAGAGAAGTTCAAAGGGAGAATAACCTACTCCCTCCTGAGGGACTTCTCTATAAGCAAAGAGAAGGCATGGCAGTAGAAGGTCCCACTTTCTTTTCAGGGGTTATTCTAAAGCACCTATCATGCTCTTCATGGTTCTGTTAAATCTTTCTACCAGTCCATTGGTTTGGGGGTGGTAGGCGGTTGAGAACTTGTAAGTAACTCCACAGGTTTTCCACATGGCTTTCATGTAGTGGGACATAAAGTTTGATCCCCTGTCAGAGATTACTTCCTTAGGAAACCCAACCCTGGTAAAAATACCAAGTAGTGCCTTAGCCACAGCCAGAGTTGTAACAGATCTCATAGGTATTGCCTCAGGATATCTAGTAGCATGGTCTACTACAACAAGGATAAACCTGTTGCCTGAGGATGTAGGGGGATGTAAGGATATTTGGCGTGTTACAGCACAGAGTACAGCACTACTGCACAGATAGCATTTTTTTTTTGATGCAGCACCACCACATGGGTGTGGTGCATTGCTATATGTGTTGCCAGAGTAACATGGACATATAAGTAAAGACAGGCTATTCAGTCAAAAACGATTTTTACATATAAGATGCAAATCTATTTTTACAGTTAAAAGCACACATGTGCACATTTAAAATGCACACTATTTTTCACCTGAAATGCTTATGTTGCAAGAGACACATTTGAAAATGAATAACTAACCTTATTAATAACTAACCTGACTAATAAAACTTCATTCAACATAACCCACTAATAAAAATGTGTCTCCACTGCAGAATTAGGCCTACTCTGAAAGTGAACTTTTAAACGCACATTCATTTTTTTTTCTCTGCTGCTCTGTCCACATAACTACAGGAAGCAAAGAGCTCGAAGGAACAGGAAATCAGTTTGTTACAATTGCCATTGTAGAAGGGAGCCATTGTGTAGTGAGGGAGGAGATGACATGATTGATTCTGATTGGAGCAGCGTCATAGCAAGTATCATGCTAGAGGCTGTGATTAGTTTTGCTGGAGAAGCTTGAGGGGAGGGGGAGAACAATCGGGATCTTGCAGAGCTAGGAGAAGGACCTGTTTCCTGGCTGGGGCATTCCTGCTGCAAAAGCTGAGAGTTCCAGGCAATAACCCCGGTTTGAGAACGGCAGACGCTTGTTCTCACTGGGGTTGATTTTCAAGGGAGCCAAATTCAGAAAGAGAATAGCCGAAGAAAACTCATGCTGAACAGATAAGGTAATTATAGAAGCGAGTGGGAGCTGTGCGAAAGTGTGCGAAACTGTTCAGTCAGTGTATTAAAGAGAGTCTCTTATCAGCATATTTAATGTTACCAATTGAATATATTCTCGCAGCTCTCTGTTCATTTTATCACAAATAATGTTGTACCATTTCATTTATTTCTGTAAAAAAAGTTAAACTGTGTTTAAAAGAAATTTCTATAATACAAAAACATTTGAAAACAGATAGCTAGTGTGTATTATTTCTCTCTTTCATTTTGCATGGGGAGAGGTTTAAACGTGGGGAGATTTTTAAACAGTGTAATTGTCATTTTAAGGCAGATGTGTGCATGATTCTATTCAGTATGGACAGTTGTGAGTGACTGTTTGTAGCATAGCCTGTTGGAGGTACATGAGTCAACGGGAAGAGAGACTCTCTGGACATAGTTCCCTACCGTATATAAGGTAGTGGAAATTACCACAAAAATACCACAATAGCCCATGGTGGCACACAACACTAACACTGAAAATGTGGTATCCCTAAAATGTAGGCCTGAGGTCTCTCTAGTGATCAAGGACAATCTAGATAAAAAACAAGGGATGTTGGATATTGGGGCCACAAATAAACCAACCACTATACCAACCAACCACGCAAACTACCGCGCATACCATCTAAATAGGTCTGAATTCTGAAATAATGCAATGTATTATTGTCATGTGTGACCCAATATGAATACAGAGAGTGATTATTGCTAAAGGTATTTTGGCGGTAAGAAAATACCGCAAAGCCCCAAATATCCACAAAATACCCAACATATTTATGGTGCGTTTCAGGCCGGGAAAGTGATCATAGAGTACCTACTGAGCGTGGCAAGCGTGTCTCACACTGCCATTTGCACATTAAAGGGAACCCATTTTATAATAGCAGTGTGCCACTAAAAACGAATTTCAGAATGTCACAAAGGGAAACCACATTTTCAGACCTAGTGCAATATTTAGAGGCAAAGTTGTTTGCACATGGGACGTGGTCGTCGAACAGCACCTTAGAATGGCGTGACCGCATTCAGGGTGAGGTGCAGAAAGAAAAACTAGACAATATTTTTGCAGAAGGCAGCATAATTCAGGTCTGCCTTACAAGATTATTGAATGCAGCCGATAAAAGCGCAGAGAAAGACTGTTTAATACGGCTATGTGGCAAAATATGGTTTATTTTGAATAAGTCCCTGCGAATGCAGGAAAATGATACCCAGCTAATTAACAGGTTAAAGACTGAATTAGATGGGGCAAGTAAAAATCAGGAAATGTCAAGAGCAGAATTGGATGTATGCCAAAAAGACATGCAATTAAAATGCAGAGACTTTGATGCTCAGTTATCCAAAAGCAAGAAACAATTTGAGGATAGTGAGAAAGAATTGGTACACTTAAAAGCCTTAGTGGACCACATTAGACAGGATAAAGATGAGGTTGTTTCAGAAATGCAGATTTTACAAAAATAACATTGTGAAAAAGAATGTGTTCTCCAGAGTGCAGAACAAGAAATGATTACAATGATTCAAGAAAGAGACAAGAGAAATAAAGAGTTCAATGAATGCCAAATGCAAATGTGCGACATTCAGGAGGTGATTAATAAGATGAGTGATGAAAACAACTATTTGCAAAATGAAGCAAACAGACTCCTTAAAAAGTGTAAGGACTTAGAACAGCAAATGTGCATTCCCAGGTCCCAGGAGAGGGGGCAGGGTACCACATTCAATGGAGTGGAGGTGAATTCTAGCTCTGCCCAAAGAGCTAGTGCTCCAGTGACTGGGCCGGTGACTGAACTTGGTTGCAGCGCCCTTGGGGGATTTGATACTCCCATCGGGGGCAGCCACCAATCTCATACACCTGAAAACAGGATTGAATCACAAAGTAGTGCAATTCCATGCATTGCAACAAGTAGCCCCATAAAAATAATGAAATCCATTAAAGCCCTGATCAAACCATTTAAAAAGGGAGGCGAATGCTGCATTGAGGATCATTTAGAAGCGGTGCATGACATTTTTAAAGCACTCCAGATACCTAAGGAACAGTACAGACAATATTTTCATTTAACTTTAGATGCCCCGATGGCCAGCATTATAAGGGAATTAAATGAACAGCAGAATATGACCTGGGTGGAGTTTGAAAAAGAAATTAGGCATCATTTTTCTCCTTTTCAGTCATTGCAGGAGGCAAAGAAAGTCGCTTACACAATTACTGCTGGACCTAATATATCCCCTCGCCAATTTTTACAAGACTTAAAAAGAGCATTTTCTCGCTTTGATGTATCTTTTGACCCAAATTCCAATGAGTTTAAAACTGCATACTTCTATGGGCTACAGAAAGACATCATATCCCAATTGGTCCGTGAATTTGACCTTGACAAGTCCCTTGAATGGATTGTACATCAAAGCACAAAACTATATGAGGTACTCTATTGTCAGGGTAGGGAAAGTGATAAAATGAAAGATACTAGACCTAAATCTTAAGAACCCTCAGCCACAGTAATGGAAATCAGGTCAGCCAAAATGTCCCTTGAGTCTGCTCAAAGCCAAGGTAAAAATAATGTGACACCTGAACAAAGGAGTAATCAACAAAGATCGCCATTTCCTGTACCAATGTTCCAATCACATGATCCTAGTAATAGGGCGAGCTACATCAGCCCTAAGTATTTAGGGGACAGACCCCCGGTAGGATATCGGCCTGATATGGCAGGTATGAACAATAACCAAAGACAAAATCAAGATCAAAGAAATGATGGTCCCTACCAGTCATTGGGGACACAGAGCAGATTTGATCCAAACACCATGATATATGGTAATCAGGATAGACCCCGATATGTGGATCGATTTACTGATAATGGAAATCAACATAGGGGCCAGTACCCACAATCTGAGAGACAGGATATGAGGCAAAACATGAACTACAATCCACGTCAGTACAATGATTCCCCACCAGGGGACTATAATCAAAGGATGGGTGCACCCCGCTCCCCTCCACAAATGAATCAAGAGTTCAGAAACCATACAAACCGACATCAATCACCTGAGAGGTATCAGAATACATCCAATCAGGGGGAAAACAACCAATATCGACCTAGGCCACAGAAAGAGGATTCTAGAGAGATGGAAAGGTTCCAGTGCCTTGAGGCCCAAGTGAAAATGTTAGCTGAGTAAATAGGAAAGCTCTATACAGCGCAAAAACAACCTTCCAAAGAAGGGGCTGATGGCCATAGCAATGACCGGGGGGCTTCCGAAAAGTGACTAAGTACTCATGATAACTGCAATGCCAAAATGACAGATTGCTCTGATATAATTTTGCATAACGACTCTGAGATGCCTAATGGATTAAAAATGAAAGTGCCCGTAAATGAACTTGTGACAGAAAGTGCAAATACTTCTAAAAAAGAGGTAAGGTTTAACCTAGAGCTAAATAAAACAGCAAAGATTTGCACAAATGAAAAAGAAACATTAGGAATTCCAAAAGAACAAAGGGACAGATTTAAGAAAAATGACTCATGCATGGGGAATACCAGTGAACAGGGAGTAAGTGGGGATGCTATAGCTCCTTCCCTGGGCAAGCAAAACAATGACCAAACACAGGCAGAAAAAGGGAATACTCAAAAGGAGGGTACAAGTCAATCACCTGAAGAATTCTTTGAGCCACATATTTTTGAAGAGGCTGAAAGGGCTGGTATCACACTAAATGATCACAAATGCACAGAATTAAAAAATGACAAATTTCTGAATGATGTTGTTACACATGTTCAGTTGGAAGGTTGTAGTGTGGTCTCTGATGTTACCCAGATGGATGGGCGAACAGTGGCCACAATCCAAAAAACCTCTGATCATGGAGAAATGAATAAAGTCTCTCGCGCAGAAATGGGTAAAAAGGAGGGAAAAATGTCTTTCCATTTACCAATGTGCTTAGCCAAAAGTGAAAAAGGCCTGAGAAAGGTGAGCCCTGAAATCAGTAAGAATTCACACTTCTTATGTATATTAGAGGAAGTTGAGGACAGATATTATGCACCCATCACTGTAGAAGAAAAATGCCACACCTTTGCTATGATTGACACTGGCGCACAGGCCACAATTATGTCCAAGGAGCTGGTAAAGAGTATCAATGAAGGGAGACCCCCACAGAGTCAGATCACAGTGAAGGAAAATCAAGGCCCAGTGCATAACTTTAATGGGGAGGAGGTGCCCATCATAGGTGTAACTGAGGTTGACATAAAAATAGGAAAGCAGAGAATGAAACAAGAGGTATTGATCACATCTATTTGTGAAATTCCATTTCTGATGGGGACAGATTGCCTGAAAAGATTGTCTCCTCTCATAGATGGGGTGAATGGAGTGCTGTGGTCCTTAACCAAAAAACCATTGAGGACTAAAATCACAAAACAGCAACATAAATGAATGTCACACCGTTGCCAAAACAAATGATGCCGTGGAGGTATATCTCCAGAATAGTTGCATACCTAGTTTCACTGTTATAGTAATGTGTCAAGACAAAATGCAGAGCGACAATGAAAAACTACCTGTACAAATATACTTGGACCCAAGGAAAAATTGGCAGACTGCCATAGATGAGCACACATTACGTTTTTATTTAAAAGAGAAAACATACAAACAGAATATTGCTCCTAAAACAGATTCAGAAAAACACATTACCACTCTGGCAGAAATACACATGGAAGATGAGCAAACATGGGTTCATGTTGGTATAAATGACTATTTTAAAACAATAAAAGCCACTTTAGCGATTGGACATGAAAGGAGTTTCATTAATGAGAAATTGTTGCAAAAAATAATGGAGAGGGAAGAAATCCCGAAATTTAGGATTAAAAACCATTATGTTTCTGGGTTGGACAGTCCAGACTTTGAAAACCGAATTGCAGGCAGATGCATGCTTAAAATTAGCATTGGGCAGAAAACAATTTACCATAATGTATGGATAGTGAGTGGAGCACAAAATGAATTTTACATGGGCAATGACATCATGCACAGAATGTGTATGGTGTTAGATTTCCTTAATCAAAAAATATGGTCACGCCTAGGTGGTCCGGCACCTGAATTTGAAGACAAAAGAAGGGCTTATCATTGTGCACAACTGGTTCCTTATGCAATCGAATTACAAATGAGGAAAGATACTATTATTCCTGCATTTACAAAACAGTTTGCAATAACACTGAAATGCAAAAATGGACAGCAGATGAAAGGCTCTGATGCATTTGTATGCCTGAATGAATCCATAAAACAGCAAGGCCTGGATTATGAATACATTCCATTGGTAGATATTGGTGAAGGATCTGTAAAAATGATGGTAAATAATAAAGGTTGTCAGGATATTCATTTAGAGGAAAACTCCCCATTAGGAATGGCCATACAAAAATCACATTATACGGCAGATTTAAATAACAAGGTGATTGGAAATATCCCTGAAAAGTATGTAGAGGCCAAGGGTGAGTTGCCAGAACACCTGGACTCTCAGCCCAAAGGAATATTAAAAATTCATTCTGTGTATCCTTATGATTCAAATGAGACAGTGTGCTGCCATCAATAGGATTACATAATATTTCATTTAAATGCAAATGAAACAGAAAATCAGCCCATTGAAGTGGAAGCTGATATGCCAAAATATTTAAAAGTGGCAGCTTTACAAAAAGACACAGCCACACAGTTAGAGGAAAGCGCTGAGATTCCCTTACCAGAAGATTTTCCAGAATTTTCCAAAATGGTAGAAGAGCAGATCTCCTTAGCGGATGCG
Organism: Ambystoma mexicanum; assembly: GCF_040938575.1. Classification (NCBI taxonomy): domain Eukaryota; kingdom Metazoa; phylum Chordata; class Amphibia; order Caudata; family Ambystomatidae; genus Ambystoma; species Ambystoma mexicanum. The sequence goes on from NC_090932.1 coordinate 1,368,795,584, forward strand.
TGTGACAGCAGTGAGGATAGGGACTATCTGAGGGAGTTTAAGGATGTATTTGCAAAAGATGCTTATGATTGTGGTTTAACTGATTTACATGTGGCCACACTACCAGAAGGGTGTAACAGAGGTCCAGTGTGTGTACGACAGTATAGACTACCGCTGGAATGTTTAGAATCATTGGCAGAGATTATTAAAAATTTTGAATCGCGGGGAATTATCAGGCCCATTCATAGCACATCCAATACACCTATTTTAGGTGTATTAAAGCCAAATGGTCAATGGCGGCTATGTGCAGACTTGAGAGAGTTAAATAAAAGAGTACCAGTATCTAGATGGCCACTGCCATTCATTGATCAGGTCCTAGCTCAGGTACATGGTTCAAAAGTATTTACCACATTAGATCTCACCTCTGGATATTGGTGCGTGCCATTGGCAGAGGAGATACAACATTTATTTTCCTTTACATTTGACAGGACTCAATACGCCTGGCTTAGAGCTCCGTTCGGGTACATCAGTAGTGGGAGTGTATTTGGCATATTTTTGAGAAAGGCCATGCCGGATGCAGCGGAAAGAGGAACAATAGTTTACGTGGACGATGTCCTGATAAAAAATGAAAGCCTGAAAAGCCATTTTGATGAAATAAGACATGTGCTTGGCCAATTGCAGAAAGCAGGCGCCAAAGTATCTTTGCAAAAAGCACAATGGTGCAAGAAAAAAGTGAACTTTCTAGGGCATGAAGTGACTGAACATGGGCTAAATCCTCAAAAGAAGAAAATAGAGGCCATACAAAGATTAAAAGATCCTGAAAATGTGAAAGGAGTAAAAAGTTTATTAGGGATGACAGGCTATAACAGAAAGTTCATTGAAAAGTATGCAGAAATCACTCAACCATTGACTAAACTGCTTAAACTGAATACTCCCTGGAAATGGGAAAAAGAGCAGTCTGATGCAGTGGCTAAATTAAAGGAATGTCTTGTAAAGGCACCATGTTTAGCATACCCCATAAAGGACAGAGATTTCTTTATAGAAATAGGTTTTTCTGAACATTGTATGTCAGCAGTGTTATCACAAAAACACGATTTGAATCACAAAACCATTGCCTATGCAAGTAAGGCATTTTCCCAAGTTGAAATGAAATTTAATGAATGTGAAAAGGCCCTATTAACCACTGTGTGGGCGCTACAACATTTCCGCCCCATTGTTCAGGGAGAAAAGGTGATTATTGAAACAAATCATCAACCGTTGCAATTTTTAGAGAGTAAAAGAATTAGATCAGGTAATCTAGCGCAGTCCAGAATCACTTCATGGACGCTAGCATTACAAGGTTTTCCTGTAGAAGTGAGATATGGACAAAATAAAAAGAATCCAATGGCTCAAGGGTTAGCTGACTTACATGACTGCGCAGCTGAACAAATACCAAATGAAATGGAAGTGGAAACTAGTTTGCAGGAATTTGAAGAATCACCACACAAAGCTTTTGATGAAAAAACATGCAAGGATTTGCCAACTGTATATGTGGATGGTTGTGCTTTTCACATTGAGAATGACAGTAATAAACAATTAGTGGCAGGAATAGGAAATGTCTTGTTGAAATGTGAAGGCGTCCCCAGTATAGGGATGAGGATTGGAGCTAGGAGCAGTCAGGTGGCGGAATTGGCAGCCATTTATAAAGCAATTGCTACTGCAGTTGATAAAAAGTTCAGTGAAATTGTCCTGGTGACTGATTCTGACTATGCACGGAATAGCTTTGTGGAGTATTTGCCTGGTTGGAAAGCAAGAGGCATGGTTACATACAACAAAAGCCACTTAAACATGGAAAAATGATACAAGCCATAGACAAATTGGTGTCAGAGAATAATTTAACAATATACTGGAGAAAAATTTGTGGGCATTTAAAAACACCAGGAGAGGATAAGGAGGGAAATGATAAGGCAGACCACCTGGCTAAGATTGGGGCTGTGATGGGAGAATTGCTGCCTATTGATTATTTAATGGGTGAAATACAAATTGATGCAGTAACACGTTCTAAAGCACCAAAGGAGGTAGATCAACCAGTGGTACAGTGGAGTCATGACACGCCAGACCAAGATTTGATTGAGGCACAAAAGAATGATCGAATTTTGGGAATCTATTATAATCATTTGATAGATCCTGAACAAAATCCTTTAACAGAAAATGATTGTATGGGAAAAGAAGAGTTGAGGGTGCTATTAAAGAACAAAACACGAATTAGATTACAGGATGGACTCATGATTAGAGAGTCCATAACAAGACAAATACAGTGGGTGGTACCCCTTTCATTCAGAGGGCTAATGCTACACCATGCACATGATGCCATAACTGCAGGCCATAGAGGTTCACAAAAAAACATTAGAAATACTAAAAGATTATGCTTACTGGCCACATATGTCCCCAGATGTGGAATTATATACTAGAGGATGTCTAGTATGCGCCCAATTTAAACCTGCTTCACCAATGCATAGAGCCCCATTAATGAAAAGAGGCCTAACTCTTCCATGGTCAGATTTGCAAATAGACTATGTAGGGCCTTTAAAAAGGTCCAGCAGAGGAAATCGTTATATTTTAAGTGTGGTATGTTTGATGTCAAAGTGGATTGAATGCATTCCTGCACCAGATTGTAGTGCGCAAACAGCAGCCACATTGCTGGTGAACCATGTGTTCTCAAGGTTTGGATTGCCACAAAAAATTGAGTCAGACAGAGGAAGTCATTTCACAAGTACTTTAATGAGTAAGGTATGGCAAATACTGGGTGTGAAAAGAAAACTACATATTGCATATCGGGCGGCCTCTTCAGGTGGAGTTGAACGAAGCAATAGGTCTGTTGTGGATATTTTAAAGAAATTCGTGGCAGAAGCAGGTTCCAGCTGGGATTTACGTTTACCGTTGGTTTTGATGGCAATCAGATCAACTCCTGCCAAAGCAACAGGTGGTAGCCCCCATGAGGTCTTGACAGGTAGTAAAATGGTGTTACCACAACACCTACTATACAGAACACATGAGCAAACACTTGTGAGTGCATCCACAGTTCATGAATATATTGATGAACTGAGGAGGCATTTGCAACATGCATTTGCTTTTGTGCAGAGAAATCTGGAAAGAGCTGCTGACAGTGCAAAGTCTTATTATGATAAAAAGACATCAGTAAAGGAATACAGTGTAGGGGATCAGGTGTACAAGTTTCATTTTGGAAAAAGTAAACAGACAAATTCTAAATTTCTAGCAGCCTGGCCGGGGCCATTTCGAATTATAGATAAGGTCTCTCCTGTGGTTTATAAAATTTTGAAAAATGAAGGTGAAACGGCGATAGAGCAGTTTGTCCATGTAAATCAGATCAAACCATGCCATCCCAGACACGAGATCAGGCGGCTTGAGCATATAGAAACAGAAAGCCCTGGGGCTACTACCCACTGATGCACACAATACAACATAAAGTCCCTTGAATACAAAAAGAGAAAATAAATGGATACAATCAGGAGGCAGTGACAGAGAAGTTAAAAAGTTGATTGTTATAATGACACACAGACACTGTAATATATGTAAAAATATATAATATAAAATAAATAAATAAATAAATAAATGTATATAATGGAAGCTCATGGTTGGTGTGCAGAGAGAAAATGTATTAAATATTGAATGCTGTTATATATATGCTTGTTTTCTTTTTAACTTGTGTTTAATTTCAGGAAAAAAAAAAAAAAAACGAAATGTTTTTACCAAGCATGTTTTATTTTTGGAAAAAGGGTGAAGTTAGTATTGTGCAATATACTTAATTTGTTTCTTTTCTATTTTGGTTTAGAACATTAACTATTTATACCGGAGGTCACGGGAGACAATGGAGTCCTGGAGCCCACATGGACGGATTCCGGGAAAGCCCCAAAGAGGGGTGAAGACCAAGGCTGCAAAGCGATCAGCATTGAAGATGATACCGATGATATGGTTAATGATGAAGAAGCACAGGTTGTCATTGAACCTGGACCAGCATCTGGTATCGCGGTGGAAGAGGCACCAGGATTCATCATGAGTGATAAAAGGATGATTTTCCAAAATATCTACATACCATTGAATCCTGAGATTTTGATTGAAAAACAGTTGAACAATACCGGAATTAAGATTGAACAGATTAAAGAGTGGCTGGAAATAAGAAAAGAGGACACTAAGCAGTCAATAAGAGATATATTAATGCAGTTGGAGAAAACATTTGTGAATTCAGCAGACATTAAGAAGAGGAGAGGAAAGAGAGGTGCGGTGATGCTCGCGATATCATTGGTAATGTCTATAGTTGGAGCCATAATAGGTACCACAATATCAACAGCCAATTCTATTTCGTTAGGAACACTGAGTACTAAAGCGCAACAACTGAGTATTGACCTAGAAATAATACAAAAAACCTTAGATGGGATTAGAGGAGGACTGGATGAACAAGTAAGATTCATAAATGAAACTGCAATCATTCTAAATGAACAAGCAGATGTGATGCAACGGGCGACTAAAATAATACTTAAGCATGACAGAACTTTAAATGAAATATTGAACATCATGAGTCCTGTTCATAGACTATTAACAAATTATATGAGAGAAGTTCAAACTGCAGTTTCACAATTGATTCAAGAACATATCCCCTTGTATTTTGTTTCGCAGGATATTATTCGTCAAAAGATAGAAAGATTGACCAGGAGGGAAATTGATATAATACAGGTAAAAAAATTGCATTTGAAATGGGTAATGCAATGCCGTTATACGTGGACTTGGAAAGACTAGAGATCGGATTTTTGCTATGCATCCCATATGTAGCTCCTGAACTTATTTATCAAACGAAGTGGGTACACAACGTGGGATTTTGGCAAGAGGACAAATTTATTAAGATTAAGACTCCAGAAGTGGTGGCATTTCAGTCATGGGAACCTGAAGTTTATTTAATACCAAACCTGGAAACATGTGTCAAATTTAAAGAACAAAATTATATGTGTCCAGGTAAACCGTTTGTTCCTGATGCCACAGATGCTATTTGTGGTTTAAAATCTGACCCAAGTATATCAGAAGGATGTGAAGTGATTATTAGCAATATGGGGAGTGAAGAACTGGCACAGGCTAAGATGGTCAGAGGTAAATGGTTGGTCAGCACCTGTTTAAAGAACATGACGGTAGTACATTTAAACCATGGAACATACGTGGTTAAACAGGTGAAATATAATGTTTTTATTTACAGGTTCCAAAGGATACAATTGTGTCAATTGGGGGGTTAACATTGTTTCATGTAACAAATGATGTTTGGGAAAGCCAAGTGGAAAATATCGATTTTTTTCAAAGGGATACTTTTCCAATAGATCCGGATGTAGAATATTTATTGAATCACAAAGAAAGACATGTTATAAAAATGAATTTGAGAAAAAACAATATTACAATTAGTAATCTGGGGATAATAGAAGTGGAAAGATTTAATTGGGGAACCTGGGGGGAACGCTCAATAGTGGGTTTGGCTGTCCTGGTGCTAATCATGGGTGGATGGTTGATTGTGCTATCAGTAAAAATGAAAATGTTACTGATTTTAGTAGCTACGTCAGGAAAAGAAAGATATCCCAATACACATGCATTTAAAAAAAAAAAAAAGAACAAGTTGTTTTTAGGAATTGGCTTGGATCGTAGCCAAGTTCTAAAAACAAAAGGAGGGTATGTAAGGATATTTGGCGTGTTACAGCACAGAGTACAGCACTACTGCACAGATAGCATTTTTTTTTTGATGCAGCACCACCACATGGGTGTGGTGCATTGCTATATGTATTGCCAGAGTAACATGGACATATAAGTAAAGACAGGCTATTCAGTCAAAAACGATTTTTACATATAACATGCAAATCTATTTTTACAGTTAAAAGCACACATGTGCACATTTAAAATGCACACTATTTTTCACCTGAAATGCCAATGTTGCAAGAGACACATTTGAAAATGAATAACTAACCTTATTGATAACTAACCTGACTAATAAAACTTCATTTAACATAACCCACTAATAAAAATGTGTCTCCACTGCAGAATTAGGCCTACTCTGAAAGTGAACTTTTAAACGCACATTCATTTTTTTTTTCTCTGCTGCTCTGTCCACATAACTACAGGAAGCAAAGAGCTCGAAGGAACAGGAAATCAGTTTGTTACAATTGCCATGTGTAGTGAGGGAGGAGATGACATGATTGATTCTGATTGGAGCAGCGTCATAGCAAGTATCATGCTAGAGGCTGTGATTAGTTTTGCTGGAGAAGCTTGAAGGGGGGGGGGCGAACAATCGGGATCTTGCAGAGCTGGGAGAAGGACCTGTTTCCTGGCTGGGGCATTCCTGCTGCAAAAGCTGAGAGTTCCAGGCAATAACCCTGGTTTGAGAACGGCAGACGCTTGTTCTCACTGGGGTTGATTTTCAAGGGAGCCAAATTCAGAAAGAGAATAGCCGAAGAAAACTCATGCTGAACAGATAAGGTAATTATAGAAGCGAGTGGGAGCTGTGCGAAAGTGTGCGAAACTGTTCAGTCAGTGTATTAAAGAGAGTCTCTTATCAGCATTTTTAATGTTACCAATTGAATATATTCTTGCAGCTCTCTGTTCATTTTATCACAAATAATGTTGTACCATTTAATTTATTTCTGTAAAAAAAGTTAAACTGTGTTTAAAAGAAATTTCTATAATACAAAATCATTTGAAAACAGATAGCTAGTGTGTATTATTTCTCTCTTTCATTTTGCATGGGGAGAGGTTTAAACGTGGGGAGATTTTTAAACAGTGTAATTGTCATTTTAAGGCAGATGTGTGCATGATTCTATTCAGTATGGACAGTTGTGAGTGACTGTTTGTAGCATAGCCTGTTGGAGGTACATGAGTCAACGGGAAGAGAGACTCTCTGGACATAGTTCCCTACCGTATATAAGGTAGTGGAAATTACCACAAAAATACCACAATAGCCCATGGTGGCACACAACACTAACACTGAAAATGTGGTATCCCTAAAATGTAGGCCTGAGGTCTCTCTAGTGATCAAGAACAATCTAGATAAAAAACAAGGGATGTTGGATATTGGGGCCACAAATAAACCAACCACTATACCAACCAACCACGCAAACTACCGCGCATACCATCTAAATAGGTCTGAATTCTGAAATAATGCAATGTATTATTGTCATGTGTGACCCAATATGAATACAGAGAGTGATTATTGCTAAAGGTATTTTGGCGGTAAGAAAATACCGCAAAGCCCCAAATATCCACAAAATACCCAACAGGGATCAAGGGAACCAACAATTTCAATCCCTACCCTCTCAAATGGGACTCCCACAACTGGGAGAGGCACTAATGGTGCCACGTTCTTGGCGCCAACCGTACCAGACGTTTGGCAGGTATGGCAGCTCTTGCAAAACTTTTGGCCAGTAGAAGTAGAGTGAGAGCCTTTCCTTGGTCTTCTTGAAACTCAAGTGACCAGCCAAAGGAATCTCGTGGGCTAAGTGCAAGAACTGTTGTCTGTTTTCTTGAGGTACTACAAGGCGTTTGTAGTCTCCAGGTTCAGGTTCAGACTTGGTTCACTGTAGAAGAGGCCATCTTCCCAGTGCAACCTATACTTCCCAGGCTCTTGCCCATCAGCCTGAGCAGCTGCCTGTTGGCGGAGACCCTCCAGAGTTGGACATTCTCTTTGTCCCTTACGGAAAGCTGCCCCGCTGGGCCCACCTTCTGCCAGTAAAGACTGCAGCTCAGGATGGTCCTCAGGGTCTAGATCTCCAATAAGTTCTGGGCCTCCCACTAGCTCTTCTTCAGAGTCTAGTTCCACCATACAGGGTTGTACCTCCCTCTCAGCCTCAGCTGGAGGGGGAGTTACAGGTGTAACTGTTGGAAGCACTGGAGTGCTTGCTGCTGACTTTTTCCTAGGACTCTTGGGTTGCCCCTTTGCTCCTGATCTGGTAGTTACTGCAGTGAGTTGCTCCAGTGGCAAAGGAGTGATCTCTGTCATCATCTCCTGAGATAACCCTCTCAGGGTTTTCTCTCTTGCAGGTTTTGTGAGCTCCTGTAACCGCTTACTAGGTGGTCTGGGGGTATGTGACACAACTCCAAGAGCTTTCAGGTCATTACCCAACAGAACCCTACCTGGCACTTCACATTGTGCACTGACAGGTATTTTTACAGCCATGTCATTACACTGGATGAGAACTGGTAACTGGGGACACATCTGCACAGGCCCTCCAGCTAACTTGGTGAGGCATTTGGGTGCCTTAGCAGCATCCTCTGCCTTGAAAAAAGATTCATCCACCACAGTTATGCTGGCCCCAGTGTCTCTAATGGCAGGAGTCTCCTGACCATTTACCTGGACACTGTCTTTATAATACTCTTTAGTATTATCTGGGATAGAATTATACACATCTAAATTCTGTTGTTCCCACAACCCCAGAGAGACTAAAGAAACACTGGCTGAGACTCCAATGGGTTCATCAGCCAGCAGTAGAAAGTTTCCACTTGCCATTGGGACTTCCTCGTCTGGAGCGAAGGCTAAGGAGGCAAGTTGGATCCTTGAAGGTTTACCCTTGCATCTGGGATCTCCTTTCACATGGTCAGTAGAGCCACAAACAAAGCATTTACCAAATGCCTTCTGGAATGGAGGCTTGTTCTGACCTCCCTCTGGTTTAGCACCAGAGGAGACACTATTCTGCTGTGGTTTCCCTGGTGGCTTACCCTTCTGGCTGGTTTGGGGCCCTCTTTGGAATTTGCAGTATTAGAATTCTCTTTGGAGTCCTTTTTAGGCTGTTTCCCCTCATCCTTTTTCTGAGTTACCCCAGCATCCTTGTGAATGGCCCTGTTGGCAACCCACAAGTCAGCAGCCTTAGCTAGTTTTCGGGAATCTAATTCCTTTGAATCAGCCAAGTGCTGTCTGAGCTCAGGAGAGCATGCATCATAAATTGACTCCAACATAACAAGATTCTTCAGACCTTCATAAGTGTTCACTTTGTAACCTTTAATCCATCCCTCTAAGTTTTTCAACCCTTCACTCACCCAGGTAGCCCAAGGGGTACCATCATGCTTTTTGAGGGTTCTAAACCTCTTAAGATACTGGGAAGGGGTCTTCCCAAACCTAGCTATCAAAGCTAGTTTCACACATTCATACTCTTTCCTATCCTCCTCCCCCAACTCCATTACCACATCAGTTGCAACAGGGGGAAGCCTAGAGAACAACCAGGTGAGTAAGTCATTTCCTGTGATGTTCTGGAGCCCATGATTATATTCAAACAGAGACAACCAATCCAACACATCCAACTTAGGCTCATACATACCAACCAATTCCTTAGGCATCCAGGGTCTTTTAGGACTGGAACTTCTAGAGGAGCCAGAGAGAGAAGCATTTTTGACAGACAATTTCTTCATTTCTAGCTCATGCTTGAGCTCCATTTCCCTTAGCCTTAGTTCTTGATTCCTTTCCTGATGTCTCTGTTCAGCCAGAGTATTCAGTCTCTTGAACTCTAGTTCAAGTTTCATTTTCTCTAATTCGAGATGTTGAGGACTTAGTGTGGGACTTGGTAAAGGCCCAGTAGGTACAGCAGGTAGGGCAGACAGAGGCCTAGGGGGGACAGTCACAGCAGCCTCAACCTCCTCTTCTGACTCTTCCTCAAGATTATCAACATTTGTATCAGTATCAATCTCTATACTGTTATCTACATTTTCTGGCATGGTAGGTTCCTCAGACCCATCATCCAGACTTTGGTTAGCTAACAACCTTTCTATTAACTCCATGTTCTTGCCTTTAGTCAGGAGGTTCTTATGCTTACACAATACTCTTAAACAATCAGCAGTTTTTGTAGCAAGGGACTCATTGACATGTTAGAAAGATTACTTTTTCAGTGCTAAGGTTTGTGGTTAGTTGTACTAAGGTATCCTCAAGCACTCTAAAGTGTATACTCAATACAAATCCAACCGCTGCCACCAGTGTTAGGCAGAAACCTGTGCAGTTCCCTTATGGACCACTGCAAAAGATTTAAGGCTACAGGTGTTAGCAGTAAACCCACTTGGTAGCAGTCTGTACCACCCAGATTTACCTGGTAGCTGTGGCTGAGCAGTCAGACTTCCCTGAAGAAGAGTTAGGCAGTATGCAAAGTATACTCAATAGGCACTTAGATACAATAATATAAGCAAACACGGACCAGAGCTTTGGTATCAAAGTATATAATTATTTATTTATAAACACACAGTGAAACACTCCAGCACTCTTATTGTAAAATATTCCAAACACAGTTACTATTATGATATATACACCCCTTTTCCCCTTATTAGAAAATCACAGTAAACAACACTTATTTTCATACAAAGGTGAGCGCTTAACTAGATTGCACTCTACTAAGGTTGTGGAAAAGGGAGGGAAAAAGACAAAATATGCAGGATTACACCACTCTACGATTCAGGAACACTATTAGCAAGGCAGAGAGCAAAAAGTCACTGGTGAGCCAAAGTCCAACGGCTGGGCCCACTCTTAGAGAGAGCAGAGCACAAATGCGCCCAAGATCACACAGTTACACTAGGCTTAGAAAGTCTTGCAGAGGGTTCAGAAAAGAGTTTAGAGAGGCTTTAGAAAAGTTTAGCCAGGATGTCCCAGGCTAACCCAGGTTCTAAAGCCGGGGGCTAAATCTACCCCGTACAGTCGGTTGCAAGGCAAGCCGGGTGGGACACGGTACCTTAAGTGGGAAGGATCCTCCAGCGGTGGCAGTTGTTCCTGGTAGTGGTTGCAAGTTGCGGCGTCGTCCAGGGGAAGAGAAGATCTCGAAGTGGAGGAAAGATGCAGGTCGTTGCACTACCAGGGCAGAAACCAGCCGCAGAGTTTTCCGGTAAAAGGTGGTACCTTTATCTCGCGGTCGTGGTAAAACGTGGTATCCCGGTTGCCGGGGTGCTTAGCACGGGCAAGGGTGCCACGAGATACGTCGGGGAAGCGAAAAGACAGTGAAACTGGTTATCCCCACCAGTTAAAGGAAGAAGACTCTCCGGCGGGAGATCTCCTCTGTCGTTGGGAAAAGTGGTGAGACAGTCCAGCAGGGCTCCACCGGTCGTGGTGTCGTGGCAGGTCGGCTCAGCTTCTCCCTCGTCGGATTCTTAGGTCCTATGGCGACTTCTGAAGTTCCAGTCCCCAAAGCCCTGCTTTTATGCAGCAAACCCCCATTCACTCAGCCTACCTGTCACTCAAACATGCTAAGTGGTGAGCCGGCCGGCTCACCACTTGGGCCAATCAGGACGGAGTGCGACTTGAGTTGCCTCGGCAACTCAGTCCAGGGTGCCTAAATTCCCCACCACCCGCCTAAGTACCCCAGACATAGTGACACCACTTTGGAGGGCTTCTGTGGAGAAGCCCGCCAAAAAGTGGAACAAAGGGCTCGACTTGGGTTGGAGTCACAGAAGAGAACACAAACGCCATTTTAGAATCAAGTTTTGGCAAAAAATAACAACCGGAGAATTAATATTAATTAAATAAACCGCGGTATGTTCGAGGCTACCTTAAATAATTAAATAAAGATAGTAGCCTAAAACAATGGGAAATCCCATAGGAAAATATTCGCGGTTGAATATAAAAAGTAGTATCCACTGCCACCAGCCAAAACTCGATCAGGGGGGACGGAGACATGCCCCCTCGACTAACAGACCCTGGGGCAATCGAATTGCCCCAGCCAGTACATCCACAATATGATGGTTTGTACTGGTTCTGTTCAGAATTTAAGACTAGTAAAGTCAATGGTGACTTTACATGCCCTGGGAGACAGTAGTCAGTCCCAGGGTATGGAGTCTATACTGGGGGGTCACTATGACACCCCTGTTGTCAAACTAGAAATTTCAGCGCTGCACGATCCGTTCCCTGGACGATAGCCGTGTGGTCTGAGACGGCATCTTGACGAGGGTCAATTTTTTGAGGCGGGCAGATTTGCCGAAATCACCATACACAAGGTAAAATTTGTTAGGTAAGTCCTTTGTAAACCGATCGGTCCTCCTTAGGTTTGGTCAGGTGAGTCGTTACCCGACTCTTAATTCAACCCTGACAATTTGAATTTGGTGCATTGTATCTGCAGACACAATTATTGACCAGGTAACACCGAGTATTTGGGAAATTCCTGGGAAATTGTCTAGCTGCTTTAGGGCATTATTCCGCAGCGATAGACAATCTTTGGAATATAGCTGTCCGGCACCACAGGAGGGGTCGCCGGCATGTACTATGTACTGTAAGCATGGCATTGGAAGTGTAGTATTGAATAAAATTTGGCACAGACAAACCAGACATGCCTCCGAACTTCAGTGGCCAGTCAATGGTAGTTTTGAGATCCCTCGTATTGAATATTTAGAGTCAGTCTTGTTAAAAAAGAAGGCCAGACCTGCAGCATTTGATGCTTTGCAAAATTGGAAAAGAGAAGCATTGCAGCAGCTTAAAAGTAGGGAAAAACATGTGCGCCGTCATAAAACAAATGCTGAAAAGGCGTTGTTATATGATCAGGACAAACGGTCTTGGTTAGGAATATGGACAGGGCTTTCTCACTCGGTATTCAGAAAATCTATCCTTCTAAAGATCTTCATGTTTCTGATGAGTTTATCGACAAATTGTTAAATGAACGAAGGCCTGGTGCCTCTGCAGCACCTCCGTATGTTCCTCTTCCTCCTGCTGTACCTCTTCCTGCTGTTATTCCTGCTCTTCCTGCTCAACCTGTTGTTCCTATTCCTCTGGTTGTTGTTCCTCCACCTGCTCCTCTGCCTCTTCCCATTGCACCAGTAATAGTACCTCCATTGAATTTGCCTGCACCCTCACTCACAAGTAGTTCTGTACCGCTTGTAGTTGATCAGGGTGCGGGGTCGAGGATTGTTACTCGTAATACTGTTCCTACAGAAAAGAAACAGGATTTGTTTGCATGGGCTAAGCATTGTATGGAGAGAGATGATCGAGCTAATGTTCTTGCCACACTTTCTAATATGGATAATTTTCCTGAGAAAAATGTTTTCATTGAAGGTTTAGGGATTCATTTATGTTTAATGTGGGGTAAATTAAATAATGCAGACCTCCCACAAGGGTTGAGGGACCTGAATACTTTAGCATTTTCAAGAGACACTGTGGAGAAGGTACATGAGCATGTTGAGAGGATATTTGAGTATAGAAAGGAGTTGGAAAGGTTACGGAATGAGGATGACGAAGAAGAAAGTATGTATGTACAGAAATGATTTCTTCCGTGTCGTAAATCGACATCTGAGGAGGCGCGAATTTGTACAAAAGATACGATTAGGTGGATTTCAGACATATCGATAACTCCAGTTGAGGTATATGACACATACAGTCAATATACGCTAGAAATGCAGAGGAAAGTGATACAGGTAATGGTAGAGTACCTGCAGGATGAATGTTTAAAGAGAAAGGTTAGTTGTCCCACAGAGTTATTGAGCATTTCTAAGAGAGCTTTTTCACTTGACACTTCTTCAACTGCTTTAGTGCCGACTTAGCTCTGTTGCTTAGTAAGCGTTCGGAGTTGCCTACATCTCAGTTGCCTATGAGAGAGGTTCCTCCGACATTTGTCCCAAAGGTTGAGATTCCTGCTAATGCTGCAGCAGGTACACCTGCTGTGGACATTCCTGCACATTATGTATCGCAGTTTGTTCACGTCCCGTTTTCACGACAGGAAGTGAATACTATTAGACAAACTATTCCTGACATTAGGAGAAATCCGACAGGGTTCTATAAAGGGATAGAGTCCGTTTTGCAGTCCTCAGTGTTTACCCTAGGCGACATTGATTTGCTATTCCCTGTACTCCTGCCTGTAGATTTGTGGAAACAAGTTAGAACTATAGACGATGTACCAGGGTTGGGAGATACATGGGCTAACATAGTTAGGCTTGATGGGGAAAGGCCAGCTGGTGAGAGACCACCTCAGGTGATACTAACTTTGCCTGACAGAATCATTGCAAAACTGAAAACTATAATCCCCGAAAAGAGAATTATTTGGGACAAGCTTACGGCCTGTGTCCAAGGAAAATCTGAGGGTGCTACCGAGTTCTTTAATCGGGTCGAACAGGTATTCTCGGATTTCAGTGGACAAGACTTAGGCACAGAGTCTGGGAAAAGATTATTTGTGGACAAATTTGTACGTGGATTGCTGCCTGACATCCAGTCACAAATTATGTCTTCTGAGAGCGCTTGGCAGGCGAAATCCCAATCAGAAGTACTGCACATGGCTCAGTACTACGAGAACCTTGTCAATAATGAAAAAGATAGAGTCGAGAAGAGAAAAGGAGATTTGAAGACTAAAGTATTGTTACAGCAAATTGTTAGAGGCCCCAAAGGGGGTAGTTCGCAGATTAGAGGTCAGTATGTTCCACAAGGGAATGTGCCCTTGGGTCCTGTGAATATTAACCAGTGTGCCGATTGTCGCCAGGAGGGTCATTGGCGTGCACAATGCCCCGTCCTTCGACAGAGGTCGAATAACACATTTGGAAATATGGGTAGACGATCCAGAGGTCGCCCGGGTGTAGGGGGCCCTGGTAGAGGCCAGTTTTCGCAGGATCCCCAACAACCTTTTTCACAGGATAATCAGACTTTGAGTGTGGATACTAGAAACATATTTGATCATCCTTCTGCTGCATATCTATCTGAAGAGCTTCCTTTTGATGATATTTTGTTTCGTTGGGATTGCCCGAAGCAGGGTTTGGAACCTACACCTACTCCCGTTAATCAGAAAGGTCCCTACGTTGAAATGGTAGTGGGAAATAGGAAACATCAATTTTTGATAGACACTGGAGCACAGAAGTGCTCCATTGATCATTCTCGGGTTCCAAACATTCCACTGTCAGGGCAAACCAATGTTTCTGTAGGGTTTTCTGGCACACCAGTTGTTTGTCCGGTTTCTTCACCGGTACCTATTTCTTTGGGTCCCTTTACGGACCACTGTCCATTTCTCTTGACTTCGAATTGTGGAGAGAATTTGCTGGGGTTGAATCTGTTGAAGGAATTAAATGCGGTAATTCATTGTTCTTCTGACGGAGTGCGTTTGACGATTTCACCACAGCAATGTTCTGTTTCGCAATTCTTGACTAGATCTTTGCCGCCAGAATTCAGTAATGTACCAGAGTGTTTGTGGGCAGTTGATGACAATGATGTTGGTGTTTTGCAGATTGAGCCTGTTAAAATAGTTTTGAAACATGCAATTAAGCTGCCCCGTGTTCCACAGTATAAGATCTCAGTTGAAGGCGAGCAAGCTTTGAAGAGCATTGTTTCCGATTTTGTGCATCGTGGGGTGATTGAGGAGATTGCAGGAAGTCTATGCAATAGTCCGATTTTACCCGTGTACAAAAAAGGTGATAATGCAATTCCATTTCGTTTTATAATTGATTTACGTGCCATTAATAAAGTCGTTGCTCCGCAATTTCCAATTGTGCCTGATGTGACGACAATATTAACCATGATTCCAGCTACGGCTACTCACTTCAGTGTTGTGGACCTAAAGAATGGTTTCTTCAGTATTCCTATACATGAGGATAGTAGATACCTGTTCGCGTTCACCTTAGGGGGATGCTCATTCACATTTACTCGTGCACCTCAAGGTTATACTGAGAGTCCTAGTATTTATAGTAGGGCTTTGAAAGAGCAGCTTGATACCCTTGGATTGCCCCCTAGTTGTACGTTGCTTCAATATGTTGATGATTTTCTTTTAGCCGCTGACTCTGAGAGCTCTTGTAAAGAGGGCACTGTGTTGTTGCTCATCCATCTAGCTAAGCATGGTCACAAAGCTTCGCTTAAAAAGTTTCAATATTGTTGCCAGGAGGTCGCCTATTTAGGCTATCTCCTGTCAAAGGAGGGAAGAAGATTGACACCTGAAAGAATAAAACACATTTCTGGCATGTCTGTCCCAAATACACAAAAGGAAGTTAGAACCTTGATAGGTATGGCTTCTTACTGTAGGTTATGGATCCCAAACTTCTCACTAGTGATAAAACCAATGTTGGCCTTGACGAAGAAGGGTAACATTAATTCGAGTTGCTCAAGACTGCATTATGTTCGGCGCCAGTTTTGGGCACACCGAACTATGAGAAGGCCTTTGTGTTGTTTGTGCATGAATGTGATGGATGTGCTTTGGCTGTATTAACGCAGGAACATGGAGGGAAGAATAGGCCATGCGGTTACTACTCTTCCGCCCTTGATCCTGTTGCATGGCTTTGCCAAGATGTTTGCGCGCTGTCGCTGCTGCTGCTGCGTCTATAAAACAAAGTGAGGGAATGGTCCTAGGCCATGATTTAACCCTGATGGTGCCTCACTCTGTAGATATTCTATTGAACAAAACCCAAACGCAACACCTCACTTCCGCACGACTGACAAGATATGAATTAATCTTGTTTGCTCCCCACATTCAAATTAGGAGGTGCTGCGTTCTTAATCCGGCTGAACTCCTACCTTTCCCGCAAAATACTGTTTGCGGTGACGAAGAGTCACATGACTGCCTGTATACTACTGAACAAGATACAAAAGGCAGAGTTGATTTGAGGGACACTCCTTTGGATAACCCACAAGGGGAGCTGTTTTGTGATGGCTCCTGCTTCAAACTACTGGATGGTACATCCACAGCTGCTTATGCAGTCACTACATTGAGTACGGTTGTGGAGACCAAGAGAATTACGCATAACTCTGCGCAGGCCACAGAGATTATAGCATTGACTCGAGCTTGTGAGCTTTCCAAAGGGCTAACAGTAAACATATATACTGATAGCCAGTATGCCTTTGGGGTGGCTCACAACTTTGGGAGACTTTGGTCAGAGAGAGGGTTTTTAACTTCGCATGGCACCAAGATCCAACATGCCTCCTTGATAGTACAATTGCTTTCAGCGCTTGCGCTCCCTAGTCAGTTAGCAATCATTAAGTGCGCAGCACATCACAAGATTATAGATGATGTAGGGAAAGGGAATGCTTTCGCTGATCAAATAGCTAGACAAACTGCCTCTGATCTCTTCACGGAGATGTATGTTTCAAGGGAGACTGTAGATGCCTATGCAATGGATGAGGCTGTTGGGTCTGTACGGGATATCCAAGCCGATGCCACATTAGAAGAATCCAAGAGGTGGGCTGAGGGCTTGGGGAAACTCGATGATGATGGGTGTTGGGTGGACATGGTTGAAGGGAAATGGTTGCTTCCTAATGCCTATATAGTAATGATGGTTACCATGGCACACAGTCCCACACATGTGTGCGCTCAACAGATCACGAGACTGTTATAGAAAGTCTGGGTAAATTATAAGATTTCAAAAATTGCCCAGCATTATGTCCAAAATTGCATGATTTGCCTACAACACAATGTGGGAAAGGGGACAGCAACTCCAAGAGGTAGCTTTGGGCCTCCTTCTGTCCCGTTTGAAGTGATTCACTTTGACTTTATTTAAAATGGAGCGATGTAACAATCGAAAATATGTCCTTGTGGTCATTTGCGCCTTTAGTAAGTGGGTCGAGGATTTCCCTGTTAAAGACGCTACAGCCAGGACCACTGCAAAGACCATGTTAAAGGAATTCTTCCCACGGTTCGGTTTGCCGAGAGTTATCTGGTCGGATAATGGTCAGCATTTTATCGCTGCTGTAATTCTACAGATATGTACGGCATTGCAAATTGACAAACGATTCCATTCAGCCAGACATGCTCAGAGTGCCGGATTAGTGGAAAGACACAATGGTATCATAAAAAACAAGCTCGCTAAGACGTGTGCCGGCACCAAACTAAAATGGCCGGACGCCTTACCGATCGTGTTACTTTCAATGCGGACAACCCCTCAAACTAAGACTGGGCTCTCTCCCTTTGAGGTGGTAATGGGGAGACCTGCTAATATTTGGGGTTTGCCTAAAAGCTGCGCATTGCGCGATGTAGAAAATGTTCTTCTCTCCGACTATTGTAACCAATTGACTAAAAACCTGTTTTCAATTTATCACCAGGTGCGAGAGGCATTGCCGATGAGGTACGAGGGCCCCAGTCACAGTCTACGACCAGGGGATTGAATCCTCGTTAAATCCTTCGATAGAGCGTCTTGCCTCGCACCACGTTGGAGGGGCTCCTACCAGGTGCTCCTGGTCACTCAGACTGCGGTGCGGGTAGGAGGACGTCGCCACTGGATCCACGGCAGCCACACCAAATGGATCCCACACCCAGTGCCATACGATACAGAAGACGCAGAACCCCTTTCCGACATTGAAACCAACGTACCCGAAACGGCAGACGGTGGAGAGAGAGTATCGGAGGCCGTTCCGGAAGTTGTAAGGCCTGACAAAACGGCCATCTTGCCTCCTTGCTCTTCCACTGCATCGTTTGTGGATCATCCATCTTCTGATCCAACTTCCGTTCACTCGCCACCTCCTGTGGGAAGTGACGACATCCTGTCTGCTGATTCTTTTGCACCGGAAACTGTGAAGTATAATCTCCGCCCAAGGAGATAGGTTTGCAATACGGCTCTTGCTGTACAATTGAAAGAATTTGAGGGCTTGCCTTTTTTTGGCCCAATTGCTTAAAGGGTTCTGCTGGCTAAGGGTTGTGGGAAAAGACATTAAGAAGACGCGCGACCGGAGTCGCCAGCAAACGAACAATTGGTGTTTCTCGATTGAAGACGACAATGCCCGCATCCGTTACCGTTCGTACTGAACTTTTGGACAAAAATGTGACTAGGAGAGACAATGAGCAGATATGTATGGGGGCCCCGAAAACGTTTTGTTGTCTACTGGTGATAATCACGGGACTTTTAGTAACTGTTGGTTGTGGGTTTTGGTATTTGGAGAGAATGTACCCTTTGAATGATTTCCTACCTGTTGAAAATATAACTGTTGTTCCCACTCCTTCTGTGCAACTACATACCTTGTCACCTAGAGATCTTTTGCATAGACGGAATTATCAAAATAACACTCTACTTCTAATTATGAATGCTACCATGCAATCTTTAACAGAACCAATTGTCGAATCTGCTCGCATTTACCGCAACATGGGGATAAGGGGCTAGGTTGGTATATTCACCCTTTACCTTTGACAACTGCTTGTTATGCTTCACTTAGAGCACTGTTCTTTGGCCGATGGAACGATAGCATCTCGAGGAACTTTGATGGCACTAATTTGAATAGTTTTGAGAAACGTGTTCTGACTCCCCTGGGATGCTCGCTTTTCGCAAATAGGAGGAAGCTCAATATTGCTTCTATTAGGCCTTCTGATAGACTGTCTCGTCCTTTCCAATCTTTGATTTCCTTTAAAATGGCTCCAATAGGCAATACGGATGCCGTACCTCCTTCTTATACTGTTAACCATAGCCCCGATTCAGTTTCTTTCTGCATACAGAGGAATGGCACCTGGTCAATGGGAGATTTTAAAGGTTGTGCCAACGTTGCAAATTTGACTGGGGAAGACAGACCTTTGTATGTAGGCGAACCTATCTATTTTGTTTGCGGTAATGTAGCATTTCCATGGTTGCCCAGGGATTGGCAGGGAACTTGTTATCTAGGAATCCTATTACCTGGGGTGTTTATAGCAAGTACTTTAGAGGTTTCGAAGGCTCGTCCACGGCGGGACGAGAATGGCGACACTCCAGCACAGGTTTTAGGAGATGTAGCAAAATCATTCCTTCCATTCTTTGGGCAGATAGCGAATTCCGAGGATATCAGGAAACTAGCGAGAGTACTGGAGAGAACCATCAACCGGACCACAGATATACTCTATAATTTGACTTCAGAGCAGAAAGCGATCAGATTGGTAGCGCTTCAGAACCGGATGGCATTAGATGTCATTCTGGCTGAACGTGGTGGAGTATGTAAACTAGTGGGGTCCACTTGCTGTGTTTTCGTACCGGATTCCTCCCCAACTATTTTTAAGGCAATACAGAATCTGCACATTCTTAGTTCAGAAGTGCATGTTCCCGAGGGAAATTGGGATCTTAGCGCTTGGTTCTGGGACTTCTTGCGGTCTTGGGGTTGGAAAGTGCTTTCAGTCTTGCTGATTATTTTGGGAATTCTGCTATTTCTTTGTTGTTGTATCCAATGTCTACCAAGTATATGTTCAATGCTAGGGGGATGTTGCGCTCAGGCGATAGGTACAATAGGACATAAAGTGTATGCCCCGGATAAAACCTCTAAGGAGTATGTACTGAAAGAGATCTTAGTAAAATATCTAATGGTGATAGATATTTCAGATGCTATTGCAGGGAGATCAGAAGTAGTTTAGCACTTGGCATAGGCCAAAAGGAGGGTTTGTCAAACTAGAAATTATATCGTGCCTCCTATTGCTATGAATATATGTATATTGGCCTACGCCAAGCTGCTAACAAGCTGCTTATAAATTACATGTGAATAAACTCGCATTTCAAGGTCCTGACCTTAGAAACCATGTAAACTGTCATTTTGGGTCAAGCCGCCATTTTAGGTTTTCTTGCTCTATAAAGTCACCATGTGAGCTAAAATGGTAGCCTATGTTATTCAGAACAGAATTCGATTGTCATGACCTCTGTACAGCTAATGTATAACTTGCCTACAGGCCACTTGTTAGGGTCATGAGCTGAGACCTTGTCCTTCTGCTGACCTGTGTGCAATGGATTACCTGTATCACCGAAACTGATCTATAATTGAATGAGAACACCTGCTTAACTATATTGTATAAACTAAGTCCTGCATTGTAATGTTAGGCCTAGAGCATACATTATTACCATTTCTTCTTGTTAATGTATAAACCTAAGATGAACTAGATTTGACCTGGCAAGGGACCCTAGAGCAGTAACTTATTTACGGAATGGTTAACCTGCAGAAAGGCTGGACAACAGGCTGGAGAAATGTATAAAAGCCTGACTGTTTCAATGAATATTTGCACTCACTGAGCACACCGAACCACGCCAGAGTTCGCTGTGTTGTACTGAGGGTCGATAGCTATCTGAATTTTGTTCTGTTCTTTTGTAACTGGATTCAGTATAAAATAAAGTACTTTGTATGTTCCTTTGTAACCTGTGTTTGGTGTGTTTCCTTTTTGGTTACCCTGCCTCATATTATTTCCTTGTTTTCACACTGCGTTACTGCACGGAGGGTGCTGTGTAACACACATCACAAAAACACATGAAACCCTATGGAGTAAAAGACCCCATAGCCCATTAGACACATCTAGATTCAAAGAAACACGCTCAAATCATGTCCAAGAGTGAGGGTAAAAGAGTCTCACTCTTGGCAGGAGAAAAAAATAAACCTCAAAAAACCAGCAAAGCTGCTGGGGGACTCACTAGGTTAGTAAATTCAGCCTAAACAGAGAATTCTCCCTAACACTCATAATGTCATCCACTTCCTTGTGGCGCTTCTCTAAGCTTATCTCTCTTTCTTTCTGTTCCCATTTCCTATCTCTTTCTATGTCTGGGAGCGTATGACCCCTAATAATATCATGAACTTCTATTCATCACCTTTCCCTACTTCTTTACATATCTCCTGGTCTCTCCCTTTCCCTTTACTCCACTTTTTTCTTTCTTTTTCTCTCTTCATTGCTTAGTTTATTCTTGTTTCTTTCTTTGACTTGCCTCTTCTCCCTCTCTTCTTCATCCCTTTTCTCCTTTGTGCTTCATTGTCTTCTTTGCTCTCTTTCTCTAGCCTCCTCCATTCTTTTCGCTTCTTCTTTCTCCTGACTTTGTCTACCTTCCTTTGTCTTTTCTTTGTAATCATTGATGCCCTTTCCATCTAGTTTAAGTGTTATCTGTCCGCCGCCCATTCATTGGGTATTATTGCTATCTCCCCCTGATGGTCTTGATTGCCTCTCTCTCTCTCTGGACCTCTTCCTCCACTTCCATTAACCTGGCTTGCAATTCACAGCACTCGTCATAGTCTTCATGTGTGGCCTGGTCCTTGTTTGTTTGTTTTCTCTCCACTTATAATGTTTTCACTACTGTATGCGAGAGGTGCGTATGTGGGATTAGTGTATCCGGCTGATACTTTTAATACCTGTAATGGGTATAATCCTTGGGCAGTCGAGGACTGCTCTTAACTCTGGGATAGAGGAGGAGGAGCCATGGGTGTCAACACCCCTTGTCATGCTGATTAAGCATTGATTCTTTCGTAGTTGGCTCCACTATGTCTTCTCTGTACACCTTCTATAGTTCCAGCCGGTCCGATAGCACAGCGAGTAGAGCGCTCGCTTTGACATTTGTGCAGAGCCTGCTGATGCAGGTTCAAATCCGGCAAGGCTAAACTCAGCCTTTCATCCTTCCGAGGTCAATAAATGAGCACCACACACAGTGGATAATAATAAGGAGTGCTCAGATGCCTGAAGGCTTGTAGCACTATGTAAATGCTAAATTATTATTATTATTATTTATGCCTAGCCTGTTCTACAGTTGTTTTCCTTTATGTGTGGCATGTAAATAGGTGCGCATGTGTTGCAGTACTGGCTTTGAATGAGTGCCTTCTTGTGGCCAGGGCATAAATATCTTGCCCTCAGTGAGTCAAACAGACTGCGTATGATATTTAATTATGTTGTACTTTTATCGGGGCAATGACTTACCCAAGTGAATTATCAGGGTTTTCCCATGATAATGCTTCACAATACAACTTACCAATACTTACCAAACTATATTTCAATTCTCGTTCTCTTTTTCGCACCTGTCCCCAACTATACTTTTTTTGTAATTAGTACTTCTGTGTCTCTCTCAGAGGCCACGCCTCTGACGTCACCCAACTCTTCAGAGCAGCACCACACACTCTAATCACGCTGCAAGCAGCCTACCTCACTGCACCACAACTGCCACTTATGCTCTGAGCAGTCCCACCTCGCTGCTCATACACCGGATAACACTCCTCAGTCCACACCACCACTTTTCATCCTCCACAAATACACACAAATCCACCTTTACAAGGCATAAGCTATCTTACAACATGAGGCTGGCACCAGCAATTACCACACAAAAACATACACTACATCTGTCTTCTCGACTCCTGGTGAGGTAACCCGTCTCTTTTGTTACTAGTGCCATGCAACAAGGCTTATCACATGATCTTTCCCAACTGTTGTTGTAAGCTTTCTCCTTTTAACTCTTATTTCTTTACAAGTCCACAATATACAAACAAAAAAATCCCAATTTTTCCATGCCTATGTAATACTTACATCCATGGATCTGTTGAAGGTCTTTGGCGTTGAGTATCCCCTAACAACCAGGGCTCCAACAATGCACTATGGGCAGGGCTGTGTGGACAGGACAGGACTTTCTTCAAAGGGGCTCCTGTCATGTGCTCTCTGTTGCACGTTCACCAGAGGTCGCCTCCACAGCCTACGGGGGACCCAGTGGGGATCCCTTGACAGTCCGACAATGCTTAGCAAGCCATCACCGATGCTAGCTATCATATGTTAATATGGCCCAGGAAAGTCTCAAATTACCCAAAGGACTCAGAGTCAATCCAAACCAGACTGAAACATTGGGTAGACGAAGTGTCAGGCAAAATCCAGCTTTATTATAATCCAAATAAAACAGGGACAGCATACAAGAATGAAAATCATGCCACTCTTGGCACATCCATTACAAACAACGATTTAAGTAGTACAACTTCATAATAAATGATGTCATCACATGTTATCAGTTTACAAAAACATACCGGAGATGGGTGGTGGCTACATATTCACTCTGTATGCTTCAAACATTGAATTGGGTTGTACTTGTCTGATGGCTCCTCCTATGACCACCCCTATATTATTAAAGGTTAAACTATGTCATCTCCACAACAGGTTGGCACCTTACTTCATGATTGGCCTAAAACTGAGAGTTTTGATAGGTTGGCTCCTTGCTAAGCAACCTTGCACAATACACAGATCGTCAGATAGATGGTAGGGGGAGAGAGGCCCGTGGACAGATCATTGTTTAATTATAGAAGTTACCATCCATCATCCCTAAGCCATGAGACTAGGCAATCTCTTTGTATTTGATCTTGTGTTGTGCATTGTGTCTGTGTGTACGGGTAGGGAGAACAGCAGATGTCCAATCTGTGTTTGTTTCTAATGAATAGGCAGTGTTCTTTATGTATGAAATGGAATTATCTTCTATTAATTTGGATTCCAACTGTTATTAACCCCTTAAGTGCCAAGGTCGAGATATCTTGTCCTTGGCATTGAATACGCATTGCCAAGGACGAGATAGCTCATCCTTTTTGGCACCTTGTTTTGAGCGATCCCTGCAAGGCAGGGATCGCTCAAAACTGTAATCCAACCCCCGGGCTATGTGAGGGGGAGGTCCCCCCTCACTGCCAGGGGGCTGGATTACCTTCAATTCACAAGGTGAGTGTTCATCTTTCTCCCTCTCGATCTCCGGCTGTATTTCAAGCCAGAGATTGAGGGAGGTTTCATTGGAAAGGGGAGATTCTCCCCTTTCCAACGACACCAAGTGTGACAGCATTCCTGCCCGCGGATCAGGCGCAGGGTGCTCGATGCGCGAGCATCAATGCCCACTAGACACCAGGGAAATGTTTGTGATGTGGGGGGCAGAGGGGCTGCTTACAGTAAGTAGCCCTCTCCCCCCTGGCCCCCAAAGCATGGGGGCACATATATAAAGACCCCTGGGGCAGACAGGTGACCATCTGCCCCCAGGGGTGGGGGCATAAAATAAAACGCCAAAAAAAATTCCAAACAAAAAACATGATGGGAAAGGGGAGGAGGTTTGGGGGCTCTAGCCACCAGGGATTATTCTGGAAATGGTGTCATTGGAAAGGGCAGATTCTCCACCTTTCCCATGACACCCTTTGTGACAGCATTGCTGCCCGCGGATTGGGCGCAGGGCGCTCGATGCGGAGGCATCAATGCCCACTAGACACCAGGGATGTCTTTGAATGCAGGTGGAGGTGGGGGCTGCTTACAGTAAGCAGCCATCACCCCCCGCCCCCCAAAGCATGGGGCCACTAATGTGTACAACCCTGGGGGCAGATGGCTGATCATCTGCCTCCAGGGAAGGGGGCAAAATGTTATTTTTTTTTTAATGGAAAGCAACGAGGATGGGGGGTTGGGGTGGGGGGGCCTGGGATTTTTTTGCCCCCTGAAATGGTGATGGCCCTCCCCCTCCCACACCAAGTGGAAAGGAGTGGCACCCCTTGTAGTCCTCCCTGGGGGCAGATTTATGCCCCCAGGCAGGAGTACATGAGGTGGCCCCCTCATCCAATTGGGGGTGGGAAGGAGGGCCACCAGGAATAAGTGTGCAGGCCCCCCAAAGGATGGGGCCTGCAGGTTAGGGCCCCCCCTGGGGGCAGATGGCTGATCATCTGCCCCCAGGGAAGGGGGCAAAATAAAAAAAATAAAAACAAAAACAAAAAAAACTAAAGGGAATTTTGGGTGGGAGTGGGGGGCCACCAGGGATATATTTTACAGAAAAGGGGGGTGCCCCCCTCACACCAAGGGGAAATGGGGGCACCCCTTGTAGCCCTCCCTGGGGGCAGATATCTGCTCCTAGGAAGGGGCACTTGACCCCAGGGAGGGCTGAATGAGATGCCCCCCCTGCATTTGGTGAGGGGGGTAGAGGGTCATCCCCATTACATTAGAACATTAAATTGATGTGCCAATCTGGCCCCGAGGTGCCCAAACCTTACTGCCCCACCCACTGGGAGGCCTGTCCCACAATTTTTGGGGATCCACTCCCCCCTCCCCAAATGGAGGGGGGGTTTACCTCACACAGCCGTTTGTAGGAGGCCCAGGGAGGCCTGCATGAGGTGCCACCACCACCCATTTGGGGTGAGGGGGGAGAGGGCCCCCAAAAATGGTGGGACAGGCCCCCCAGTGGGTGGGGCAGTAAGGTTTGGGCACCCCGGGGCCAGATTGGCACATCAATGTGCCTCTCTGCACCAAGGGGACATGGGTTACCAAAGGAAAAAAGTGAAAATGGTGGAACGCTTTTTTGGTGGGGCCTGTGGGGCACCCCAAAGGGTCGGGAATTTTCTAATGGGATGGGGCATTGACTCCCCTACCCCCCCAGCCACAATGGAGTGGGTGCCATGTCATGCAGCCCTCCCTGGGACCAGATATCTGCTCCTAGGAACGGACTCCTGAGCCCAGGGAAGAGTGCAGGACAGTCCCCCCCTTATCTGCCCCCGGGTAGGGCTAAATTAGATGCGCCACCCCTCCAATTGGGGTGGGGGTGGAGAGATGCACCCCCCTTCAGATTAGAAAATTCCCCAGTGGTGTAGCAGGCCCCTGAGCCCCCGCTAAAAGGCAGCCTGGCATTTTTAATTATTTTCTTTTTATACTAAACTTGCCTTGGCGCAGAGGGGCACATTGGTGTGCCAATATGACCCCGGGGTGCCCAAATCTTACTTCCCCACCCACTCGGGGCCTGTCCCACCATTTTTTGGGGCCCTCTCCCCCCCACCCCAAATGGAGGGGTTTGTAACTCACGCAGCCGTTTGTAGGAGGCCCAGGGAGGCCTGCATGAGGTGTACCCGCCACCCATTTGGGGTGAGGGGGGAGAGGGCCCCCATAAATTGTGGGACAGACCCCCAGTGGGTGGGGCGGTAAGGTTTGGGCACCCCGGGGCCAGATTGGCACACCAATGTGTGCCATCTGCACCAAGGGGAGCTGGTTACCAAAGGAAAAAATGGAAAATGGTGGAACGCATTTTAGGGGGGCTGTGGGGCACCCCAAAGGGGCAGGGAATTTTCTAATGGGATGGGTCGTTGATCCCCCCACTCCCCACCCGCAATGGAGTGGGTGCCATGTCATGCAGATATCTGCTCCTAGGAAGGGACGCCTGAGGCCACGGAGGAGTGCAGGACAGCCCCCTACCCCTTATCTGCCCCCGGGGAGGGCTACATTTTGCTGGTGTGACCGTAGGTAACACATGTTTTTTGTTTTGTTTACAGCTTTTTCTACGCAAGCAGCTGCAACGTTATGAGAGTACTGTTTTTTATTATTCTATGGTTAGGGCCCACTGTCATTGGGGTGGGTGAGACTGGGGCTGGATTGTTGGTGGTGTGGGTGGGAATGGGCCGTCTGGGCAGATATGTTGGTGGGCTGGGATAAAATTGCAGGGGCAGGCCACAAATTGCCCCCAAAACATTGGTGTTTCCCTGGGAGCGGATCCCTCCCATGTGGGTTGTCCACCTGCAAGCCCAGGCTCCACCTCTGGCTGTGCTACGTTACAGATGTCACCTCCAGGGAGGATGCGGATCCTGCTGGGGTACCCTGGAGCTGCTGCTGTGCTTAGGGGACGGTACACACACATGGTACATGGATGTCCAAGGATAGGGACATCACCTCCAACTGTCCTGGAGTTGCGGCTGGGCTGCATTACAGCTTTTCCCTTCGGGGAGGTATTGGCACACTGCTGAGACTCCTTGGTGGGGAGAAGCTGTAACGCAGGGCAGCCAGGGCTCTAGCAAAGTCGGCAGTAATATCCGTGGCCTTGGGCACCCTTCTCCCATGTGGGTCTTTGCGGGGGTTCTGGGCAATAAATTCTGGGCCGATTTGTGCAAATCATACCTCTGCGGATTCCCACGGGTGTCCTCTTTTCGGAAATGCATGGGGTTCCCTGTTTTCCTTGGCGGCTTGGACACCCGAGGCCCATATCTGTATGCTGTGCCCGTCTGCAGAAAGTGTGAAATTCACGTGTCAAAACAGACTTGGGGTTACCTGTGTTTTAGGCTTTCCACTTGGCACTGAGGTAGGTGCACCCACACATGTGAGGTACCGTTTTAATCGGGACACCTGTGGGAAAGTGGGATGGTAGGCCATTTGTTGTTGGCTGTGTGTTTTGATGGGTGAGCGGAGTGAAATGTGCGGATATGGTGTATTTTTTCACCACATTGCGGACTTTGCCGGGGCTTCTGGGTAATAACTTCTGGCCCGATTTGTGCAAGTCAGCCCTCTGCGGATTCCCACGGGTGTCCTATTTTCGGAAATGCATGGGGTTCCAAGTTTTCCTTGGTGGTTTGGACACCCTAGGCCCAAATCTGTATGGTGTGCACTTTGAGAAAATTCATCAAATTCTGCAGTCGGAAACGACTTGGGGTTAGCCGCGTT
This sequence comes from Ambystoma mexicanum, assembly GCF_040938575.1. Lineage (NCBI taxonomy): Eukaryota > Metazoa > Chordata > Amphibia > Caudata > Ambystomatidae > Ambystoma > Ambystoma mexicanum. Next base: position 1,368,823,585 of record NC_090932.1, read on the forward strand.
TTTGGGTTTCCCCTTTGCCCCCAGGTAGGTGCACCCACACATGTGAGGTACTGTTTTCATGGGGACACCCGTGGCAACGTGGGAAGGTATGAAATTTGTTGTGTTTGCGTGGTTTTCATATCATTTCGATCCATTTGCTGCTGCCCTTTGTCACACAACCCTTTCATTTCGAAATGTGACCTACATTTAGTCGCTGCTTTTAGGCACCATACACTTTTGTAAACTGCACAAGTCACCTACCCTTGAAAAGGTCTGCATGTGCTCTTTCAAAAAATGTATGCTTGCCCTTCCTCACCACATTGGTTTTCCTGATTTAAACATGCTAATTATGTCTGTTCAGGCCATAAGCATAAAACTCCTGCATACCATGGCTCTGATTTGTGGTTTATGGTACTGCTTGTTTTGTGAAACATTACAAAAAATGTGTGATTTTCTAACTGCAACAGTTGAGGGAATGTAGCAGAGCATTGTTTTTCTCAAAATTCATAGAAGCCATTGCTGTACCAGGCCAACCATGTCCACTGCATACCTTTTTTTTCAGTAATTTTCCCGCTTTTTCCCAAAACTATGGAATTTTCCCCAACCTATTTCTTGACTGACCTGCGCAAATCACCCCTTCCTAAACTTGGAATTTTGTCTACTTTTCAGAAATGTATGCCTTTATGTCCTCCAATTCATCTCTCCTACCCTTTTCTTCCATTCCGTCCACACTTGTCCAATTGGCAAAAATGGCCAAAATCGCCTACCTCTCACAAAACGGTTGAAAACCACATCAAAATATTTTTTTTCTTTTCAACTCAACTCTTGAAAGCCAGGAAATTGGGGAATTCAGCACAGCAAACCATTTGTTCCTAGCTCTTACAAGGAAAAAACCACAGGCTTCTTTGTGCATCATTTTATTAGCATTTTTTGAAAAAACCCAAAATGTTCGCCCTTTTTGGTTATTTTCTCTCACCCCCCTACAGCAACCTAGGAATCCTGGGTGGCGTTACGACCGCCTATATGTGGGAGAAAAAGGAGCCAAATTTGACCAAGATATATCATGTAACAAAAAAGTTACAAGCCATTGAATGGCCACATACCAAAATCACCAAAAAAGGCCTTGGCACTGGAGGGAAATACCCATGGCACTTAAAGTGTTAATGTGCGTGCTTTGTTTTTCTGTTCGAAAAAGCAAGGAGTTGGGTGTGACCACCCAACAATGCCTAATGTATCATACAGCTCAGAGTTGAGCTACACATTTGTTATTATTCCGATTTTATAGTTTCTTATGTGTAGGTAGATATATCCACTCGTAAATAAACTTTTCTCTCAAAGAATGTTGACTCATTCACATTGTGTTTTGGATTTAAGTAAAGATCCAATTTAATTCAGCATCCATCAAAACGTATTCAAATTGGTTTATCCGTGACAATACATTCCTAGGTCAAAATTTGGCTCAATAGCCAATGCATTTTGGAGACTCGCTCCATCTTCAGGGCTTCAGTAGATCCATATACTTCAGTAAAGTACAAGATTTGACATTATGTGAAGAGTACATACCAAAATCGGCCATTGTATGAGCGTTGTTGCTGTTGGTTCATAGTAGGAGTGTTACTCTATAGAAAGAGCCAGGTAAGAGGACACAAGTATTTTCAGAGGAAATGAAAGCGTATATCTAGGCGCTAGTTTAGCCAATGGTGATTTACACTATATTTACATCCACAGTCCACAACATTGATTTGAAGCCTGAGATCAGAATTCCTAAGGAAAAATACCTCCATTTTGATTTGACGCAATGTCCTAGAACACATAGTACAACAATTTGAAGGTCACACGCTGACTTTATTCTTTACTTTTATTTTCCTACTATGAACCAACAGCGGCAAGGCTCATATAATAAAGTACAAAGTAATGAGATTTCGCTTTAACAAAACATATGTATGATAGAATGTGTATATATGAGGTTCATAATGATTTTCTTTGCGTGTTTTTACATGTGGAAACTAACAATGGCCGATTTTGGTATGTACTCTTCACATAATCTAAAATCTTGTACTTTACTGTAATAAATGGCTCTACTAAAGCCCTGAAGATGGAGCGAGTCTCCGAAATGCATTGGTTGTTGAGGCAAATTTTGACCTAGGAACTGTATTGCCACAGATAAACCAATTTGAATACATTTTGATGTTGAATTAAATTGGATATTTACTTAAATCCAAAACACAATGTGAATGACTTAACATTCTTTGATAGAAACAGTATATTTACAAGTGGATATATCTACCTACAGATAAGAAATGATAAAATCGGAATAACAACAAATGTGTAGCTGAACTCTGAGCTGTATGAGAGCATTAGGCATTGTTGGGTGCTCACACCCAACTCCTTGCTTCTTTGAATTTTGTGGATCCCAGTGTCAGAGGATAGACTAAAGTGTGATAGCTCCTATGGAACTTGATTGATAGCAAACAAAATATGAACATACTCGACATATGAATTTTTTGTTGTGCCCACCACTAGCTCCACTTTTTCACTTTGTTTTTCTGTTGCCACCAGGGACACTGTTAAGTTATTCGTGTCTTTTGGCTTGCAGTGTTACTGCACCTGGCCAACAAAGGCTGGTTGTGCTCTTATATATTTCAATTCATCTGGGAGTATCCGGCTGACATCCTGGGAATTACTATGTTGTGCCTTCATTCTTCTGCTTTGACTCTCCCTTATTTTCTCATAACCTTGGCACTAGTTGCCAACTCCTGTCTGAGCTCTGCGTGGATGTGTATTTTTGTGGATTCAGGGTTTTGAGTTCTCTCAAAGTCTTGAGGCTTTTAGTTTGGTTAAAAGCATGCTGCAGCTTCCACTTTAAAGAAGATGGTCACAAGGGGCAACCACCACCAAGAGGTGGCATCCTTGGGACAATCTTTCAACATGCCATTGGAGTCTTCAAGAGTGGGCATTGTGGTGAGCCTTCAGATGGCATCACTTTTCCCAAAGGAAGAACCCTTAGCCATGAGGCTAGGGAGGTGAGGTATCTAACCAATAGTCTCCTTAGTGGCAGGAATATGCCTTAGGATCTCATGCAGAGGGACTCCTCTCCTGGGGATAAGGACAAGATTGGGAGGCACAGCCCAACCCGAATTCATGGCTAAGACCATGTCTTACTGTGAAGGATTAAGCTTCCTTGATGGTTTAGGTACTGAGATGAAGAAGCTCACTAGAATGCTACAAGCGAGTGGGAAAAACACCAGAAAAGCTGTATTCAATGGAATGGACATTATGTCAGGGCGGACCTACTATATCAGGGCATCAGAAACAAATGAAGGTGGAAGGGTACTGGAGGGATTATTAAAGCAAGAACCAGAGAGAGCAGCTGAAGTGGAGAGAGAAATCAAGATTCAGAGAAATATCAAAGCCGAGGGAACATCTAAAGGAAAGCCCGAGAAGCTCTAGCAAGAGATGTGGAGGGTCTGGTTCAAGGGAACACATGAGGACATATCATAAGCCTGCCGGATGTTGGCCATGGAGAAAACAGAAATGAAGAAGGGAATAGGTGTCCAACATGGAGGCAGAATGCCAAATGCTATAAAGCTGAAAGCTGGTGACCAATGGGTGAGAGGCAAGCCGAATAAGAGAAGGAGTGGCAGAACACCCCGGTTGACAGAATAAGACTGTTTGTAAGACGTGGGGATAGTGTCAAACCAGACAAATGAGAGTCGGCCCTACAGAAGGATGGAGATTGGATTGCGCTGGTGTGAACTATAGTGGGTGGACCGGCTGGTCCAACATCTGCACCAAATCGCTATCCCATCCCATTTGCACAGCTACCTACCCAGACATGAACAGTATCCAGAGAGGTGGTGTCCTGACATTCTATACGGGGAAGGAAGGTCGAGTCCCTGGTCAGTTTCCCGACAACCAGTTGTAAAGGGACCAAGAAGCGGACCCCAACGAGTGTAGGAGAAGGGTATCATCCAAAACCCTTGCAACCCGGTAAAGCATAAGGACCACAATACAGGTAACAGGAGTTAACAAAAGTCTGGGAGGGAGCGGATGAACAGTTTGAGGAACTCTTTAGACATTCCATGATACTTAAGACAACAAGGGTGAACAGTGAATAGAATGAAATGAGAACACCTACCTCAGCAATTGAGAAGTCATGTTTTTCGTGAACCCGAGACCCCACCCCTGAAACATCAAAAAGGGATTACATTAGCGACCAAGAAGGGCCTAAAAGGGTTGGAGGCCTGGGACAGTTTATGCTCTCCTTCTCTATTAAAAAATCGAGTACCTGTGGAAGCCCCTGCCCAAGGAGAGAATCAATGTAGACTCCCCAGAATCATCTAGGGCAGGACCATAGAGACACCATAGATATTGATGATTGGTCAACACAGGGTCGTACCAAGAGTCCGATCTTTTCCAATTCATGCCTTAATCCTGCCTTCCTCAAACATAAGTAGAAAAACATTAACATTGTCATTTTCTTCGAGACTAAAATGCCAGAGAAATAGAAAACCCTTTTTGACTGTAAATTAGAAAGAAAGAGAGAAAATCAAAAACCAATTTGTGATACAGTTCCCAGGAGTGTGGTGACAGAGAGTCAGAAGGGACTCTGGGGAACAGCTTCATAATCCCAGTGGGGCGGATGGAGAATTGTGGAAGAAGACCGAGAGACTCTGAAAACCTCAAAAAAAGAGCAATACATCTTTTAAGAACTTTGAAAGACATTGGGGACCAGATAGGAGAAGGGAGTCATTCTCCTAGCCCTACAAGAACCTTATGTGACTATCTATTTTCTGTTGGATTACAGAGAACCCAGAACCTTTGTGGAACTTTTCTTTTGAACAACCTGAGAGGTGTTTGGACACTTCACGTCCAGTAGAAGGGAGTAATTCCCCTGGGTTACAAACAGTAGCTGGACTTTATGGCATTTATTTCTAATGACCTTGCTAGAATAATAGCCTTTTTGACTGGGACAGTGCATTTTTGTTTTGACCCACACAGACTTCCTGACGTGCACCCGAGCTTCTTTAGTTTAGGTAGGAAAACCCCCTAGAGTTAGGGATCAGCAATGCGAGACTCAACTTTTTTTTTTTAGTATACTGAAGGTTCAACATTTCATTTTACACTAAAACAAACAATAAACCCTAACTAAACCTACTCTACCAAGGGATTCCCTACCTAGTCTAGGATCTAAGGGAAACCTCCAAATATTCACAATACTAACCCTTACACTAAACAACATAAACATTTAAAGAAACATGAAACCAATATAAATGAAAGGCTACCAAAGAACCAGTGTCTTGCATGACTTCTATTTGTTCTGAGCATATCTTGTTCCCAAAGAAATGTCCCAAGCTCAGTTCTTCCAAAGAAAAGAAAAGTCTTGAAAAGTTCCAAAGAAACAAATGATCCACTGGTAGCAGTTAGACAAAAGTACCACTTCTACTTAAAAACTCTTCGGTTTGCAACTTCTGTGGCATTTGCAATATACAGTTTTGTCAGGATGCTTTTGCTTAGGAATTGCTCTCTCTCCAACAACTCCTTTGATGACACTGTGAGCGCAACTATCTTGCCCCACAATTGACTCTGGCTTCTGCTGCATTCAACTAATACACTTCTGACAATTGTATTTGCGACCACAGTTCTGCTGCTCTGCTGCTACTGCAATATATAAGGTAAGCCAACTTCCACAAGAGTTCTTTGACCTCTACAGGTTGGCAAGACAATCTTCTCTCTTATGTGGTAAGAGAGGGCAGCCTCGTTGCCTTTCCTACCACCTTTTAGCCACTAACCACAATTATACTGCTACTGCTACAACTTTAAACTATTCAGGCACATTCTACAAGACTTCTTTGACCTCTACAGCTTGGCAGGGAACTCTTCTCTCTTGTGTCACAAGAAAGGGCAGTCTCTTTTCATTTCCTTCTGCCTTGTAGTTACCAACTACAGTTATGTTGAATAAGATCCCAGCTCTCTTTCCCAGTTTCAAGAGTACTGTTTCTTCAGTGGCTATCGAAAGGCTATAGTGCCATTCTTTCCAGCCTTAGATAACCTTTGTCACCCCTAGTCTTGGAAGTCTCTGAGATAACACAGCTTCAACAACTCTTAAACAATATTGTTCAGTTCTTAGATGAGCTGGATATGCTGTAATAGGGTTTGGGCTATTGGCTTGAGCTGTACCTGTTCTCTGCTCAGCTTCTACTGCTTTTATAACTTCTGCTTCATTGTTAAGGATGTTACAAGAGATCAGTTTTCCAATAAAAATGAAATTAAGCACACGCAATTTCACTTTACCATTGAACTGCCACTTCAAAGTTATGTGTTTCCACCTTTTGGTCAGCTTCTAGACTCCAAGGTACTCGGAATACAAGTTTCAAGCTCGACTTCTCAAAATGGGAAAACTGTGCTTGTAACACTTCGAGAGAGTCAATTGAGATTCATTTGCTTCACCGGCAGCGTTCTCTGTATTTACAAGAGCCACGCAACCGCTCGGCATCAAGTTGTGCTTAACAATGTGAAAAGGAAAGGCTTTTACAACCGGTGTTTCTGGTTTGATAATTTCATCACATATTACATTTCCCGTGTTAATATGACTTCCCACTTCTACGAGCAAATTTACCTTGCTCAAACATGCATGCAAGTAATAAGGAAACTGGCTACTGTTACTGGCAAGGTATTTTAGTTGATTTGGAGTACAGAGCTTCACTTTCCTGACTCCACAATCACTTTGACTGCTGTGACTGCAGGCTGTTTCTGCTTGCTGGCTTTGTTTCTTCAACTACTACTTTGCAGGCCCTCTTGTGACCCATACCCCACTGCTGCACCGGTGTCTCTGATCTGGTCTCATCAAAGGAGATACTTCCCCTCTCCAGTTTCCCTCGGCTTTCTTCTGCACACAGGCCTTGGGTGGATTCACAAATTCAGCTCTCCATTCACAGCAATTAGGCGCACCTGGAAAGACTGCCTGTTTCTTCCAGTCTCTTCCAATGCTGCCACAGCCAAACAGGGTTTATGAGCATAGAACCAACTCAGAGCCTGCATGGGAAATGTGCCGTTCTTCTGCTCGGCGTCCCTTCTGTGGTCACATTTCCTTGTGAACTGCCACACTCGCGTTCAACTCCCTCTACTTCTACTTCTGCTACTGCCATCGTCCTGAACCCACTTCAGCTTCTTTCGACTGCTCCTGCCAGCAGCAGCTTTTTATGCCCCCCAGGCGGGTTAATTGGTTTCATTTTTTGTCCTCATGCGGGGTGGACTGTATTTGTTTTGTATCCCCGTCGAAGGTGGACTATTTTATTTTCTGTTTTTCTACAGGGTGAACTGTGTCATTATTATTTTTCTCTTGTGTCAGGGCCATTGCCCTCTGAGGATATTTCGAGCTTGAGGACTGGACATGTGGCCATGCTCCGTGAAGTCAATGAACATGATGTTGTGGACTGCTATAACCTCCCACAAACAGGTTCCCTTCCCATTCTACATTGATGTGTATGTGTGCAGTCTGAATGACTGACTCTTCTAGCTGGTCCAAACAAATATACAGGTATCTTGCCACATTCAGTGCCCACACTCCCCGAGAGGAACCCCCAGCACCATATTTCCAGCCTAGTCCCAATTCATTGGTCCTCCTAGCACTAATGCGGAGGCCCAGGTTTAGGTTGAGGTGGTGAAGGATTTGCAGCTAGGCAGCTGTACCAGCGGGTAAGGTTGTGCACTGCTAATCTTGTTCATGGTATTCTCACGCCAGGCCTCTGCACCTGGGCCTAGTTTGTGTGGTGTTTCCACATTTTCACATGGGAATTGGGTTGGCCCTGCATTTGAAGTTGATATGGGGTCATTTTGAGTGTCATTCCGTACCCTCTTATGGTTCCCAGTCCACCCCTAAAAACATGATGTACATCATGCATTGAATAGCCCTTTCTTGGACTTGGTGCATGCCACTGAGGGGAGCACATGGTATGGTGATATTGTGCCTGGGCAAGGCGTCACACTGTTATCAGATTTGAGCTGTGTTGAGTTGGTGCACAAGTGGCCTAACCACTCTAAAAGTTTCAAAATGGACCAAAGGGACAGTTATTGATTTATAGTACATTGTTTCACATTTTTGGTGGGTCAATAGGATCAAACCCGGCTTTGAGCAGAGGTACGAGTGGACTGGGCTCAGTTTGGGTCTGTTGGATAATGTGGGCCCAAGCGCACGTCGTAGCTCTGTGCGGTTCAAAGGTAGCATTTAGTGATGCAGGTCAGGGTGCTCCCCAGGATCTAATCAAGGTATAGCCATGTCGAGTCAGGTTGTACCAATCGGGAAGGATAGATGAATGACACTCCAATTGTTCGAGTCAGCAGGTGGCGATTGTTGAAAAAGTGATCTTGTTGCTCAGATGTGCGATTCGCCTAAGCAGTAGTTTGTGGGTGAGCCGGGTCAAGTCGGCCATAAACCTTTCTGGTTCGAGTCAGGAAGTGACTCTCTAGTGATTAGAGTCAGGTACTGGTGTCGAGGTATTGATTTGAGCATAACAGGTGATGGGCTCAGCGAGGGCACAAATACAGCATTGAGTGGTCTCGAAATGCAGGCGCTGTAGTTTGAAGGTTTGGAGGAGTGCTCAAAAGCAGCACCGGCAGGATTTCTCAGCATCGAACGCAGCTCAAGTTCAGTTTGACCAGCATTGAAGTAGCTGAATAGGGGGCACACTTCAGGGGCTCAAGTGCAATATTAGTCCTTTCAAGGTCTGCTCTCCCAGGCTTGTGAGATTCCGGTGCAATATGGCAGGTCCAGGTCCACAGCAAGAGTCCCTTTCAATGGGCCCTGGGAGTGGTTAGGGGGCAGAGCAGTTCTCTGCCTTGGACTGTTCCTTCTTCACCTTAGTGGTGAGGGCTTTAAAAATTGCAACTCTCCCAAAAGAGGTCCAATGAATACTTCTCAGGTGTTTATTCCAGCATGAATCAAAGAAGTGGTGTCAAACCCTTTCTTTAAAAGGTAAATGTCCACTGGTGATTGGAGTTAAGGTAGCCAGCTTAAATGGCCCAATCTATGCTCTTGAAATGAGTGGACTTTGCCTTTCTGACATCACACCGAGAAGTGCTTTGTGGTTCAGGAAGAGGAGGGGTCAGGAAGCTACCTGGCACAGTATGGGTAGCAGTTGGAGGTAATTAGAGAGGTCAGAGTGCAGGCCGGATAGGGGTTGTTTGTCTGTTGATGAGCAGATGTTGCCACATGAGAGACACCTGCAGACACTTCCTCGTTGCCATCCCCACCAATGGACCCAGGACTGGTCAGACCATGATACAACTTCATATGATTGTAAATTGTGGTGTTGCACATTCTAGAGTCATTCCATGGTAATATGATGCTTGACTGTCATCTTGCATAGCAAGATATTTCAGAGTGCCACCCTTCCCAACAGTCTTCCCTTTTACAAGCTAAAGTATTCTTAGACTGATGAGATTTGCACTATTCTGTTTGGGGAGCATCTCCCCTTACCTGCCCGAAACCTGAAAAGGGATGCCGGTGCCAGCCTTGCCCTCTCTGGACGGGCAGTCACAGCTGCAGATGCAGAAGCCTCTTCATACTACCAAGCCATCTGCTGATGGAACTACCTCTATTTTCAACATCTGGTGCTCTTACTTTCCATAAGCAGCACCACCTGCACACTCTCTTGTTCAATCTCCTGGGTTCCCCACACCTCTGCCACAACCTCTCCTACTGATCTACCACCACCCCCTCACCACATTTCCAAAAACAATGTCAAACAATTCAGAGAAATTATCCGTTAGGCCCACCATGACCTTCTTCATTGCCACGATGCCATGATATTAGTAAGGCCCTGACAGTCTGGTTTCTCAGACGTCCCACCTTCCATTAACTCTATCACAAGCACTCCCTGCAACGGCATGGCCGATCAGATGGAATCATGGCATGCACCACCTACTGCGGCAGTGGCAAATTCTCCTTAGTCAGCCCTGCCTTCTTTCCACTTCATCAGCTGTCCTACAATAACTCTCACATCTTAGGCAACACATGTTGGGGGCTCTGGGAAGCTGGCAGTATGACCTACGCCACAAGCACAAGAAACACTTTTCGGCCTCAAGACCTGGACATTACCATACACATCCTATAGAAAGTAATACTTCAATATCACCGCCACAGTACCAGGTCCCACTTCATGATTTCAACCTTTCAATTCGATGCAAACTAGACAAAAGCTACAAAGGCACGTGACTAGTCAAAACACAAGGATTCCCACAAGACTCAGACAATTGGAAATATTTCTCCAACACTCAAAGGAAGTTGACTCATAGCAAGGAAGGATTCTGTGATTCACAAAGAAACGACAAGACTTTCTAGGTTACACACACACACACACACACACAGAAATACAAAAGGGACAGCTTTTTTTTTCGTTTAATGTTTTGCAAAAAAACACAAGCTAATGAAAAGAAACAGAAAGAGTAACACAGCCTAGTGGGACAAATACACAACCAAGTGGGTGCTTTTTTCAACTGTGTTGGGTTTCAAAATGAAATGGCTTTGGAATTCCTCTTGGGTGCTATGGATTTTGGGGTGACACAGAGGGAAAAAGGACCAGGGGAAAATACAGCGAACATTTCTTTGATGATTTTTAATCTTTTTGTTTAGGTAACTAAGTGTAAATGAGAAAGACGACAAAGGAAAGTCTTAAAAAACACAAATAGGCAAAGGAGATACCATAAGGATCAATAAACACTAAAAACAAGTACACACCCAAAACAGACGACCAAGGTCCACCTCTAAAAAGGAGGATATGAGTTTTCCCTGTAGACTCCCGCTCTCACAGTCAAAAAAATCCCAGAGAAGGAAAGTAAAGGTGATCTGGGACATGTATACGGTGTGATGCCCGACGGCGGAAGATTCTTTTGAATATACGATATTATCACTTCATGAGTGTTTCAGAAATAGAGCTGTGTTGTAGTGTTGGGGTGCTGGGATGCACATCTGCATCCAGGGTCATTCCTAGGCAGCATTCCCTTTTTTTCATCCTCCAATCCTGCCTGAATTGTCTGCACCAGCTTGAATAATCTTTCACCAAAGATAAGTTATGTTATTTTAACTTAATCACTTGACAATAGCATGTTCTGCTTAACATTGGAGAGGGTAGGACCCTGTTATCTCTGGAGTGTAAACATGTTTTCACATGAGATCTTCTGGGACATGTTATCCTCACGACTAGACCTGAGGGCCAGGTGTGCACCAAGCAGAAAGGGATACACAGTGCCCATGCAAATGGCCGTGTGGGGGAGGGGCACATTCTGTATGAGGATTGCTTCCCTGGGTGTTATCCCCATTGGACGCAAGAGATGGTACAGGATGTTTTGACAGGGCGTGTCCCCACCAATGCCTTGTATTTTCATTGCATTTCCCTCTTTTCTCCCTTAAAGATTCTCCACACATATATTGTGCAGGCAGTAGGTGGGCACTCAATACACTCATGGTAAAATACGAGTATCGCACGAATTTGGCTAAACCTAGAGGGAGGGAACCCTGAAGAAGATCCCATTTTAGGTGGTGGGCAGCCCAAGTGAGACACATGTATAATGCCAATGGCCCCTGATATGTCCTGCTCACAGGCCTGGTCGCTGGCAAGGTCTACAAGCATTGGATTAGTAAAACGCTCTTCATGCCAAAACATGTTGATTCCATGAGTACTGAGTGCTCAGCTCCCACCTGCACAATCTGTATTCCTCTGATCCGCTCTAATGAGAGAAAAGCATGAGGTGCTTTACCGCATTCCAGGTGGGCTTTCAAGGTGTATTTCCATTCCAAAAGCTCTAATGCCTCGTCTGGGTTGGCAAACAGCTAAGCTCAGCACTAAATCAATGTGTAAAGACTTTGCCAGAATGTAGGCCTATATGTGGGCGACATATTTTGTCTGATTGATGTGTCCGCCTTATGGCAATTTACCAAGAAGGGTCTCTCCTGTTTTCATTCTTCTGTACTTGAGGCCTTGAACGAGATATAAAATATGGGCTCAGTTTGAGTAAAAGTTAATTTTGAAGTATGAACACTTCTCATACAGTAGATGCTTCAACACAAAGAGTAGATTCTTAATAGGCATTGGAGGTAATAGGCAACGGGAGGAAGCATACACTTGAACAGTGCAATTCAATCCCTCCTAACTGAGCAATGCTTGTTGGGGAACTGGCAAATTAAGACAGTGCCATTATTCCAGCAATTAAAATCATGCCTCCCTTGGGTAATGAAGGCCACTTTTCAATGTTCAGGTCCCCAACATGACCAATGCTTTTTTTCTTTGCTTTTGCCCAACTCTGCCTCTCAGTAGTAGTAGTAATAATAATAAAAATGATAATAATAATAATAGCAATAATAATACAAATAATAATAATTATTTTTATATGGAGCATGTTGGCATATATGTGACCTTTTAAAGCCTCAGCTAGTTCCCTAAGGCGAACATTGCTCTGGCCCAATAGGCACTCCAGGTTTTTAGTGCTTACTGTATAGTACATGGTGATGTTGACTTGTATCTTTTCACTGCAGGCTGTGATGTGGTGGGAGGTTAGTTCTATCGGCTCCTCTACAGTACCTTTGCCAATCTCTTGATTTTTGTAATTGATGATTACTGTGGGAAGGGGCAGAAGAGCAGCATCTGGACACACAAACATACAGGGGACACTGGAGAAGAAGTGGCAAGGGTAGCATCTTTTACCAGGTCCCAGAAAAGGGCAATAACCGGGTCATGCCGACCTTGGCAGACCTGGTAATTGCCCTTTTCTGGGACCTGGTAAAATGTATCCCCATTCCCATTGAGCCCCTTGGGGCTCAATGGGAATGGGGAAGATGCTAAAAAATGGGCCCGTTAACGACGGGCCTGTTGTTAGCATCCTGGGCAGCTGCCGGGACCCGCTAAGGATGGTTGGTTTTACCAGGTGTTCCTTAGCGGGTCCCGCAGCAGTCCTCATAATAGAGCAGCCGGTAATGAATGGTGCCGGTCCCGAACCAGCACCGTTCATCCGCCAGGGTCCTAATGAGGCCCTTAGTTTCTCAAAATTAGCAAGTACCCCTTTTGGATGACACACAGCCACTTCCTACACCCTCAGGTGACTTAAATAGTTAGGACACTGTGCACATTAATATATCACTGGTACAGTTAGAGCAATACTGAAGTTGGTGTCAAAGAAAAGGGTTTAAGAATAAAACAAGAGATCACACAAATATTCTGAAGCAGTTAAGTACTTTTGAACCCCCAATGCAAAATAAGTTCACCCTTTCCTGGAAGGAAGGTAAAACACACAATCAGAGGAGAGAAGAGTTATTCAGGGAGCCAGGCCAGCCAATGTCAATTGTGCAAATGTCAAGGTGAGCTGAAGCACTTCTTGCAGGTGAGTAAAAGTCTTGGACAATGTTTTAGAAATCTTTGTAGAAAAAGTAGAATCAAGTAGGGCCACAGACTGGGAGGTTTGTGAGAAGTAGAAGATGCAAGCAACTCTGCAGCAGCAACAAAGACACATCTCAACTGAGAACAAGTAAGGCTACAAGACAAGAGGTAAGTTCTCTTAGACTGTGCAGTACCTTTGGTTAGAAGAGCCGGTTCCAGCTGGCTGCTGTTCCAGTGTGGCTCTGCATATCCTTTTGTTCCTGGGCTTCAGTCATGGGGACAAGAGGGAGGACGTCTGGGGTCTCCTGCAACACAACCGGATGGTCGGCGACAGCAACGGGCACACTTCAATTCGGTGGCACATTGGCGATTCAGCTCCTCACGTCTGACAGCAAAATGCAACACTGCGGTTCTCGGATACCACTTCAGCCTTTCCTTGCTTCTGGGGTCCAGCACTCTGTTGGGGTGGCTCAGGCATGGTCAGTCCTGCATCAGGGAAGTCCAGAGGATCTTCCTAGCACTCAGGTCTGACTTAAAAGCGATCCACTCAATTTGTTGTTCCTCTCCCTGGCACTTTGGTTCCAGGAGCAGCAGCAGTGGAAGTACAGCCAGCTTTGAGAGGATGTCGAAACAAGTTCACTTTGGAGTTGATTGGTCCCACGAACCTAAAGGGAGAAGTCGTCCTTGCAGGGCTTCTCTAGTCGATATGAATTCAGTGCTTCAGCACAGCAGCAGGGCTTCACCGAGCAAACCAATGGTCCAGGAGTTGCAGCAGGTGTCTCTTCCAAGTTCTTCTTCGGATTCCTTCATCCAGTGGTTGACTCTCCCTGCCAAGCCAAAAAGCCTTGCCTTTTATGCAGGTTTCTCCCATTCACTTCAGCCTAGCTGTCAATCACACAGCAGGGTGTCTGTCCTTGCCGAACAGCCAGCTGCCCAATCCCCTTTGGGTGAATTCCTGTAACCAAGGGGTTTAAGCACAGGGAGTTTTGGGCACCTCCCTCACTTACTGCTCCTGGCAGACATACTGGAGCCAGAGACGAGCTTCACTCGTGAATCCCGCCAAAGACAAAACAAACAAAGGGACCATACCTGGTTTGGCACGTCGAGTAAATCTCAAGAAGGACCTCTCCAACAAGAAATGGTGAAAAAAGAAGACTGGGCCATTTTGACAAAATGGGCACCCATGGGTGCTTTCCTGCAGCTACAAATCCATCCTGTGGTATAAACTTCCAATGGTAGTTAAATGTAAACCACTGCCACCAGCCATTAATTGTAGAAAGGGTAACATAAAATTGTTACATGAGAAACTAGACAAAGGGGATACTAAGTAACCCCTACAGAACCATATTGTAAGATAGGGTGTGCTGGGTCTAGAAAGTTACAAATGTAAGTAAAGTCAATTTCACTTCACTGCTCTTGGACACAGTAGTTTATCCAAGAGAAGGTGTTAAAACCTTTGGGAAACCTGAAGAATTCCCTCTGTCACTGCGCCTAAGCTGCTATGTGTCACAATGTAAAAAGATGATGCCTATGGAGTTTGTCAGACTCCATAACCAAAAGAAACACAGAGTTTAAATCACAGTAAAAATACATGAGAGAGTGGGAAAAAGGTTTCACTCTCTCCAGGTTAAAAAAGAAAAGGTCCTAGAATCCAGCAAAAGTGCTGGGGGTCTCTAAGGTAGAAAGGAATTGGCACATTTCTGAGAATTCTCCCTAACCACGTGCAATCATAAGTAAATGGTTTAGAATTATGGAAGATGGTCAACCAGGCATATGACACAGTAGCTCAGTGGGCTAAGCAATTACATCAGAAATCTATGGGCTACTTACAGTCACAGGTTTGAATCCTGGGAGGAATGATTCTCTTCTACCTTAGTAGGCTGATACATTGAGAACCATTACATTATTTAATAAATACACTGTCTATGGTATCACTTACAAGCGAGAACTCCAGCATTAAGCACTACATGAAACAAAATATCATTTAGTTAACTTCGCATTCATTTGGATTTAATAGTTTTTTACCTCTTCTTTAACATTATGGCGGTATTATATTACATTTTCGCAGGCCAAATGTGTTTGTGCATGGATAACCCGTGCTGTGCATGAAAAATTACATTAGAACCAGTGCAAATCATTTGCATTGGCACAATATGATAGTGCATGTATGGTATTGTTTGTGCATGTGCAAAAGTGCTATTGTTCAATTGTATTAGAAATTGGCCAGAGGTAGAACAGATTCAGGAAACCAAGGGTCCTCTTTATGTGCTTTGCGGTAATGGTAAAACAGACAGGAGCTCACATTTCAGTCTCCTGTAATTTGCCGGCTGTAACCTCATTTGTACGGTGGAATGAAAAAGGGGAGAGCAAAGAGGCGGCGTACACACTTGTTCACTGCTCTTTTGCACTCAGCTGTGCAAATGAAGCAAATATTGCCTGCCATAGCTGTCACAAATGTTGGAGTACTAGTATGGCAGGAAGGGAGGCGGTGGAAACATAAGTCACTTTACGCCCCTCCGCTCCATCATACAAATGAATAAACATTTGCTGTAACGGAAATGACATTTGTAAAAGCATTGCCCAAAGCATTCTACGCATGTCATTTCCATTATGCAGGGCTCAAAATGAGATACCCAGTATGTCAAGTGAGCGGCCGGACGTCAACTCACAATGGCAGTAATGGTGCTTGGCAGTATTACCATCACTCAACTCCCTACTGAAGTCCTGTGGCTGTGGCTTCAGAGAGGGGAGTAAGCAGGACTTCGCCATATCACCCACCCTATACAACTTGTTCATGAGGCCACTTTTCAACATCCTGGATGGAGTAGGCATCCCATATACTAACTATGCTGATGACACATAGGTCCTCATCCCCCTCACCAGCGACTATGAATCTGACATGGAAACCCTCAATTCCATTTACTCCACTATCCAAACATGGATGGCAGAAAACTGGTTGTGCCTTAATGGTGAAGAAACCTAATTACTGCTAATTGGATCCCCTGCAACCCCAAAGAATCTCGACAAAGAGTATAGCGCCTTCAACAACACTCAAATCCCTGTCTCCTAATCAGTCAAAACCTTGGGAGTTTACTTATACTCCAACCTCTCAATGATCAGACAGGTCAACGCCATAGCATCTGCTGCAGCCTACCATTCTAAGCTGCTCAATGCAGCAAGACCTTTCCTCTCCGAGCAGAACTGCCTCACCATATTGAGAGCAATTATCGGGTCTCAGCTTGATTATTGTAATGGCCTCCTAACAGGCACCTCCTCTAAAACCATCAGTAAACTCCAGACTGCCCAAAATAATGCCCTCAGTGCCGCCACTGGCATCTCCAAAAGGGACCACATTTCAGCGGCCAAGAAACAAGTTCACTGCTTCCCATTAGAGAGCGTATCATTTTTAAAACTCTCTCCCTCATGCACAAATGTATTCACAACACTGCCCCCTGTACCTATCACAGAGAATCTCCAAACCTATCAGGCCCAGCTCCAGCAGGGGGAGAGGGGGGCAGGGACCCCCAAGGCCAGCCCTTGGTCCCCCCTAGAAAGCAGGGCCGGATTGGGAACCAAAAGAGACCCTGGAAAATGTAATCAAAGTGGCTCCATATTTCGCAGCACGAGAGAACAATATTAGTGAACAGGAAAATATTACTGCACCAAGGGGTACTATTGCAAAATAGGGCTGGTCGATTCCATCATATTGAAAACAAGCATTGGCAATGCCAACAGTTTGTGTAGGCATGGCAAGAACACTTTCCAAGCACCGCCGTATTGGTATTAACTGGCCATTAATGGTAGCAGGTGCAAAACGTTGTGAGTACCTGGGCACCTATTAGCAATGCCTGGCAAATGCCTAATACTTATACACAAGGCAAAACTGTTGGATTTACCAATGTTTATTTTTAACAGGACTTAAGTGAAGGCCATGCATAGTGCTTATAAATCAAGTCGCTAAAAGCAGACCTGGTGAAGACATTTTCATTACACCAGTAGTGGGTTTACAACTCCAATTAACTCATTAACTCTCAGAAGGCTGCTTCAGGCACTTTGAGTGAGAAGTTTGATGGTAAGGCTTGATTAAAACAAAGTCAAAGAGTTCTTTGGGGAGATGTTTTTTGCGGGGAGGGCCAGGAACTGGGTGGGAGTAGCCATAGGGATTATCATGGGCAGTCAATTGGTTGGCAAATAATCAAACAACACCTACACGCTGGGTGTCCCTCCTCATAGCCGATTTCTCCCCATCTATACTTTAATGCAATAATTTTGGTTTATTGCTGGTGCAAGCGCCATCTAGAAACCCAAACTAATAAAAAAAACAGCACAGAGATGAGAATAAGATAGCGTGTAGTGAATATTACAGCAGAGGAATACCATGGCATGGAGGTGTGATGGTAAATGTGATTGATAAAGCAGAGGGTGAAATATTACAGCACGGGGCGGGACGATTTTGGTCACAAATAAATATAATGTCATGGGTAGGTCATGCTGCAGCACAGGGCAGGCTTTATGGAGGGCTAAGGGATTACATAATATGGAAGGGGATTTTTCTTTTGTGGAAGAAATATTACAGCATGGAGCTGGGGTTTTACACACCAGGGGAACCATCGAGCAGTGGCGGGCTGGAGGATTACACAGCATGCACAAGCTTTGGGGTGGGGTGCTCAGCGAAGCAAGAAGACAACTGCATAGGCAGGCAGGCACCCATCGGAGTCCGTAGAATTGGGGAAGTGGAGGGGAGGACAAGGAGTGCGTGGAGCAAGGGGCTGGGCAGGGCATAATGTACTAGCCAATGATTGCTGAGCAAGGAGAGATTTAGTGCAGGAGTTTTGGGGAAATCTCACCACACTGATATATTGCAACACACAGAGTGAAGCATTAAAGTGCAGGTACAGGGAGCAACTGTACCAGCAGAAGAGGCCAATGTTACAGCAGTAAGTGTATGGGGCAGCAGACAGTGAAAATATTACAGCACGTGGCTGGAAGAGTACAGCACTGGGAGAGCACACTACCCCAATGAGAATGTTACAGCACAATGGTGTAAGCACCTTGCTAAGTGCCACCTGCTGGCCCAAGAAGTCACCTGCATGCCCTGCAGCCCCCCCCTGCGCAGCCAAAGTAAATCTGGAATCGCTGGAATGTATTATTGTTCTCGCAGAGACAGAGGGGCGCAAAAGCAGGGATGCCATGTTAAGTCATCCACAATACAACTGGATAAGATAAGGGGCTAGCAAGGGGGGTGCTGGAACACCCCCCTCACACACAACTCCTCCCTGTCCAGAAACAGCATGACCTTAGACCTGGTTATCAGGGACAGCCCCGGGGGCATGCAGACCTCACCACCTACCACAAGCATGAAAGATTAGCCAGCGGCTGGCCAGGATTGAGGTCCATTTGCAGTGCTTTGTGGGAGTGAGTGTGATGGAAGAATGGTGGTTGCTTATAGCCAGGGTTGAGTTACACTGGTAGAGCTGCGTGTGTAGGAGCCACTGACGGTAATAGAACAGCGGGAGGTGCTGCAGGCCAGGATGGAGTGTCCATTGGCAGATCTGTGTGTGAGCCACTGTAATGGAACAACAGGGGTTGCTGCTGGCTAGGATTGAGGTTCATTAGCACCGTTTTGTAAATAGCTGTAATAGAAGCAAAAAGGTTACTACTGGTAAGGGTCGAGTAGTAGTGACAGTCGAATGAGCTTTGCATTAGTTGTTGTAATCGAACAGCAGGCGTCAATGGATTTCAGTGCTGAGGCACACTGGCAGAGCCGTCTATGGCTCTAACGTACTGGGATTGTGGGGGTGTGGGAGGTCAGGATTGGGGAGAGGTGCATTAGCAGAGCAGTGTGTCAGCCTCTATAATGACATAGGCAGGGGCCTCTTTAGGTCATGGTAAGGTACATTTGTAGAGGTGGGTGTGAGTTGCAGTACTGGATTAGCAGTTTAATTTGGTCTTGCATAGCAGAGCTGAAATGCATTTTAATAGGTCTATGGGTTGCCAGTATTCCCACTACACCCCGATAACCATCCCTATTCAGTTCGGGGCTGGGGGATCACTGCACAAGGAGCAGATATTAGGTAAACAAGGTGCTGTTTTACAGTATAGCTCAGACAGGGAACATCAAACCACAGGAAGTGGAATGTTAGAGTTTATGGAGAACATATTACATGACCCCGGCCAGTAAGTGATTACAGCACAGGGAGAACACATTGCAGCAGAGGTGGAGAATATTACAGTCCATGGCATCACAGTGAGAGAAAAGTTCAGCACTTCAATGCAGGATAGCTACACAAGGAAAACCTTGTAGCATGATCGCTAGAAAATATTACAGCACATTGGAAAAGATTTACTGCATAGGGTGAGAGTGAGGGTCAGAAGCACTCATCATAGGGAGAGGGGCACGCACATACACATAATTTCCTTACCTTTAAGATCTTCCTACTGCCCTCAGCTACTCTCAGCACCAGCCACAACCTCACTTGGGTCACCTGCTGCTGTCTGCTGATGGAGGCAGTGCAGCCTGCCTCACCTGGTTGGTTGGCTGTCTTTCTTGAATCTGTCAGCGCACACCGTGAACACAGGCTCAGCACACGGCATGGGCCTGGTACCAGCACAGCACTCGGACTGTCAATCGGGAGTATCTCTCAGGGGGCAGTGGCACGTTCAATCACGGGCCCAGCCACACCTGCTCATGTGACTCGACCGCACAGAGCATACAAGGGAACGGGCAGTTTCAATGCGCACACGCCATAGTGGGACAAGAGCGCAAGCCCCACAATCCATGGGCAGGGGCGGGCCTGGCAGGGAAACAAACCATGCAGCGAATGGCCACACACAGGCTGACCTGTATGGATTCAAATCCCTGAATGGCAAGTGATAGTTTAATTTTGAGTCCACATGTATCCTTCCCCCAAGAAAAGAGGCCCTATGGCCGCAGGCCTACTGGGGAAAGTCCCGGCCTCCCGGTGGGTCAGTCCAACCCTGCTAGAAAGGAGGCCTTGTCAGTGCTGCATGGTTTTCCTCCTTTTTTTCATCAAAAGGTTGAATTTTAACTATGTACAATAAAAAATAAACATTAACTGCCACTGGGACCCGGGGGTCGAGAAGGGGAGACTAAGGGGGTAAAAATAGGCTTGGGGGATTTTGCAATTAGCATTCTGAGGAGCTGCACTGAAGGCGGCTCAGCCAGGATGTGATTGCTTGCTCTGCACAATGATTTATGCCCCACAGCCATGAAAGGAGAAATGACCAGGGATATGGAGGGCCATTCACACCTCTAGTAAGGTAGCACACTTGCTTGAGAAGTCGGCCTACAACTGTCTAGCAAGAACTTGCATTGCTTTTTTAACTGCACCTTTAATCTTACTTACATTTCAAACCTCTCATTTACAAGGTAGCTATTGTTTCAACCCTATCAAGTAGATTTCTGTAATTTAATGTTGGTTGTTATGTGTGGGAATATAAGTGTTGTTCCAATCATGATTAATAAGATGGTTAACGGTAGAAAATAATAAATGGCAGGTGATGATGCTTGGACACAGATTTCTACACCAGGTGCATAAACGGCTGAGGACCCTGACAAGTTATATTCACTGGAACACAAGATACCGCAAGCATTTTTAGGCCTTGTGGTCCAGCAGTTTGAGCAGGACTGCTCACATTAGTGGCAGGGAGGGAAAGATTGATTCGTAAATAATGGTATGGAAGCCTGACTTGGAGTCCTTACACATTCCATTCAAAGTATATATTCTGCTGCATGAACGACTTGAGTATAAGTGAAACAATAAGGTTGGTAGTAAGAACAATGTAATTCTGGAGAGGAGAGTGTAGTAAAATCAAAGTGATATGATGTAAGGCATTGAAGTAGGCTATTAGGTGTAAGCCAGAATAATTGCATTGGACATCAGATAGGATGGAGAAAGGATGCTAGGAGAGATACACATGCAATGGATGTGTTTGGTCGTTTGCCCATCCATTGCCATGTTAATCTATATGATATTCCCACCAACTACTTGCCCCCTAGCTGCTGAAACATACCCTCTTGGGTACTCTTCGAGCTATCTACGTCACAAAGTAGCATCAAACTTTGTGCTGAATTGGGCCTGCTTGTATTATATCTATATAAAACTATGATTCTGAACTTAGAGAATCTTATAAATCCTGCCTTTCCACCTATATGGCCAACGTTAAAATAGCTAAAGCCACCTTCTTCTCTCAGAAGATCGAAACTGCGCTATGTCAGCCAAAAACCATCTTCTCTATCGTGAAGTCATTAGCCTCCTCCGAGACCCTGACTTCTAGGGTTAAACCTTCCCAAAAGCTGTGCAATGATCTCTCTTCTTTTTTTATTAATAAAATTGAAGTTATCTGCACAAATATTGGTAAATCCCCAGCTATACTGACTCCTAATGTTGTCAAGCCGCCACCCGCCCTCCCCACCAAACACTTCGCCAACTGGTCGACCTTCCCTCTCTTTTCCCACATGGAAGTTCTAGCCGTTATTCAAAGAATCAAATCATCCTCCCCTGAGGACGCCATTCCTGTTACAATTATGAAGAAGATCGCCCCAGATCTACTGGTGGAAATCACATCAGCAATAAACAATTCTTGCCAATCAGGACTTGTCTCCTTCGAGTTGAAATCCGCAAGGGTTGTTCCTCTTCTTAAGAAGCCCTCACTCGACCCCATGGTTCCGGCTAACTTTCACCCTATTTCTGTGCTCCCTTTCCTCTCCAAACTATTGGAATCTCTCATCACCCCCCTCCTATCCTCTTTTCTGGAATCCTCAAAGGTCTTTAATCCTGCTCAGGCAGGTTTTAGACCGGGAAGAGGAACTGAAAGTGTGCTGGTTTTCATGCAGGACGATATGTCCAGGCTAGTTGATTCTGGTGTGGTTGGTGCTTTGATCCTGTTAGATCTGTTGGCCGCGTTTGACACGGTCGACCCTTTTGAGGTGTTGTCGTGTCTTTGTGACTGTTTGAGTGCCGTCGGCGACTGGATGTATCAGAATTGGCTCAAGCTCAATGGTGACAAGACCGAGGTATTGGTGGTGGGCTGCTCTCCTGATCCCTCACTCTCGACCTCTGCTTTCTGGCCCACTTCTCTGGGTCCTCTCCCCAACCCAGTAAGCAAAGTAAAACATCTGGGTGTTATTCTCTCTGCTTCCCTTTCCATGTCTAACCAAGTGACGGCTGTGTCAAGCCGCTCATTATCAAATCAGGGTCTTGAAGAAGGTTCTACCCATGATACCTGAACCCATGCGCCCTCCTTTATTCACAGTGTTAGTTCTCTCCCGCTTGGATTATTGTAATTCACTGTACCTGTCGCAGCCGATTGGCTTAATACAGCGGCTGCAGCGCATACAGAATCTGGTGGCCAGGATAGCCACAGGCACCCTGTATGGAGCTCACATCTCCCCGGTGCTACGCCAACTTCAATGGCTCCCAGTCGGCCAACGTGTTCATTTCAAGGCCCTGTGTATAGTCCATCGGGCTATTCATGGTCAAGGGGCCGAGTTCCTGCAGAGAAAATGTTCCCCGCTATCTCCCCGAATTGGATTTACGCTCCTCTACCGCGAATCTGCTTGTTGTTCCAAGATTCAGCCGTACGAGGATCGGTGACAGGGCTTTTTCCATAGCAGCAGCTAACCTCTGGAACAGTCTCCCTCATGTCATGAGGAAAATCCCCAATCATCTTGGACTGTTCTCTTTTAGCTCTCTACCACATGGTTCCTGCCCTACCTGAGTAGTCCTCCTCTTCAGCGCCATGATGCCCTTCCGGCGACCGTGCCTCTATAAGTGTAGTTAACATAACATAACATAACATAACATAACATATCTAAGCATTCTTTTGAGTGTTCATTGACTTAATTGCCTCTGTAAATGAGTTCCTGTTGTAGTAAAACATCTCTTAACATTGTGTGTTTTCGATCAGTAGATTTAAAAGCAACATGGCGTCCTCACATCTGTTCCTTGCACTGGAATCCTAAAAGAAGCAATCGCAAAATTAACCGTTTTGACGTGTATAAGTATTACACAGGCATTTTCCAGACAATTACATAATATGCCTAGTTACTCACACCATTTTCTAGAGGTTCCCACCTTATTGCCAGGTGGTACCCTTATGGCAGTGCCTGGCAAATGCCTTTGTCATGTGTATTCAAAAGCCCCAACTGTTAGCTTTGCCAATGTGTGTTGGTTTCAGTTGATCTCCCTCAGTGAAAGTATATATGCCCTGATGTGGGAGCCTTGTTTTCAACCCCTAGGGACTCAACCTGCACCACACTGAATTGGTCCAACAAGAACCAACCTGAACATATCAAGGCTAGGATGGCAAGTATGGACCAACTTTAGATCATCTTCTCATGCATACTTACCCGTGGGGTTCTGACCTAAATAGTATGCATATTTGCCTGTGTGGAAGCCTAGGCTGCCCTTGGCCAGAATTTTCATGAAATGGGCAGATGAGTACTGTGTACAGCTTTGGGTTCCCAATGATGACTCTGACATCTCTTGATGTTCTAGTTGTTCCTTTAATGAAGTTCCAGCACATCTTTATGGTTTATAATGTCAAGTTCATCTGAGCTCCAGGCAAACAAACATGCACCGGCATCCTCTCAGGTAGGCTACATAACTCCAACTGTCTAACACAGAACTCTCAACCATATAAAACATTCTCACCCACAGCATCCCATTTCACTAGGTCAACATTCCATTCATAATGCACAGATAACATGGAAACCTAATCACTACATACTGCCTTAATAACATCATACTATTGGAGTAACAATTAACAATGTCTGTATGCAAACTGAATACATCATGTGTATTGTGTGTCTTGTTTGAAAAGTATGATATAACTGCTAAGTGTTTAGGCAGTGCCATAAATTGAAGTTATTTACTGTGGGATCCCACCAGTGATAGAGGGGGTGGAGGGTGCGGGACTGGAGGATTGTTCCCACTTCCCCCAATAAAAAATTGGCTCTTAGAAGATTGATCATGAAACCTAGAAAATAACACAAGAAAAGAACATTTCTTAATATGTTTCTGGCAGCTTAAAAACGGTGCACATCTGTTGAACGTAAAACATGGTATTGAAATATTTCCTGTAGAGTGCAATCAGAGGTGGATTTAACAGTCGAACAATGGACAAACGTCCATGGGGCATCCTTGCTCTGCCTTTCTCCCCTCAAAGTCAGTCAGGGCTGCACAGGTCCTCCCAGTGATGCCTTATCTTTTTAACATGTCTCAGATGCAGATTATTTAAAATAGGAATTGATTAGTGATAGGAAAAGGTATTTTTTTCTTTAAATGATATATGCTTTTAATAAGCTATTTAAGTGTGGCTGTGGGTGATTAGAAATGATGGGGGTACACAACAAGCTGTGTGAAACAATTACTTTGTTATGCATTTCATTTAACTTTGTGTCTGTATGGGATCTTTCGTATGTTCTGATTAATTACCATTCTGGAACTTGTAGGCTTCCAATCAGACCGGGGAAAATAAAGCTACAATCAAAAATAATTTTACCACCAATTTTTCCACTCCACAGGACTTGGAAAATGACCACCTATGATTGTAACTTTATTGGTAAAAGCAAGCAGATTCCAAATCATTAATTGTGGGAGATATTTATACTTTTCCAGAAACATAGTGCAAAAGTGAGGTGAAATGGCGGTTTTGCCTATGTTTTGCTATTTACTTTTCCAGTACTTTGTAGAAACAATTCAAATTGCCTGTAGAAGCCCTTTTGCAAAGAAGGTGCAAACAGTAGCAGTCCCCTCTATGCAATTTAGGATTCAAAACAAAACTGCCCCAATATTGTTTTTTATCAACCTGATTCTACAATGATGAACACATTGTCAGGTTGATTTATCATGTGACTTGTGCATTTTTTTAAAGTAATCTCTATAAAATTGAGTATTATTATTTGTTATTGTTTATGGCTTATTACAAACCTTTACAAAAATGTTAGCAAAGTAAAAAAAAAGAAACTAAATAAATGGAAAAAGAAAAGTAAAGCAAAAAATCGAATAAAGACATTTACAAAATAAACAACATTTTTTATTTTCATGGCTTACAATCAATGGTATAAAAGTATGCAATTCATGGCAATAAAAAATGTTTTCCTATAAATCACCCCTATCACTTAAACTTTCTTTTATATACAGAGTAATGGCTATGGTAAGTAGTGTATGAATACCATTTCAAAATCTGTACAAAAGGTGACTTGTGTGCAAAGACCCAGAATTGTAATATTTTATCTGTTTAAAATCAAGCTTCAATACATATTTGTTCCAACTTTAGCTGAGAAGATGTGTGGTCAAGTACCTACATTTCAGGATATGCTGACATTCTGACTTTACCACCTAACCAAAGTGTTTAATTCTGGGGAAATCTTTTAATCTCACTGTGTGTTTCCTGCCAAAATTGGGAGCCCAAAGAAGTTTGGGAGTTTTCAGTATGGTTTGATAGATCGGCAGTGTAGGGGTGATGGCCAGCCAAGGAGACATAAACACATCTTTCTTTGGAAAATATCAGGCCACATTTATTGATCAAAATTGTTACATTCAAAATAGCAGAGTAAACATGGCAAATAAGAAGTGATCATGGACAATTGCATATTATAAACAGTATGTACCAGACAATGATGTATAGTGGGTGGCAGGGGAGCGGCAGTCCCTCCTCCCTGACACATCCAACCGGGTGTGATGCCAGGAGGCCGGGAACCCTTCAACCTCCACTGTCTACCTCCTGATCTCACTCTGACCTGCATGCGAGCACTCCCACACACTCAACTCAATTAAAATGAGCTGCAAAATTGCAACAAAAATACAATGTTGTGCTTCAAAATGTAATTTGTAAGAAACTAAATATCCTATTCCTTGCTGCAATATTTATCGAGGAGGAGGGGGCTGCCTTTCACAATCAAATGGCTCCTACGTGGCCTCCTGGGGGTATCCCTACAAAATATACCCACCAAAAATATTGCCGTACATATGGCTGTTTGTCTCACCATAGGCAATATTTTTTGGGGGGATTATTTGTGGGAGCGGGGGTTGAAGGGGTGTCCCCCGCACATTTTAAAATAATGCAGGTGTTGCGGGGGTGTCCCCTGCAGGGTCAATCGGTCAATATCGCCACAAAAATATGGCGATATTTTTGTATCACAATATTTTTGCAGGGATATTAACACATGGAACCCTCCTGGCAGTAGCCACAGTATTCAGGGAGGCATTATTGAGCGCACACTATGTTAGATGGAATAAGAACTGGCGTCCTCGTTGCTCAGCCGCTGCAGAGGAGGAGATGGCATCATCCTTGATTCTCCCCAGCCAGGCCAATAAGACATGGTGGGGGAAGGGTGGGGTAGGTGGGAGTGATTGTAAATTGGAATGGTAGTCAGGGGGACTGATGGAAGATGACAGGGGTGATATTGCCACACTATTTGTTCTGCTTCTCTTTTGCTCTGTACTGTTATTTTAATATCTCAATTATAGCAGTCTGTTGAAAAAAGGTACAAACATATTTCTTAGGGCATGAATAATTGGGATTAATCTCTCAGACTCTTGTCAAGTGCCGTATACAGCTTTAATTTTTCATTTTTGGCAAAGGTTTCCCATATGGAGATGAGCGGGCATATGGAAGAGAAAGTGAGTAGCCAATTGAAGGTCAAAGTATTGAGGGAGCTTATGTAAGGAGGAAATGGAAGAAGAGAGCTGTGGAAAGGGTACTGGAGAGCCTGTGATTTTGGAAGGGAGGAGCAGGTGGAAGGAGAGAGCAGGTTTCCCATTTGAACAGATTGAGTAAACCTGTGTAAATCACCTCATGTCAGCAAAACCTAGTGAGGTGAACAGGCTGTTTCCAGCTAGAGTCATACATCTAAAGATACAGCTCCAATAGTAGAAAAAGACAACTTAAAAACCATGTAACATATGTTGC
The DNA here is from genome assembly GCF_040938575.1 of Ambystoma mexicanum. NCBI lineage: Eukaryota > Metazoa > Chordata > Amphibia > Caudata > Ambystomatidae > Ambystoma > Ambystoma mexicanum. The sequence goes on from NC_090932.1 coordinate 1,368,850,872, forward strand.
AGTCATGACAGCGATTAACTACTCCCACCGTAAGTTCCACACCCATGCCCCATGTACCCGGGACCATCTGTCAGCCTTGCACAAGAATCCATTTGTCTTGAATCTGCCAGGGAGTGCAATCCCAACAAGCATCTTTATCAGACATTCAAGTAGTCTTGTAGGTAAATTTGTCAACCCTGGTCCTAACAACCTCGGTTTGAATCCAGGCTTCTGCACCTTATAAAGCAGTCTAAAAGACTAAAGAAGTTAAGGGCCAATTAAGGGCAAATGGATTTTTCAGATCCAGGAAGACATTTTTTGGCAGATCACAAATCTGAGAAAAGTTTGGCCTGCCTGATCACAAACTTGGCCCACCCAGTTAAAAATTCCTGGAGCGGGGCCTGAAACCTATCACAGACAGACCCACCAGAACCGCATACACCAACCGAATCACCATTCCTAAGATGCTGAGTGTTCGCGCAGGAGACTCCAGTTTCTCTGTTAGGGCCGCGACCCACTGGAACTCCCTACCACCCCACCTCAGAAGCATAGACTCACACCTAGCTTTCCGGAAAGCTATACAAACTCTGTTGTTTGTATAACGGGGCCCCGACTGGCTGCATAGCTCTGGCTTGTGCTGTATGCTGCTACTATTCTGCAGTGTAACTTTCACTGTATGGTATGCTACTGTAACCTGTAACCACCCTATGCAACCATCTATCATTTACACTGGAAGGTTTTATGCTCACTGTAACCCTTTATGCTCACTGTAACACGGAGCAAAGCATTGTCATTGTAACTAAGACACTTTCTTTCAACAGTGCCTCTGTGCCTATGGGATGCTAGTGCGCTTTACAAATTTTAAAAAACAAAAATAAAAATAAAGAAACACCCTCAGTCAGCTACTCAATTGCCATTGCAATTAGTGGTAGCAATAATTCATTTGAGTTATCTTAACATTGTGAATAGCGCCAAACACCAAATGAAGCAACAACTTTTCGATTGCAAAAAACTAAACAACAGGAAATCCAAAAGGTAAGTTGTATCCAAAAATGAACTTTCTCAGCTGCAAGTTCAAGAAAATTTGGATGTCTACATTGAAACAGGGGGCCTGAAAACTATGCAGCCTTCAACTGGAAAGATTTCTGCTACATACAACAATCTCTCCACTGTTTCATAGCAGAGGTTATAAACTACTGCATTAGCAAATAATATTTTCTTTCAATTCTTCTATTAAGAGGAGCAGACATACACAGGGATCTTAAAAAATGAACCAAAAAATGTACTACTTGCTGACCCTCTTACTCCATCATCCGTTTACTAATTTTCTCACTCACTTTCTCAATTAACCCATTTGCTGACGCAATCACCTATTCAAACACTCACTAATTAATTCACTCAATCTCTCACTCATCCACTTACTCCTTCACTCACCCACTTGCCCACTTAATTAATAACCCACTTAATTATTCAATCACTCCCTCAATGACAGCACCAATGCCTCATTCACTTGCCCACTCCCCCGTTCACTGACTCACTCCAAACAGTTCTATGCAATTACAGTTAGAATCACCAGTGGAAATAGAGTCCCTACGGATGCCAAGGGTGATGGATATAATTGGACAAAAAGATTCCTGTGTTCACCACAGGTGTGAAAAGTTCCGAACGATGCCTCCATGGCTATAAAAACAGCAAGTGCAAGATGCAGGATGTTCAATGTCATGGATAGGTCCAGAAATGCTAGAAAAACCATTCCTATTCATGAGAAGTATTTGCAGAGTGAATACTATGCCTACCTAGACACTAATAAAGTCACCCGCAACAAGGAATGGCTTGCCAGAGTTGGGATCAGACAAACGTCTCCAACAATGTGGGGGTACTTTGAAACATACTATCTCAGATGCAATCATACAATATGAACATATCCCAACCCAGGGCCAGGCACTTTGAAATTCTTTGGGTGATCTCATTTAGTCTAGGGGTGGTCATTACAACTTTGAAGGTGTGGAATTAACATGACAGTATTACTGTATAATGCCACGTTTCCGTAGAGACAAGGTACAAGTTTGCCGGTGGGGTGGAGGAACTACCTCGAGCTTTCAGCTGAAGATCATTCCACCACTAGACCTGCAAAAATAGATGGTATTACCAGCACCAGTAGGTCCCAGTAATACCAGAAAATTGGACTACATGCAACAGGGATTTACAACCCTTACCGGCACTAGTAATCTAGCAGTAATACTGCCGGACCGAGTGCCGGTAACAGTGTTACCATTTCCCAGTATCCTGGCGGAATTACTGTCGGATATCGCCAACATTGTAATGACCCCCTATGTATTTTTGTGCAATCATCCTTACATATAGTTAATATCTACTAGGGATACCCATCATCACAATCATCCTCACTCATATAATTACTTTTCTAATCAATTACTCTCCAAATAACCTAGGGCACATCACACATGTATTGATATTATCACTTGCCTTGACATTATTACACTGTCATCCATTGCTCATACCCCATGTGACATTAACAGCCCCAAAGGCCAAACGCCAAACCTCAGTTGCTACACCAAGCTTAAGTGGCTTATCATATGAGCAGGACCATTACTTATAATGGAGACCTTAACTTTTCAAGAGCACATGTTTGAATCTACACAGTCCTGTCAACCCAGCACACCGTCTTCCCACTTTAGGTCCTCTCTCACAACACTATCACCAGTTTTGCTCAATGAAGAATTACATTCCAATAAATCAGCTTCTCTGGGCAACTACTATGAATCCACATTATATTTCCATCTATGTAAGTCATCTAGTTCTCAGTACTTTTGCCTCCCTCCACTGAAATTGTGCTGAGTTTCCTGCTGTACAATGCAGGGGTACCATTTCCCCTGAGAACCATTCTTTGTATTTGTCCCTCTACACATACACTTTCATATTATGAGTTGCTTCAATTCATCGAGCTAGAACATCTTGGTGTATCTCTCCTATACCCCTCTTCTGTGTGTTCACCCCCAGTGGCCCCATCCTGAATGTCTACCTGTTGTCCCTTGAGGTCATGCCACTCTGAACACCATGTGTACTTCTATTCCTCCTAAATCTGTTTTTAGGGGCAGCAGATAGGGAAGGGTGAAAGAAGCCCAGACAGTTGCCGTAAATCTGCCAGATCCTGTTTTTTCTTCTTCTACCTGTCCGCAATTTCACTACATGGATCTGTTTGGCCATAGTTTTAACACAAAAATAGCCAAAACACATCTGTGTTTAATTTATCTGCCACAAAGCTTCTCAGTCATTCAGTGGCCTTCGGAGGCATAGGTTATCAGAAAGACACAAGGATAGAGTGATTTTCTTACTAAAACTGCTTACTTGCTGTCTAATACTAGAAAGCGCTGGTGTGCCGCTTATCTAAAAGGAGACAGTAAGTGATTTACCAGAGGGTCAAAGCTCTAGGCAAGTATTCAACCTGGTCCGTCCTAGGCCACTGTCTAACATGTATATGAATACATGGAAACATTGTTAAAAAAGAACACCTATGGCATCTAATCCATAATCTATTATGGGTAAATAGCAGTTTGATATCCCGTAGACTTACTGAGTGAACCTGGGGTTGCTTAAGATTAAAAGAAGAAACCCAATATGAGAAAATGTTACTTAAAATTAGCAACACCTATTGGGGGATACAAAAAGACAAAACACTCCTCACTCTCTGTTCTCAGGTACTGTTTCTTAACACGGAGTGTGAAGAGTTGCAGGGTGCTCAAAATAGGGGTAGGCAGACTTTGGCCTCCTTTATGTAGCAACCACCAGTTCTGGTGGCTAACGGTTGTGCTTTTCTTTGTCATCATAACTTGTAATGGCTTTGCAATTCAATTGGATGAGTGCCATTGACATGGACATCAGGCTCTGGTGCTTAATGGCTAAGCTACTCTCGCCATGGTTCAGTCTTATCTTATTTATAAAGGGTAATGGTTGCATGTTTTTTGCACCCCTGCTTTCGTAAAAGGCTGATAAGATCTTCACAATAAGAAAGGTATGTTGTTAAGAATCTCTGGCACTAAAATGGACACAGTCATTCTCAGCAATATCCCAGACTTCTCTTATCCAGACATAGACACCCTAATTCACATCAAGGTGACAGCCTTCTTCATGCATTTCACATTACTTCACCCACAGGTCACATTAGTGTACTTGCCCTCAGTTAGAGATCATGTACAAATGGCTCTTGATGGACTGGTTCACCCCTTCATCCAGTTATATATTTATTTATTTTAATTGTTATTCAGCGTTGGCCATACCCACAGAGTCTTGAAGCACCTTGAAAGGTGCAAAAGTGCAAGAGGTTGGAGTAGTCCAGGGGCATGCGTAAATCAGTGGGATTTGGAATGAAGGAACATAATGAATACCGGGATGCATTCCAAATGAAGCATATAAAGCATGTGTGGGCATGTGTAATGCCAGTAGTCCAAGATGACCACCGCTGTAATTTATGAATCAATATTTTATCTATGAGGTCATTAAAAGTGATCCTATCAAACATTCTCTAAGGACCATTTTTTGTTCACCATAAAAACTGAATAAAGAAGGTCCTTATAAGATTTTGATATCCCATATTGTTTATAAGTTTCTGTTTGCAGTTAGTTTTTCATAATTTCTAAAATAAATGTCTTTAGATTTTGTTACAGGTTCTGGTAATTGGCAAGGAAATTTGAAAATTATTTAAGAGCAGTTGAAGGGTGAAATTCGATATAATCTTCCAGTAAAATCAATTTTCTCAAAATGTCGATACCTCCGGATATCAAAGCTTATTTAAAGGTAGATCTTCCACCATCAGCCAAAAAATAATGGATAACTGACTTTTGCTTGGGTATCTTATGTCAACACAGAAAGAAATCTCCTCTGGTTAATCCAAAATGTTATGGATAGGTTTTTGTATATTAAGAAGAGAGCTGAGTCGAACAATAAGAAATATTTGAACATAAGTCTACGATTAAGCAACTTTACACCTGAAAAATTCAAAAGCATCAGGTCATTCGGAATGCTACAAGCAATGTACTCACAAGGCAAGCATGGATCCAAGCAAAAGAGTGTATGGAGAGAGGTTATGTGAGCCAAAGCCGTCTATCTCCAGCAATGAAGAAGAGGAAGAAGTAGAATAAAGCTACACTACAAGATCAAAAATGCACATGCATGACAGAAATAAATGTTTCATTTGAATAAAAAAGAAATCAATTATATTTGATATCAACTGATTCAGCTGGCATCCATTGAAGAGAGCAGTAAAACTGTCTAACAATGACACTTTGAAGATTTGTCTTAGCGATTGTACAGATCCTGGAGACCCTCATGCTATTTTGGAACACACATGTAGTGAATGCCATATGGCGCAAACCGACACTAAGTAGAAAGATGCAGCCAAATTCACTGTGTTACGAAGCAACAAGTGTTGAATTTGTATCTTTAATCAGTGATTTTTTTCCTTGTCAGCAACACAAAAACAATGATGGAAATTGAAAATCTTTACAGGAAAATTGCAGTTAGCAATGGTTTAGAAGAAGGGCAGATGAAATAAGAAGACACAAGTTTCATAGAAGAAGATCTTGAATTTATAAGCATTCTTTTCAGTAATCCAAAAGTGTAAATGAACTGCTACAAGTCTCACAGTAAAAAACAGCTGATGTTGCATCTCATGCAGAAAAAGAATTTGAGGATATCGAGGAAAATATGAGAACCCTTCTTGAATCTGATATGATTTTACAGAGAGCCGTACTAACTTGTGAATAATGGAAATATACTAGAAGTTTTGAAGAAATAAATTTGGCAGATGTTGTTCCAAAGGAAGTCGTTTTTTTTACAAATGGTGCTGTCAAGACAGATGGATATTATTATTGTTATTATTTTGGTGTTTATTGTGCATGGACCCTAACTTTGAGAAACAACAGATTTATAGATCGCAAACCTGTGTGCTCCTGTTTAGGGCCAACAAAAGTGCAGGCATTAGTAGGCCTTCATACTCTTTAAGGGTGTGATGTTAAAGGGTGCTTTATGAAGATAGGAAAACAATCTCTCTGGAAAGTTTTCAAGACTTCAGACTTAAGACTTGAATGTGTTGAACAAATTAAGAAGGAAGATGAACGACTGATAGAGTGAATCATTTGTCATGTCTACTCGCCAGGAGTTTAAACATTGGTCAACTGCATTTGTGGATGTTCACAAACAAAGCGATGCAAAGTGTAAATCTACTCATTACCAGGTGATGGAGTGCTGATGCGCTGATCAACAACACCCGAATCTCCCTCATCCATCACTATTCAGGTTGGAGAAAGCATATTGTATTGTATTGTATTGTATTTTGTTATTTATATAGCGCTCTTTCCCCACTTGTGTGGACTCAATGCGCTTTTTCCTTGGTTGAACGCCCTTGGTGACCATAGTTGGTGTTGTTGGAGAGTTCCAGGGGGGTAGTTTAGGAGATGCGTGTGTGCAAGTTGCCAATTTAGGACTTGGGTGGCGTGCAAGGCTCGACTAAGCAGCCCGAGAGAGGTCAGACACATGGGTGGGTGCTGTTGAGGGTTAAGGATAGATTACTATTGTTGAGAGAGTTTATGTGGGTTAACTATACCAAATTCCTTTCGGGTGGTGGTCGCTGCATGCTAGTGGTAGGGGTCTTGAGGTACGTCAGGTGTTTCACTCTGGATGGCTATGTTTTGCACTAGAACATAATCAATATTATCGTACTATGTGTATGCTTCTACTTGAACCCCCATTCAATCATTCAGCTGGTATGGTGTGCATGCATTAAAGGACAGTGTGCTGTGCATTGCAAATACCAAGCTCAGTCACTAAGGTGCACAGGACTGTGTAAGTGTGGTGGCGACAAAGAGCTCTGTGATAACAAGGATTTTGTAGATGATGAAAATGAACTCTGGGACTCAGAAGATGTGCTGTACAACCACCATTTCCCTCTTCAAATGTGAACTGCTAGTGTAGTTTTAATAAATAGTATATAGTATATTTCATTGAGAAAGTTGCACATTATTTAAAACTTTCTAATTCAGTGACCATACTTTATAAGGTTTGCGATGAAGTAGCAGTTCGGGCCTCTTCATGAGTTGGATGGTAAAAGTGATAGTAATAACGTTTACTGGTACTTTCCAGACCAGGCAACTACAACCTTGCTGGTAGGGATGGGGGTTTATCTCCAGCTAAAAGCTGGAGGTAAATCCGACCCCTATCGGCAAAAAACTGCTGGTGTTACCAGCAGGGTAATACCTTTGCCAGTAATAGTGGCAAAATCCCCCCCCCCCAACCCCATGGAGTCTCATGGGACTCCATGGAATGGGGATTTACCAGTGTTTGCACCACTTGGAATCTCCTGGTTATTCCGGCAGACCAAATGGCGGAAACTGTAATTTTGTTTGGTAGCTTCCCACTGGATACCACCAAACTTGTAAGCTGA